>NW_027397078.1:3168587-3383832 GCF_003265705.2 Callorhinus ursinus | reverse complement strand
TGTGTGTGTGTGTGTGTGTGTGTGTGTGTGTGTGTGTGTGTGTGTGTTGAGCCTAAGTTTGGCTCTCCCTGGGATAACCAATTTAAATCCAGGATAAACATTTTTCATACTTCAGGGCGCCTGGGTGGCTCAGTCGGTTAAGCATCTGCCTTTGGCTCAGGTCATGATCCCAGGGGCCTGGGATCAAGCTCCACAAGCTTCTCCCTCTTCCTCTGCTGCTCCCCCTACTTGTGCTCTCTCACTCAGTCTCTCTGTCAAATAAATAAAATCTTAAAAAAAAAACATGTTTTTATACTTCTAAATAAACCTGGCTGTAAAAGCTCCAGTTATGCCCTTTAACCTCTTGAAGAGAATCCATGAAGGCACTTCCCTTTAGGGAAACCATCTCTAGGCTGTTTTGTTGCCATGATCTCTATGCCACTATACTCCAGGCCCAATTCAACTTCCTTCCAGACTGCTCTCCACAAAGATGCAAGCTCTAAAGGTCTCTTCCCTACACTACCATTCCCACTCCCACCACGAGGCCACCACTGACCCTTGCTGCTCCCTGCATGGTGGGTAGTGTCTGTATTCCTAAGAGCCTAACAGTTAAAGTCTCCCCCATCCAATCATAACCTTTCCCACCATCCTTACCTCTTACTTTTCAAGTCCTCTTCTCTACTCATTCTACCTAAGTGTGCATTCACTAGAATCTAAACATACTATGAGTCATCCTGCTACTTCTGTGTGTACTGCCTTTGCCTGAAGTTTTCCACATTCCTCTGGGTTTGTTCTATCCTGTGTATTCCTCAGGACCCGCTCAAAAGTTTATCTTTTTTACCTCACATGGTTCCTTTCACCTTTGACGGCCCACAGGACTTAATGTGCTCAGCACTCATTTTCCCAAATGGGATGGTGTGATAGAATGGTTAATAGCCACAAAGTCCTTTCACTTCTGTATGTATGTGATTTTGCAGCATCTCCCATCAAGGTAAAGTCTGTTTCTCTACTCCCAGAATCTGCGCTGTTCTTGTAACTTGCTTTGGCCAAAATAAAATGCAGCGTGAGTCGCTCTGTGTGACTTCTGAGCCTGGGTCTCAGGAAGTCTTGTAGCTTTCCCCTTGCTCCCTAGGAACCCTGAAACAACCTTGTAAAGAAGCCCAGCTAGCATGCTGGAGGAAAAGATGATGTGGCAAGAGAGGTAGTCAACAGCCAACCATCAGACATGTGAGTGAGGCCATATTAGAACATTGAGGCCCAGTCACATTGCCAGATGACTAACCATATGAGGGACCCTAAGAAAGACCCTAGAAACACTAACAGAAGAACCACCTAGCTGATTTTACCCCAAATTCCTGATCCACAAAATTGTGAGCACATAAAATGGTTGTTATTTTAAGCCACTAAGTTTTGGGGTGACTTACTGTGCAGTAATACATAACTGAAAGGGCCTGGTTTGTACTGTTGTATTCCCAGGGCCTGGAAGACATGCCCCATGGTAGGTTTTTTTTAGGAGATTATTGTGGATCACTGTCATCATGGTGTCACTCCTCTCTTTACTTAATAGACAAATAAGCTTTCAAATCTTCATGTCTCTCTCTAGCTCTCAAACCGTTCAAAGCTTGGACTCAGTACTGTCTTCAGGAACACCTTGTGGTTTTTCCGCGCTCCGTTGGACCAACATCCATCCATTTGCTCCCTTCGCAGCCCCATGACAGGTTATACCTCTCAAACCCTCACTACTTGCCCTTGTTCACTAACTCTGTAGGGTCAACCCATGGACTGCCTGAATGCCATAAAGCTATTCTCAACTTCCCAGCCCTCCACCATGACTTTGAACCCTCATTATGTGATGCACATGTGCTTATAATTAGGGGGGACCTTAGAGATAGTCTCAGACAACCCCTTTGAGTTATGAATGAGGAAAGGAATGCCCAGATAAGAAATAACCATAAAAATGGCTTATTCAGTTCATATGTTGGCAGTATCAATACCAGAATCCACATCTCATGCAGATCATTACTTAGTAGATTGCTTATTTGTGCTTGGTTCATGTGTGTAAAACTGTGCTTCACTGATCAGACTGTAGAAGTTCTTTTGGAGGCAGGCATAATTTTTACTTCTGCCTTTTCATACTTTCCTGCTGTCCCCAAAAACTAACCAGTGACCACTGGACATATAAGTAGTCAATAAATACTTGTTGATTAATTGACATTTGAAAAGCAATTATGCTTGAACTGTTCTATATCTTTTTTATAAGGTTGCCAAATTTTTGAAAAAGTTACTGAAGTATAATTGACACAGTGTTATATTAGTTTCAGGTGTACAACATAGTGATTCAACAATTCTGTGTATTCAGTGCTAACCATGATAAGTATAGTCACCATCTGTCATCATACACTGTTATTACAGTTTTATTGACTACATTCCCTAAGCTGTACTTATCATTTTATAACTGGAAGTTTTTACCTCTTAATCCCCTTTATCTGTTGCACTCATACCCTCACCCACCTCCCCTTTGTCAACCGCTGGTTTGTTCTCTGTATTTAAGAGTCTGGATTTTTTTGTCTCCTTTTTTTTCCTGTTTGCTCACTTGTTTTGTTTCTTAAGTTCTACATATGAGTGAAATCATATGGTATTTGTCTGTCTCTGACTTATTTCACATAGCATTATACCCTCTAGGTCATCCATGTTGTTGCACATAGCATCCTTTTTTATGGCTGTGTAATATTCCTGTGTGTGTGTGTGTGTGTGTGTGTGTGTGTGTGTGTGTGTACACCACATCTTTATCCATTCATCTATGGGTGAACAGTTGAGTTACTTCCATTTCTTGGCCATTGTAAATAATGCTGCCATAGATGTAGAGGTGCATTTATCTTTTGAAAGTAGTGTTTTTGTTTTCTTGGGGTAAATACCCAGTAGTGGAATTACTGGATCATATGGTATTTCTATTTTTAATTTTTTGAGGAACCTCCGTAATGTTTTCCATAGTGGCTGCACCAATTTACATTCCCACCAGTAGTGCACAAGGGTTCCTTCTCCCCCACATCCTTGCCAACACTTGTTATTTCTTGCCGTTTTGATGCTAGCCATTCTGATTGGTGTGAGGTGGTATCTCATTGTAGGGAACTGTTCTGTACCTTGTTTGTGGTGGTAATTACAACAGTATGCATTTTTCAAAACTTGAATTGTACGTTAAGAAGGATAGATTATACCGTGTATAGATTTTTAGAATTAAGGTGTAATTCAAGGCAATTATACTGAAGAAATCCATTTATTTGATAAATGTGGCAAATATATAGGTTACATGTTACCGTGAGAAAAGGAATTTGGCCCTTTGAAAATAAATTTGCACATGATAAGTACTCGCATTAGTTTCCTTCCTCCTTGCACACAAATACTTCAGGATCATCTGTCAAGACTGCTAAAGAAAGCATACATGCCCTAGGAGATGGCTGGATCTTAGATAACTTCTAAGATTCCTGTGGTTGGTTTGAAAGGCAAATAAATGACTATTTTGGAATGCTTGTGTAGAGTAAAATATATAAGCACCAACTCACTCTTCTAAAGCTGGCCCCCTAGAACCTTAATTTTACTTACAAAGACTTACTCAGGTATAAAATAAACTATTAGCCCTCTGTTAGCAGGAATTATTTAAAAATGAAAAATAATACAAAAAAGATGGCCAAATGTTCTTTCATTGTTATACTGGAACATTGACTAACAGGTCCACCCAAGGATTATTTAGTTCTCTGAGGGATTACATCTTTGGAAGTGACATGTTAACTTAAAGATTTTTGTCAGGTAGAGATATTAAAATTATGTTTGGTAGAAGAAATAATCCCAGAGAGTACAGATTAACTGTCCTATAGGACATTAACCACTTTTCTATCCACTTTAGCTATCTTATTGTAGCATTTTTAATTTTAGTGCTGATGTATACCAAATCTCTCCAATATTCTTTGAATCAGCCTGGTTCCCTCTCTAATAAAGTAGTCTTTGACATGTGTTCACTCTGTATTTGTATGAGTCATGTTTTTAATTTTGAAAATTATATTTTTGACACCCGAAACATCCTACAGCATTGCCTGTGGATCATGCCCTATCCTGTACAAAGTCCCTGAAATCCACTACTGATTGCTAGTTTTAATGCTGTACCAGCACCTCGAAATACCTTTGTGACCATGCTGGTACACTGGATACCTCTGCAAAACACTGCAGAAAGACTTTCTGGAACTACTCTCACAAAATGAGAAACTGATGTTCCTTCCTATCATGTTATTGTTCTATTTATAAGCCAAGAGGATGACATTAAGAACCTTTGTTTTAGGAGATCCAGAGCAAACAGACTCACACTGGGCCCTTCTTTCCTGTCAAACACTATTCCTTATAATCCTTTTGCTAGTAATGGCCATAAAATAACTATATTGGAGCAATAAAAATTGATAAACTACCAGCTGCCTCAAAAATCTAATAGCTTTGGCAAAATATACTGCAGCTCGTTGTGATAGAGCCTCCTTTTCCCTAACAGGTTTTATTTTAACACTTTCCTCTTCACACTACTGAACAGCGTAATCAAATCAACAATTCAGCAAATGCCCAGTGTGTTCCAGGCACTAGGCACTGCTCAGTCCTGACCACCCCCGCCCGCCCTCTGCCTCAGGCAGGCTCCACTGGTACTCAGTGTCAATCATTGATTTGCAGTTGTCTAGGATGATAATGGAGAAGAGAGTGAGCCCAAATGGAGGGTTGCAGTCTGCCCTGTCAGCACCCACAGAATCAAGCAAAAGAGTGGGTCTTTTTTGCATTAATAAAAGCTTAGTTATCTACAAGACCACTGAGTATTAAATACATACAAATTTGAAACGTCCTGTGAAACAGGAAAGGCAGGTTAAAACATGGTTCACTAACAACTGGTATTTATAAATATTCTGAATCAGCTTGATGACTTTATTGAAAGAGGCATAAAACAAATATCTTGCAATAAAAACTCAAATTCAGAAATAATCCAGATATGGTACCCATTCATACAAAGACCAAAGTGCCAACTTCCCATGCAGCATAGGGAATCCTCTGCAGAGAAATTCTGAACCAAAATTCTAAAACACCAGGGAGGAGGGGGTGGAGTGGATTAAGGATATGGGACATAAGTAGGGGAAACATTTTCAACCCATTTTTTTCCTGGTGATTATTAAAACAAAATTCTTTAATATTTCACCATAAAGTGTTTTTGAAAAAGTAATCAGTTGGGCCCGCTTCTGCCCTAGGACGTGGAGAGCTGGAAGGAGCATTGCTCTCACCCTTAAAATTTTTAAAAGCCAGCCTGACTTCAGATTCATGACTTTTATTGAACCCATCAGAAATAAGTAGTTTGCTCAAGTATTTGTTGAGAGGAGTCTTTGTTCAAAAAGTTTGGTAGTTTGTTTTCTTACTATTGAGGCTTTTTTTTTTTAATTTAGTTTATTTATTTTTAAGATTTTAAGTAATCTCTACACCAGACATGGGGCTTGAACTCACAAACCTGAGATCAAGAGTCACACACTCTACCAACTGAGCCAGCCAGGCCCCGTATGTATTTATTTATTTTAAGTAATCTCTACACCCAACATGAGCCTTGGACTCCCCACCTGGAGATCAAGAGTTGCATGCTCCTCTGATTGAGCCATCCAGGCACCCCTCTTACTGTTGAGTTTTGAGAGTTGTTGTTTTTTTTCTTTTAATATTCTGGATAAAAAAATCCCTGTTGGTTACATAATTTATCAACAAATATTTTCTCTGCATCTGTGGCTTGGCTTTTCATTTTCTTAACAGTGTCCATCACCGAGCAAGATTTTAATTTTGATGAAGTCCAATTTATCATTTTTTAAAAAGGACTCATTAACTTTAGATCATGAAGATTTTCTCCTGTGTTTTCTTCTAAAAGTTTTATAGTTAATATGTTTTACATTTAGGTTTATGCCCATTTCCAGTTAATTTTTGTATATGATGGGAAGTTTAGGTGGAGGTCTGTTTTTTACATGTGGATATCTTACTGGTTCAGCACCATTTGTCCAAAAGACTATCCTTCCTCCTTTAAATTGTTTTTGTACCGTTGTCAAACATCAGTTGCCTATATTTATGTGGGTTGATATCTGAACTCTCTTTTGTTCCATTGGTCAGGTTTTATCACTTTACCAACACCACTGTCTTGATTACTGTAGCTTTACTGTAAGCCTTAAAATCAGTTAGTGTGATTTCTCTAACTATTCTTTGTAAAATTTGTTTTAGCTATTCTGGATCTTTTGCTGGTCTTTATAAATTTTAGTCAACTTATCTATATTTACAAAACAATGCTGCTAGGATTTTTATTGGAATTAGATTAAATCTAATGATGAATCTGATGAATGTGAAGATAATTAACATCTTTAATAGGCTGAACATTCCACCACATGAATATAGTATACTTCACCATTTATTTAGATTTTCTCTTATTTCTTCTGTCAGTGTTTTGTAGTTTTCATCATACAGATCCTATCTGTGTTTTGTTAGATTTATACCTAAATATTTTATTTCTTTGGAGCTATTGTAAATATTTTTTTAAATAATCATTTTCTTATTGTTTATTGCCACTACATAGAATATGCTTTATTTTAGAATTGACCTTATATCCTGTTCCCTTGCTAAGCTAACTGGTTGTTATAGGACTTTAAAAAAGTTAGATTCCCTGATATATTCTTTTTTTTTATTTTTTTATTAACATATAATGTATTATTTGTTTCAGGGGTACAAGTCTGTGATTCATGAATCTTACACAGTTCACAGCGCTCACCATAGCACATACCCTCCCCAGTGTCCATCACCCAGCCCCCCCATTCCTCCCACCCCCCTCCCCTCCAGCAACCCTCAGTTTGTTTCCTGAGATTAAGATTGTTTCCTGAGATTAAGAGTCTCTTATGGTTTGTCTCCCTCTCTGGTTTCGTCTTGTTTCATTTTTCCCTCCCTTCCCCTATGATCCTCTGTCTTGTTTCTCAAATTCCTCATATCAGTGAGATCATATGATACTTGTCTTTCTCTGACTTAATTCTCTTAGCATAATACCCTCTAGTTCCATCCACGTCATTGCAAATGGCAAGATTTCATTTTTTGATGGCTGTGTAAAATTCCATTGTATATATATGTACCACATCATCTTTATCCATTCATCTGTTGATGGACAACTGGGCTCTTTCCATAGTTTGGCTATTGTGGAGATTGCTGCTATAAACATTGGGATACATGTGCCCCTTCGGATCACTACATTTGTATCTTTGGGGTAAATACCCAGTAGTGCAATTGCTGGGTCGTAGGGTAGCTCTCTTTTCAACCTTTTGAGGAACCTCCATACTGTTTTCCAGAGTGGCTGCACCAGCTTGCATTCCCACCAACAGTGTAAGAGGGTTCCCCTTTCTCCACATCCCCGCCAACGTCTGTCGTTTCCTGACTTAATTTTAGCCATTCTGACTGCTGTGAGGTGGTATCTCATTGAGGTTTTGATTTGGATTTCCCTGATGCCGAGTGATGTTGAGCACTTTTTCATGTGTCTGTTGGCCATTTGGATGTCTTCTTTGCAGAAATGTCTGTTCATGTTCTAAGCAGGTCATGTTTAGGAGTAGGGATAGTGCCACTGATTTATTTTTTTTTAGATTTTATTTATTTATTTGACAGAGAGCACAAGCAGGAGGAGTGGCAGAGGGAGAGGGAGAAGCAGGCTCCCCGCTGAGCAAGGAACCTGATGAGGGCCTCGATCCTAGGACTCTGGGATCATTACCTGAGCCAAAGACAAACGCTTAACCGACTGAGCCACTCAGTTGCCCTGCCATTTATTTTTTTTAAGGTTTTATTTTTAAGTAATCTCTACACCCAAAGTGGGGCTCAATTCACAACCCCAAGATCAAGAGCCACATGCTCCACCCACTGAACCAGCCAGGTGCCCCTGTATGCCATTTATCTGCTTATGCATCAGTCCATATATCCATCCATCCACCCATCCCTTATTGCACAGACCAGGACTTGTAGTATGATGTTTAATAGGAGTGGTGTGATAACACTGTGTGTCAGCTATACTCAAAAAAAAATTATTTTTTAAAGGAGTAGTGAAAAAGGACATCTTTTTCCTGTTTCATCTTCAAGTCTTTTTTAAGATTTTATTTATTTGACAGAGACAAAGCACAAGCAGAGGGAGCTACAGGCAGAGGGAGAGGGAGAAGCAGTCTCCCCACTGAGGAGGGAACCCCATGCAGGGCTCCATTCCAAGACCCTGGGATCATGACCTGAGCTGAAGGCAGACACTTAACCGACTGAGCCACCCAGGCACCCCCATCTTCAAGTCTTTCATTTTGAAGTTCATTTATCTGGTCGAGAAAGTTCCCCTGTAATCCTAGTTTGCTGAGAGTGTCTATCATGAGTGCATGCTGCATTTTAGACTTAATATGGTTGTTTACATTGATTGGTTTTCAGACATTGAACCTGCCTTGCAATCCTGGGGTGAACCCCACTTGTTTGTTGGGTTTTATATATTGCTATTAGATTTGCTAATATTTTGTTGGGGATGTTTGCTTCTATTTTCATGAGAGATATTGGTCTATAGTTTGATTTTTATACTGCATTTGTCTGGATTTGGTATCAGGGCTTGATAAAATGAGTTGGGAAGGATTCCCTCCTCTCCTCTTTCCTGTAAGAGATCTTGCAGAATTGGTGGGTTTTTTTTCTTTAAATGTATGTTGTAATTTGCCAGTGAAACTGTCTGGGCCTGGGTATTTCTTTTTAAAAAGATTTTTAGCTGTGAATTTTTTTAAATCATGTTCCCTGAAGCTTTTATTTTTTATTATTATTTTTTATTATTATGTTAATCACCATACATTACATCATTAGTTTTTGATGTAGTGTTTCATGATTCATTGTTTGCGTATAACTCCATTTAGTACATTTTTATTATTATTTTTAAAAGATTTTTTATTTGAGAGAGAGCATGAGTAGGGGGGAGGGACAGGGGCAGAGGGAGAAGCAGACTCCCCACTGAGCAGGGAGCCCAAAGTGGGGCTCAATCTCAGGACCCTGAGATCATGACCTGAGCCGAAAGCAGATGCTTAACTGTCTGAACCACCCAGGCGCCCCTTAGCTGTGAATTTAATTTCCTTAATAGATATGGCATTATTTTGGATTGTCTATTTCATCTTCAATGAATTTTGGTAGTTTGTGGTTTTTGAGCAATCTGTCCCATTTAAGTTGTCTAATTTATGTGCGTAGTTATTCATCATATCTATTTATTATCCTTTCAGTGTTTGCATGGTCTATGGTGATAATCCCCTCTTTCATTCTTGATATGGCTATTCTGTCTTCTTTTCTCTCTCAATCTTGCTAGAGGTTTATCAATTTATTGATCTTTTCAAAGAACCAGCTTTTGTTTTCATTGATCTTTGTCTGTTGTTTTTCTGTTTCTCTGTTGTTTTTCAGTTTCTTTGATTTTTACTTTATCTAGATTATTTCCTAGTTCTCCTTGCTTTGGATTTATTTTGCTCTTCCTTTTCTAGTTCCCTAAGGCAGAAGTGTAGATTGTTTTTTTGAGATCTTTTTTTTCCCTAAAAGAGCATTTAATGCTATTAATTTCCTTCCAAGCACTGCTTCAGCTGTAGCCCACAAATTGGGTTATGCTGTATTTTCATTTTTCCTTAATTCAGAATATATTCTAATTTCTCTTTAAAGTTTCTCTTTGATTCATGGATTATTTAGATGTATGCTAGCTAATATCCAAGTATTTGGAAATTTTCCTCTTATTTCTGTGTTGTTGATTTCTATTTTAATTTCTTTATGGTCAGGGAGCATATTCTTTATAATTTTTTAATGTATTTTTTTAAAGATTTATTTATTTATTTATTTATTTGAGAGAGAGCATGAGAGGGGAGAGAGGGTCAGAGGGAGAAGCAGACTCCCCGCCAAGCAGGGAGCCCGATGTGGGACTCGATCCCGGGACTCCAGGATCATGACCTGAGCCGAAGGAAGTCGCTTAACCAACTGAGCCACCCAGGCGCCCTTTATAATTTTATTTTAAGATTTTATTTATTTATTTGACAGAGAGAGACACAGCGAGAGAGGAAACACAAGCAGGGAGAGTGGGAGAGGGAGAAGCAGGCTTCCCGCCGAACAGGGAGCCCGATGCGGGGCTCAATCCCAGGACCCTGCGATCATGACCTGAGCCAAAGGCAGACGCTTAACGACTGAGCCACCCAGGCGCCCCCCCCTTTTTAAAGATTTTATTTATTTATTTTATTATTTCAATTCTTTTATATTTGAGGCTTGTTTTATGACCTAGGGTATAGTCTGTCTTGTTGAAATAATATATATTCTGCTATTGTCAGGTAGAGTGTTCTTTATTATATCAGCTAATGCCACTTGGTTGATAATGATGTTCAGTTCTTATATGTTCTTGCTGATTTTCTGTCTACTGGTTCTATGTATTAGAGAGGAGTGTTGAAGCCTCCAACTATAATTGTGGATTTTTCTACTAATTTTAGGTCTGACAGTTTTTGCTTCACATATTTTGAAGCACCGTTGTTAGGTGTGTACACATTTAGGATTGTTAAGTCTTTTGGGTGACTTAATGACCTTTTAGCATTATGTCATGTCTCTCTATATCCCACTTTATCCTTATCATTTTCTTTGCTCTGGATTCTTTCTTTTGATCATTGTTTGCATTATATATCTTTTTTCATCCTTTCACTTTTCACCTACCTGTATCATTATATTTGAAGTGATTTTCTTATAGACAGTGTGTAGTTCAGTCATATTTTAAAAATCTGTTCTGACATTCTTTATCTTTTAATTGTATATTTAGACCATTACACTTAATGTAACTATTGATGTGCTTGGTTTAGGCCTACCATTTAATTACTTCTTTGTGTTAACCTCTGTTATTATTTCCTTTTTTCCACTTTCTTGCCTTCTTTTGGGTTATTTCAACATTTTTAGTGCTCCATTTTAACTTACCTACTCTGATTTTTTAGTTTATCTCTGCATATTTTTGTGGTTGCACTAGGAATTATAATACACATATTTAGCTGTGCGCAGTCTGCTTAGTATCAATACTTTATCACTTCAAGAGGAATGCAGAAACCTTACCCTTTACCTTCCACCCTTTATGTTAGAATGTTCTTATATTACATCTACACCTATTGAAAATCCCTTCACACGTTATCATTTTTGCTGTCAGTTGTCAAACATATTTTAAAGAACTAAAGAGAAGAATAGTGTATTATATTTACCCAAATATTTTCCAATTTATGTTGCTGTTCCTTTGCCCCTAATGTTCTAAATTTCTGTCTGCTATAATTTTCCAACTGTCTGAAAAACTTCCTATAGCAATTATTTTAGAGCAGATTGCTGGCTATAAATTCTCATTTCTGGAGGATAGTTTTGCTGGATATAGAATTATGTGTTGACAGTTCTTTTTTCCCCACACTTCAAACATGTGCCATTTTCTTCTGACTAAAAAAAAATCCACTGTAATGTCAAATTATTGTACCCCTATAAAAGGTAATAGGTACTCCTGTAATGTAAAGTTTTTGTCTGGCTGCTTTCAAGATTTTTTTCTTTGTCTTTTTGTTTAGCAGTTTGATTTGGATATGTCTGGACATGGATTTTTTCGGGTTTATCCTATTTGGGTTTTTTCACTGCTCAGGCTATTCAGGGTATCATAAGTAGGCTCTAGATTCCAGAATAGCCTGGAATAATAATGATAAAAGGCTTGTTTTGAAAGTATCTTTGCTTCATAGGGACCTGCACACAGTAGAAATAGAAATATTTGCTATATATCCCAGACAGAAATTAACATGAGTTTAGTAAATTATAGTTGTGGTTTAGAATTATAGTAAATTATGCAGTGTGGAAGATTGTTGTAAATGGGCTAGGATGGGGGGAATTGAGCTCCAGTAAGAACTACATTTTGTAGCTTTACATACCTAGTAAATTTCAGGTCTGTATCTTCATTTTCTAGTTCTCTTTCCACTCTAATATTTTGCTATACACTTAACAGAGTTTGCTCCTACTCCTCAAGCTGAAACTTTAACAACAAAAGTTTATGGTGAGATGTTGGTTTGAAATATCTACTTTTTAATTTTTATTTATTTATTTTTAAAAGATTTTTTTTGAGAGAGAGATAGCTAGAGAGAGAGCATGAGCGGGGGGAGAGGGAGAAGCAGGCTCCCCACTGAGCAGGGAGCCCAATGTGGGGCTCAATCCCAGGACCCTGGGATCATGACCTGAGCCTAGAGCCGTAGGCAGACGCTTAACTGACTGAGCCATCCCGGTGCCCCATGTCTATTTTTTTTAATCAGGGAAAGTCTGAAATTTTAAATTCCTTCTGGGAGGCATCAAGTCTTGGTTTGAGCAGGGATTGGTACACTATAGCCTACCAGCCAGATCTGGCCTGCTACCTATTTTCATACAGCCCACAAGCTAAAAATGGATTTTTCTGATTTTAAATGGTTGGAAAAAATTGAAAGAAGAATATTTCATGATATGTGAAAATTATATGAAGTTCACATTTCAGCATCCATAAGTGAAGTTTAATCGGAAAACAGCCCTGTCCATTTGTTTACATATTGTTTATGGTTTCTTTCGTGCTGCAGTGACAGGGTTGAATAGTTAAGCCAGAGACCGAATGGTCTGCAAAGCAAAAAAATATGTTTACTCTCTGGCCCTTTACAGAAAAAGTTTGCTAACTCCTGGTTTAGAATAATGTCTAGTGAGTTGAGTTAGAATGTCCTGTGATCTGAGCTGTGTGAAAAGGTTAGCTAGAAATCAGACTTTGCTCTTTGAATAAGCGTCTTAGATAATAGGTAGAAGAGTTATTAACTGATTACAGTACTACTCGATTAACATATATTAAATGTTTTCAGTTCTAGAGCAATATTTCACATCGTTATTGTACTTTTAAAGTTAGCTCTTCAGGAAATCCTGCCATTTGTGACAACATAGATGAACCTGGAGGGTATTATGCTAAGTGAAATAAACCAGACAGAAAAAGACAAATACTGCATGGTATATCACTTATATGATTTCTTTTTAAAAACTAATGTAATATATGGTGATTAACATAACAATAAAAAAATTTAAAAAAAAAGTTGAACTCATAGAAACAGAATAGAATAGTGGTTGCCAGGGACTGAGGAGTGGGGGCAATGGGCAGAGGTTGGTAAAAGGGTATAAACTTTGAATAAGCTCTGGGTAGGATCTAATATATAATATGATGACTGTAGTTAACAATACCGCATTACATACTTAAAGCTGCTAAGAGAGTAGAACTTAAGTGTTTTTACCACAAAAAGAAAAAAAAAGTACCTATGTAACATAATGGATGTATTAACTTGGTGGGAATCTTTTCATGATGTATATGTATATAAAATCACATTGTATACTTTATATTACAATTTTGTCAGTTGTACCTCAGTAAAGCTGAGGGAAAAAAATAAAGCAATCAATCAAATCAGCCCTTTAAATCAGGAGAAATTGATTGGAAGAAAAGCCAGAACTGTTTCTATCTAGTTATTTGAAGAAGATTTTTATTTGGAGTCACTTGACAGGCAATTAGGGGGTGGTGCTTAGGGAGGTTTTCTTGGCTAGAAGAGATAAAGGCCATTATTTAAATTTTGTTTTCCTGCTTCTGAGTTGGGCTTTTTACAAGTCTAATTACCTAGTTGACTTTCTGTAGACTTCTTTTGTAAGGCTGTTTCTCTGAGACTAGTGGGAGGAAATGGCTGATCACTTTTAAATGAAGAGGAAATCCCAACTCTAACCAGGAACCCTGACATTGCCCCTCACCCCTACCCCTATAGTTGGCCTTTCCTCTTGCCTCCAGACCTGCCTTACCAGCTGGCATCAAAAATCTATTGAGATGTCCATGGGCTGTTTCTCCCAACTGCTTCCCTCCATCTCAAATGAGCCACATTTGTACTATGTGTACACTTAAGGATGTTTTTAGGCCCAAGTTAACTTATGTTACCCATTGACATTTAAGCTTCTTAAGTGAGTCGCCCATCATAGAGTTCCTAGAAACAATCAATTTTAAATGCACAATACACATTAATTTTTTAAAATATTTTATTTATTTGACAGAGAGAGAACGTGCGAGTGCACACACGAGTGCATGAGAGAGAGAGAGAGAGAGAGAGAGAGAAACAGAGAGACAGAGAGAGAGCGCGCGCAAGCAGGAGGAATGGCAGAGGCAAAGGGAGAAGCAGACTCCCGCTGAGCAGGGAGCCTGATAAGGGGCTCCATCCCAGGACCCCAAGGTCCTGACCTGAGCTAAAGGCAGACGCTTAGCCGACTGAGCCACCCAAGTGCCCTACACGTTAATTTTTAGGGTAAAAATATTATTCTCTTGATTTGGAAATTTAGGTTTTAGGTGACAGGAAAATAATTATCTCTTTGTACTATGCATGCATACATATTTTCTATATATGTGTGTGTGTTCTATAACTATATTCACTCTTGCATCTTTTACTACCATGAAATACAGCTGTCCTAAATACTGTGGGCTATATCATCCTGGAGGTGAAACCAGAGTCTGGATAACAGTTACTCCATAGACTTTTGCTAGCTCTGTTACAGTTTTTCAGCTTCTAGGGAAGTCTTCAGATAGAGCCAGTTTATTCTGGAGGTATCTGCTGTATTTTCCTGACTAGGTATACTAGAGCTCCAAGCATCATCTACCTCCTCTTCTCTTTCCTTCTAGCACTTTTGGTGACCTCTGGGGCAGAGTCCTTGCTGGGCTGCTAGTGCTTTCAGCGCATTGAGGCTGTTCTGTGTTTGCACCACGGCCCCCAGTGTTGCTAATACCACTGACATGCCTGACTCTGCCCCTGTGGGTGACCCACTCATCCAGTACCCACTGGATGAGTTAAGGGCACTGATGTCTGTGCTGAGGCTCTTGACTCTTTGATCTTCCTTCGGTAGCTGGAGCTCCTGGGGCTGTAGGAGCTGCATGTCAGCTTATTTAGGTTTCTGTGGCAGGCCCCTCTCTGACTGGAATTCTGAACCAAGTCCTTGAAAGCTGAGCTTTTAGATAAACCTGGGTAACATGCTTCATACCCATTTTCTGAATCATTCCCTCAGACCTTGGGGGACCACTGGGTCATGTTGGTGAGCTATTGTCTTTTCTTAGAACCACCTTCTTTACTAGGAGATGCCATGTTCCCTCAAGAACCTAGATTCCTGGTAAGATAGGCTCCTCCTAGGCATGCCCTGACAGGTGAGAATCCCACTGGTGTGTGAATCACCTGCTCAAGTGGGGCCCTCTGTGGGATTATGTGCATGTGTTGATAATATGTGCCCTATGGTGCTTACATTCCTATTCCTCTGTCTCCTTGCGATTTTTTAAGCTCGTCAGCTGCTGTAGAAAGCCCAGAGCTTAATTTCTACCTTTACCTAAACTAGGCCATTAGTTTGGTTGTCTTCCTGCCCAGATACTCTGCCCACTTCAGGCCTAAGTGGTTGACCCACCTATCCAATGTTACTATTTCATAGAAGTTGACCTTCATTCTTCCCAAACCTTTATCTACTTTTGTATCCTATACCAAGGATTGTTATCCTCCTTTTTCTAGTTTCTTGAGGTGGTAGGAGCTTAGATTATTGATTTGAGACTCTTCTAACATAAGCATTTAGTGCTATAAATTTCCCTCTCAGTACTGCTTTAGCTCTGCCTCACAAATTTGGGTATGCTGTGGTATCTTCACTTTTACTCAGTTCAGTGTGTTTTAAAAATTTTCCTTGAGACCTCCTCTTTGACCCAAAGGGCTTATTTAGAAGTACATAAAAATGTGTATGCACCAAATGTGTGGAGATTTTCCTATTATCTTCTATTGATTTCTCCTTTGATCCCATTGTGGTCAGGGGATGCACTCCATATGATATCAATCCTATTAAATTTAAGTTTGTTTCATGGCCCAAGCTATAGTCTGTTTTTGTATATTTTTGTGGGTGCTTAAAAAGAGTGTAGTCTGCTGTTGTGCAATGTTCTACAAGTGTCAATTAAATCCTGTTGGTTGTGTTTGTTGAGTTCCTTATCCTTGCTGATTTTGTCTATTGGTTCTATCACTTGTTGAGAAAAGAACATCGAAGTCTCCAATTATAACTGTGGATTTGTCTATTTTTTCCTTTCAGTTCAATCAGTTTTTGCTTCACATATTTTGCAGCTGTTTGGTTTTGCTTTTTTGTTTTTTGGTGCATACACATTTCGGATTGCTATTTCTTGGTAGATTGGCCTTTCTATCATTATTTAATGTTCTCCATCTGTGGAAATTTCCTTTTTATTGTTACTAATATAGCCAGTCCTGCTTTCTTTTGAGTACTGTTTGCACCTTATTTTTTCTCCATTTTTTTACTTCCAACCTACTTAATTCCTTATATTTGAAGTGACTTGTGGTAGATAGCACAAAGATGGATCATTTTCTTTAACCCACTCTGCCAGTCTCTGCCTTTTGATTGGTTTATTTAAACCATTTACATTTGCTGGTCCTTCAGAGATCAATAAAATGTCTGTCCATAGAATACATTTTCTGGAATTTTGTCTGATTTATTCATGAGTGACTCTTCGAGTACATTATATAAGAGAAGGCTTACTAGATGAGTAAGATGACCTGAGGCCTAACCTTCCTTTGCTGTATAGCAGTTCTGTGACTTTGGGCAAATGATACTACCCAGTTCCGTTAACAGATGCTCACTGAGCTGTTGGGCATCAAATACTGGGCTAGGTACAGGACATACAAAGAGAAGACCTGACACACTCCTTGCCTTCCGTGGGAGGTGTGTACAAATAATCAGGTAATTACAGGGGGTAAATACTATGGTAGAGGTTAGTAGGGGCATTTTATACAGCTTGGGAGTAGGAGAGAAGGTTAAGTAAGGCTTCTGGTAAGAGATGATGGCTGTGCTGAATTTTAAGTGACCAACAGAGATCAACCAGGTAAAAGGGAGCAGAGGAAGAAAATTTTGAACATTTCTGCATTTTTGTTTCCCTGTGTTTAAGGAGAGATTGGCAGTCCAATCAAGACAAAAATCCAGCCCCCACTCCAGACACACTTATTTAATATTGTGTAATCTAGATGTCCTCAGGCCTTGGTATCCTATGGGCTTATTGATATCCAAAGTGCATGGTTCTTGGTTCCACTGGCTCCTGCTTGACTTTTCAGCCTCCAGCCAACTGTTCATGGTTAGGTCCGTAAGTCATCATGGGGTATCTCACGTGTCTTCATAAGTCAGTATCGATTATAATCCCCCTTCTCCTGTGCAAACTACTTAGGGTAGGCAGTAGTGAAGGGGGTAGAATCAATCATAGGCTCCAAAAGACTATTGTGGGACACCTGGGTGGCTCAGTCGGTTAAGCGTCTGCCTTCAGCTCAGGTCATGGTCCCAGGGTCCTGGAATCCAGTCCCGCATCGGGCTCCCTGCTCAGCGGGGAGCCTACTTCTCCCTCTACCTGTTGCTCCCCCTGCTTGTGCACGCGTGCACTCTCTGACAAATAAATAAATAAATAAAATCTTTTTTAAAAAACTATTAAATTTACACTTGATTTTTGTTACATTTCTAATTCCTATATTCACCTTAATGGTGTCTTTTGCATGTCAGTAAGCTTTATATTTGTTTCTTTCTTCCTCAAACCATGTTTGTATTTATTAGTAAGGATTAAGTAAATTTTTATCTTTTTTTTAAGATTTTATTTATTTATTTGGGGCACCTGGGTGGCTCAGTTGGTTGAGCAACTGCCTTCAGCTCAAGTCATGATCTCAGAGTCCTGGGATCGAGCCCCACGTCCGGCTCCCTGTTTCTCCCTCTCCCACCGCCCCCCCCGATTGTGTTCTCACTGTGTCTCTGTCAAATAAATAAATAAAAAACCTGCTCAGTGGGAAGCCTGAGCAGGGAGCCCGATGCGGAGCTCAATCCCAGGACCCTGAGATCATGACCTGAGCTGAAGGCAGGCGCTTAATGACTGAGCCATCCAGGCGCCCCTAAATAAATGTTTAAAAAGGTCTTTTAACCATCCTAATCATTCATACTCATTTTTTGAGAACTCCTTTTCCATTGTCTATAGTTTTTCTAATAATTGGATAGATATGTGGATGTATGGAATACAAGAGCTACTGGGTAACCTCATGGTATTCACCAGTGGCCATGCCTTTTAGAAGAGTGTCTGGCTTGGGAAAACATGAAGAATGATAAAGAGTTGGAAAGCAAGACTTCAGAATGGCGGGTAAAAGATTATGATCACTAACTCTGCAAAAGAAAAGATTACGAGGGTGCCCTTTCAGTACTTAGGACGTTTTAAACAAAATTTGGTAGTGGCTATAATCATAATTTATAATTATGAGTAGTAAAATAATATAAGGACTGTATTTGTGTGATGGGTTTAGGAAAAGGTGGAAGTGTTTCTAGCAATTGTTGAAATGAATCCCAAAGGGATGTAATAGAATTTTCTAGCCAGGTCTGAAAGAAAAATTCCATAGTCTCCCTTTTGAGGGTTCAGGTAAATGCAGAGGACTGAAGGGGCAGTGGGCAGGATTGGGGAGGGAGTGTTCTTACATCATTACCCAGTTCTCCCATGGAAGTAGCATGATGTAGTAGGGCGATATGCTGTGGGAATCAGTCCATCGGTTCAAATACCAGCTCCCTGATCTCTCACTGAGGCTTTTTTGTATAAATGGATAATAAGTGAATAGGTATGACTAAATGAATTAAAGTATGTGAAGCATCTACCACAACAAAGGGTGCCCCCATGAGTATAGTTCCCCATGCCTCTCTTTTTAGTCTTTTCCTAGCTTGGCTCCCCAAACTCACTGTTCACCAGTCTTTCATACCACTCTGTAGTCTAATATACAGAATTACTTGCAGGAATTTCTATCTGTTGGTTCGTTCTGTTTTGTTAGGTATGTTGTGCCTTTCCATGCCATCATGTGTGTTACGCCTTTCACCTTGGAGGATTTACCTTAGTCCAGGGTTGACCTTCCCCTTGGGGTACTCCAAAACCCAATCTTGTTCATACTGAGGATGGACCTCTACTTAAGGAGGGACTTGAGGTCACCTAGCTCTTGAGATCTGATCTGTATAGGCCAAGATAGCAATTTATTGATATATAGTGAAAATTCAACTGATTGCATTTTCGGGTGATGTAGCCACCTCACACCAGATTGCAAGAGTTGGTTGTATATACCACTCTCAAATTCCATAGCTAGTGACATCCCCTTAAAAGCTTGAAATTCACTATGGTGGGACTATCTACATCACAGAAATCAGTAAACTACAAATCACAGCACCCGCCCCCCGCCTGGTGTTAAGCATTTATCACTATACTACTGATAACTATCTCTGTCTCTTTGGGTGAGTTGTGTGGGAGGCCAAGTCATCTTCTCAAGTGTGGACTTGGGTCAGGGACTTTAGTGATGTGATTCTCATGTTTGATGTCATTAGCATGAGAGCACCTTTTGGTCCTTTTCTGAAAACTGTGGTATTCCTGCCCCTTAGCCAAGAGGGGTGGGTACTTGGACATGAGCTCCATCTCCTTCTGGACCATGCTTGGATAGGAACTTCTGATTGTGGGACTCTCCTTTTTTCGATCCTTCAGGCTAATCCGCCTTTTATTCTCACAGTCCATCCTAAGTAGAATATCAAATAAAATTGTTTGTTTTTATTAAATTGTAATCATATTCCAACCCTGCTTCCCCAAAATAAAGTCAAAGTCGCTTCTTTTTTGCATCCATGCAACTCCCAGATTAGTTTGTTTGGAGTTTTGGGTGTTGATGAGCTTTTTTGTTCTCCTGTCCAGGCAGTGTCAGGGATTGTGCCTGTGGGTGTCCACTTCCAAATGTGGGTTTTAGCTACTTTTTTTTCTCAGAGCAAACATGCATTTTGCTCAGCTCTAAGATCTCAGGAAGTACCATGCTGTTTGATTGGTACACATCCTGATAATGTATCACTTCCGACATGAAACCTCCATGACCTCTCTGGACAGATTTAGTCACTATGCTTCCATGCCCCTAGGAAATTTGGAGCCTTCCCTTCTTCTTTTCTTATGAAACTTGTCACCCTGGGTTGTGGTGATTTGTTTTCCTCTCCTCCTTCTCCATCCACCAGGGCCCTCAGTTACCTCAAAATTACAGACCTTGCAGTTATCTGTCCCTGTATCTGCAGTACCAAGTGTGGTATCAGCCTATAGTATCCTGTATATAAATTTGGAGTGTGTATAAATTAACAAGTAACATTCTGTGAAATTAAAGGTAATGTAAAAGTTCAGTTAGCCTGTGGGAGTTTTTAAGATTAACATCCCGAAATCCACATTTTATACCGTGGTTAAGAATCAATTCCTGGACAGCCTTTTTGCTCCCTTTATAATATTTTGCAGCTCTGATAATTGCTAAAGGATCTCAAAATGCCTTTGGAAAGATTTCCTATACAGGAAGGAGCACATAAAGGAATGTCAGTCTGGGTCTGTAGCTTTGTCCTGGAATTATGTGGGCAAATGAACTAATCCTTCTATTTAAAAGATGGTTTCCCCTCTCTGGATAGACAAGGTCCAGCTTCTTTGATGCTGACTCATAAAGTCCTGCCTGTGTAAAGAAAGGATGCCTGTGTTCTCCCTGTAGTTATTTTGTGGGCTCTCTTTTTTCACTACAGTTTTGACTTTACGTGATCCCATCACTGGCAGTGAAGATTCAGGTTAAGTACCAAGTATTATTGATAGTTCAGCAGACAAGAATGCAAAGAGTAAGGGAAGTGTACATGCTAAAGAAGGATAAAGGGGGTAGTGGTGGTGGTAGTGAACAAAGAGAGGAAAACTTAAGTATCCATGCATATAGCATAAGGGACAGAATCTAAAGGAAAAAGTGAACAAGTCATAAGTGTACAACTCTATTGATAATTTCAAAGGGAACATACCCATTTAACCAGTGCCCAGGCCAAAAGAACATTACCAGCACCACGGAGGTCCATTTCCTGCTTCCTGGCAATGACTACCCCTTCCTTATACCCTGAGGTTACCAATTTACCATTATCCTTAATTCTATCTCTATAGGTTAATCCTATTTTGACACTTTGCATAGGTGAAGAATATATATACACATGTATATATATACATATGCATACATACATACACATATATATATCTCACAGTTTAAAAAATTCTGTTATACTGTGATGAACATATCAGGGTTGTTTCCAGTTTGGGGCTACTACGTATAGTACTCATCTGAACGTTCTTGCACATCTTTTGAGGAACAAATGTGTGCATTTCTGTTAGTTATATAACTAAGAGCAGAGTCATAAGGTACGCATATGTTGAGCCCCAGTAAATGTTGTCAAACAGCTTTCCAAAGCATTTAAACTAATTTACAGTCTCACCAGCAGTATACAGGAGGTACCACTTGGCCACATCTTTGTCAACACTTGCATTGTTGAGGTTTTGAATTTTAGCCATACTAATGGATACTAGTGATATTTTATTGCGATATTTTATTGTGACTTCTTTTTTATTGAAGTATAATTTACATACAGTAAAATGAAAAGATTTTAAGAGTAGAATTTGAGTTTTGACAAGTGTATATACCTATGTAACCCCCACCCCAGTGAAGATCTAGATGATTTCTGTCACCCCAGAAAATACCATCATGTTTCTTTTCAGGCAGTATTCTCCAACCAGAAGCAACCACTATTCAGATTTTTATCACCATAGATTAGTTTTACCTGTTATTGAACTTCATGTAAATAAAATTATACAGTATGTATTCTTGTGTCTGGATTGTTTTTGGCTTTCTTCTGTTCAACATAATGTTTTTGAGATTCAACCATGATGTCTTATGTATCAGTAGTCCCTCCTGCCTTATTGCTGAGTATTTCATTATATGAATGTACCAGAATTTGTTTATCTGTTCTGTTGATGAACATTTTGGGTTTTTTTGCAAGTCTTATTTTGGTTTTAATTTTATTTCCCCTGATAACTAATACTGTTGAACATCCTTTCATGTTTATTTCTGTTTGAATATCCTCTTGTAAAGAGCCTGTTCAAGATTTTTGCCATTTTTCTGTTGAGTTGTCTGTTTTCTGATTAATTTATTGGAGTTCTTTATACAGGGTATGAATCCATTCTAGTCTGAGAGAGTCTTTTCACTCTCTTAAGAGTATCCTTTCAACACAAAAACCTGTACAGGAATACTCACAGCAGCTTTATTTGTAATAACCCCAAACTGGAAACAACCCAAATGTCTTTCAGTGGGTGAATGGTTAAACACACTGTGGTACATGCATGTAATGGAATAAAAAGAATGAACTACTGATACATGGAACAACTTGGATGGATCTCAGGAGCATTATGCTGAATTAAAAAAAGCCAGTCTCAAAAGTTTTTATACTGTATGATTTCATTTATATAACATTCTTAGAATGACAACTTTATTAACGTACAGTTTACATGCCACAAAATTCGCATGTTTAAATATACAACTCAATGCTTTTTAGAAAATTTACCAAGTTCTCTAACCATCTCCATAATCAAGTTTTAGAGTGTTTCCATCACTCCAGTAAAATTCTTTGTGCCCATTTGCCATTACTCGTCTCCCTCCCCCCAGCCCTAGGCAACCACTAATCCACTTTTTGTCTCCATAGATTTGCCTTTTGTGCATACTTCGGATAAATAAAATCATATGCTATATGGTCTTTTGTGTCTGGCTTTCAGGTAGCATGATGTTTTTGAGGTTCATCCATGGTTGTGCCATGTATTGATAATCCATTCCTTCTTATTGTTGCATATTACATTACATGTATACACTACATTATGATTATCTGTTCCCTGTGGATGGACATTTGGGGTGTTTCTAGTTTTGGGTTCTCATGAATAATGCTGCTGTGAACATTCATGTACATGTCCTTATGTTAGACATATTTTCATTTATCTTGGGTAGATTCCTAGGAGTAGAATTGCTGGATTGTATGGTAAATTTCTGCTTAACTTTATAAAGAAACTGCCCAACTATTTTCCAAGGTAGCCGAATCATTTTATAGTCCCACCAGCAATTCCTGGAGAATATTCCATATACACCTGAAAAAGCATATATATGTTGCTCATCTTGGTAGGAGTGTTTTGTAAATGCTAGCTTAGCTCAATTTTTTGATAGTATTTTGTAAGTGTTCTATATTCTTGCTGATTTTCTTTCTAGTTGTTCTGTTATCAAGAGTGTGTGTTGAACTCTCGGTTAGTGTTGAATTATCCATTTCCTCAGTTCTTCGTCTTTAGTTTTCAGCAGTTTGATTATGTGTCTGCTTGTGGATTTCTTTGTATTTGTTATGTTTAGTGCTCTCAGTTTCTTGGCAATTCTTAGCTATTTTTTCTTCAAATATTTTTTGGCATTATTCTCTTTTTCTCCTCTATATTGGATTCCAGTTACACAAATGTTAGATCCTTTATTGTTATCCTACAGGTCCCTGAGGCCTTGTTCCCCCCACCACCATCTTTTTTTCTTTCTATTATTTAGATTGGCTAGTTTGTTTACCTATTTCAAGTTCACTGCCTCCTCCATTCTGCTATTGTGATCTCCTAGTGAATTTTTTATTTTGGTTATTTTATGTTTCAATTCTAAAGTTTCTATTTGACTATCCTTTACGTCTTCTCTTTACTTTGCCAGTATTTTGTATTTTAACTTTCTTTCAAGAGTGTTCAAGTTTGGCAGTTTCTTACTTAAGGATTTTTTATAATAGCTGCTTTAACATACTTGTTAGATAATTTCAACATTTGTGTCCTCTCATTGTTGGCATCTGTTGATTGTCTTTTCCCGTGTGAATTGGCATTTTTGTGGTTCTTTGTATAGCAAGTAATTTGGAGTTTTATCCTGGACATTTTGAATATTATGTTATTAGACTGTGGATATTATTTCAGTCCAGTGGAGGATGTTGATATATTTGTTTTAGCAGTCAGTTTACCTGGTTAGGTTCAGAGTGCAAGTTCCAACTCACTCTCTGTGGACTGTAGCTCCAATGTTAGTATTCAGGTCCTTTGCAGTGCTATTCAGATCTGTCCCATGTGTGACACCCATTGGTCAATCTGGGACCTGAGTGTTCCTCTGTTAGCTCAGTTCTCAAAGCCTTTGACATGATAATTAGGGATCAAGCCCACATATGTGTGGGTGGGGGGTGATCCGAGTTGCTCATAAGCAGCTTTATGGGTTTGCTTTCCTGAGCTCTTCTCTCTTTGTTATTTTCATGGTACTTTCTGGTTTCCTAGAGCTTTCCTTTTCAGTCCTCCGGTCAGAAACCACCTGCCTTCATGATGCACTGCCCCTGGAGCACAAGGGGCAGGGAGACAGAGAAAGAGAGAAAGTAAGATAAAACAATGGGATTTGGTTTTGCCCTTTTGGAGCTATAACTCCACCAAATGGAATGTAAGTTTCCTTTCCCTTCAGAGTTTTAAGTCCTACAGTCTTCTTTTGCCAGTTAATTTCATTGCTGCAGCTTCCACCATGGGATTTTCTGGGCATGGAGAAGGGAGGAAAAGGATAGAAAAACCCAGGGGATTTCCCTCTAGTTTCTCTGAGTTATAGTAGTTCCTGTTTCCATAAAAAGCACCTGAGCCAGAACATGGTGCTCTAACCACAGTGTTCACTAACTTTCAGGTTTTGTTGTGTTGGGCTCAGGCCAGAGAATACTGGAGGTAAAAAGGTGGTAAAGTCATCACCAGTTCAGTTGTACTTGACATTCTGGTATTCTTCCCTGGTCTACCTGCTGATAGGTGCTTTAAAGAGTTCTCTAATAGCTGCCACATTCTGTACAAATTTTATAGTTGCCTTCAGTAGAAGATTGGGTATGTTTAGTCCATCTTACCTGGAACCAGAAGTCTTAACTGATATTTTAAGTGATGTTTGGGATTAGTTCCCTTCTTCTTCCCCGAAGTATTGATATATATGTCTGAAATAACAGTTTTACAGATGCAGCTTTTGGTGTCGTTAAGTGGGCAAGTTTCTAAGGGTAAGCAGAGGAGCTGCATCAATGGGCAGAATACATAAGGACCTTCTGAAAAACAAAGCCACTTTTCTGAAGGCATATGTGGTAATCTGACCCGGAAGCACAGTCCTTTGTCCTCATGCAGCATATCATTGACCTCGTTGTTTTCCTTGGCCCTGCCTCTCTGTCACATTCTCTTACTTCTGTCCTGCTGTTTTCCAGTCACCTTTGCCCCCAGGACTTCATTCATCAAGCCCTTTCTCCTCCTTACTCCCCTGTTTGTCTCTGGTTTCCCCCACACTCCTTCCTAACAGTGCAGTCTTGCATTTTATCACCAGACACTGTCTTCCAAGGATAAATACACTTCCCTGTGATATCTTAGGATGTAAGTGCTTGCACTTGACGGATGGAGAAGCTAGGCTGGGGAGGTGGGGGGTGAATAATCAGCTTTTGCTCGTAGATTAGGGCCAGACCTGAGTCTCTGCAAGGCATTGAGGTGGTCTAGCCAGCTGCTTTTCCAGCATATTAGGGATTTTTCTTTGTACAGTATTTCTGGGGGTGGTGGGGCCAGGTCACATGAAGCTCCAGCACAGCCAGGAATATGGGTCTAGAAAGAAGGTAGTATTCAAATCACACTAACCTCATTAACTTGGGAATATATCAGAGCCTTTTGAGCTGTGTTTTGGTTTGGTTCGGTTTGGTTTGGTTGTTAATCTTGAAATTTAATAGGAAGAAACTACTAAATAACAGTTACTTTTATGCAAGTATTTCCCCTTGTTAGTTATGTGGTACAAAATCACTGCAGGTAGGAAATCCTAAATAGGCAAAAATACGTGGACAAAAAGCACATGTTTTTAAGTTGCAGCATGCTTTTAATATTTTTATGGTGGAAATACATTCCTTAAAAACCATAATGGGCTTCTCAGGTGTCTATTCAGATCCATCAGTTTCCAGGCATGTAAAGGCTGCTCAACTCATAACCTTCTGGGCATATATTTCCTACGTACAGATAAAAACTTGTTGGTACAAAAGATACAGTACCTTTTGGAAAGAAAATCCTCAGGTACAGCGTGTCTCATTTATTACCACTGAAATTTCTTATCTTCTTGGCCTTGGAGCAGGGCAGCCACAGGGAGCTGCCTGAGTTTTGACCCCACCATTTTTATGCTGGACTGACCCAACTCACACAAGGACAGGTCAAGGATACTCGTTTTCTACTGCTGAGACTTTTTCTTTTTCTTTTGGCAGCAGCCAAAGCAACTAGTTAGAAAGAAAACACACTCATTATTCTTACACTTTGATTTTACCAACTAATATTCATTTCAGTGGAATGTTTCTGTGGGGATCTTTTTAGCTGTGGGAGCAGTTTGACTTTGGTACTGGGAGAACAACTGATAAGCCACAGAAGCAGTGATTAAATAGGCTACAGTTCTACAAATAGTACTGATTTAATTATGTGCATAAGGTTGACCAGGCATGAGTTTTATTTTTTTTATTTTTTTTAAAGATTTTATTTATCTATTTGACAGAGAGAGACACAGCGAGACAGGGAACAGAAGCAGGGGAAGTGGGAGAGAGGGAGAAGCAGGCTTCCCGCCAAGCAGGGAGCCCGATGCGGGGCTCGATCCCAGGACACTGGGATCATGACCTGAGCCAAAGGCAGACGCTTAATGACTGAGCCACCCAGGCGCCCCAGGCATGAGTTTTAAAGCTAGCTTTATTCAAGGCCAGAATAATTTTTGTAACCCCCTGCCTATATTAATTTTCAGGCCCAATTAAATGAATTATTCCGTACTGATTGTGAAATATTCCCGGGTAGCACCATTAAAAGCTTTACCAAATTCAGATTGTTGCATTATTTTTTAAAGCTTGTCTTGGGATAATTGTGCTACACTTCCCAGAGCCTCTGAGCTCTTAATTGAGAGGTTCTGGTCCAAGGTTGATGGAATCTGAGAATTGGAAGGACCTTGGATATCACAAATCCAGATACCTTCCCAGTGTAGCAATCCTCTTCACAATATTCTATCAAACAAGCAGTTGTCTGACTCTTGATCACTTTTTCCCCCCAAATAATACATATTTTTCCTCCACACATTCTTGAAGCTACTCACTCATCTTTCCGTGATAGGTCATTCTTTATTCCCAAGCCAAGATCTGCCTTCTGGGAACTCTCACCATTGTGCCCAGCTCTCCCCTTCATTACCACACAGAGCAGATTTCCTTTGTCCAAAACAGTTAAAGTCATCTATTTTCCTACTTGCCATTCCCCTGTCTTCTCAGGCTAAAAAATTCCTGGTTCTTTCAATAGCTTTTTTTTTTAAAGATTTTATTTATTTATTTGACAAAGAAAGACACAGCGAGAGCAGGAACACAAGCAGGGGGAGTGGGAGAGGGAGAAGCAGGCTTCCCACTGAGCAGGGAGCCCGATGCAGGGCTCGATCCCAGGACCCCGGGATCATGACCTGAGCCAAAGGCAGACACTTAACAGCTGAGCCACCCAGGTGCCCCTCAACAGCTTCTTATTTCAAGGATTTTAACACAATGGAAAAATTCATACATTAATATAATGAACACTCAACTGTCCACCAGCCAGAATTTCAACAATTAAGATTTTGTCATATTTTTTCTTTACAGAAATGATTATTTCCCTTTGATCACTTCTTCCAGTGTCATCTTCCTCCCTCCTCCGTTTCATGCATCTATAGGTATGTATACACAACGTATAGATTTGTTTTGGATCTCTGTTTGAACTTACATAAATGGTGGTATTATGAATGTGTCTGTATTTTGTCCACACAGTAAAATGTCTTAGACCTTTTCATATATTTTGTATTAATCTTTCCATACTGTATATTGTATTAGTCATTATATATAACATATAATATTTTTGGCTGTCTGCCTTCTGGGCATATGGTAGGATTGTAGTTCCTGCCCCTTTGGAAATTAGGTGTGGCCATGTGAAGAGTTTTTAAAATTGCAGTGGCTCTACATACATTCTAGTTAAATTTCAGCCTGTTTTTTTTCTTATCATAATAGCTTTTGAATTCTCCCCTTTCCTCTGATAACTGACTTAGGAGGGGTAACATTCATCAGAGGTCAGACCCCTCCTAGGTCAGTAACCTAGTAGGTTCATCTATGTTACTGATCAGAGTTTTGATCAGAACAGGGCCAAGGACGTAGCTGTGTCCCCCCACAAGACACCTTTCAGGTTTACCTGTCTGCAGCTTCAATTCTTCATCTTATCAACTGGACAATCCTGATGGTTTTTGTCAGCTACCTCCACATATACTGCACTTACAAAGATTTATCTCAATAAATGAATCAAGTGACTAGAACAGAAAGGAGTCTAGGGTGAGTTTAGTGTGTCCTGATTTTGAAGAACCCATGCTAGCTGCTAGTGACTATTTCTTATCCAGCCAATGCTTCATTAATTTGGTCTAGAATTGAGTTTGGAGTGCGATTCACACTTTTTATTTGTAATGATTATATTCCACGCCTTTGAAAATAAGGGAGATTTTTGTCTCTGTCCAGTCTGTTGGGAGGTCTGGATTCTGTGAGTTTTCATAGATGAGAGGAAGTGATTCTGCTGTCATAGGTGCAAATCGTTTTTTAGCCCTGTGGTGAGGAACAGGGTGGTCTTTAGGATTATGACTCGCCAGGATGCCTGTGCTCTACTCCCCAGCCAGAGTGCCTTCTCCTTCCACCAGAACCAAGCCTGTGCATAGTTTAAGGAACGATGAGGATTCCTCAGGCCAGTTAGCTTAGGTCATTACAAGTTAGGCTTGCTGATGGTCTTTCTGTTGTTCTTTGGGACCAACTACATGTCTAATTCCAGTTACTATTTTTGTATTAGGATTCTTAGTTCCATGTGTCAGAATCCCAACTCAACAAGAAACAAAAAGAAAGTTTACTGGTAAATGAATAGCATATGGACTGCCGCTTGTAGGTATGGCTGTATGCTCGTCGCAGCCCTGAATCTCCTCCTCTCAGCTTTGCTTTCCTCTGAGTTAGTTTCACTCCCAGACAGGCTGTCTGCAGCAGGTGCAGTGCCTCTTTCCCAATACTGTCAAAACCCTTGGATGACATGTTGATATAGCCTGGGTCCTGTGCCTTAGACCCAGAAGGTGTGTATTTGTTAGGGAGGGAGGGACAGAGTTGCCCTCACCCAGACCACATGGACTGAGCGTGAACCCTCATTCATACTTTCGTACATTTGCTGAATGCCCACTATGTGATAGGTACCATGTTAGGCTCAGAGGTTATCACTGTGAATAACACAGACATAGTCTCTGCCTTCTTGAAGTGTGTAAGTGTAAAAAAAAATGGATTTTAATGTGCTCACAGTGATAGAGGGGAAGTTCCTGGTGCTGGAAAGCAAATGACAGGGGTTCTGATATACTCTGAGCAGGTGAGGAAAGGCTGCCCTGAGGAGTGTTGTTTGGACTGAAATCTGACATTAGTAGGAATTAGATGTTGAAGTAGGTAGGGTGATGATGAACAATGGGTGGGTAAGGGGGTGAACAGTATGTGCAGAGCCTTGGAAATAGAAGGAGGAAGCATATTCCAGGCACTGAAATGAGGCCAGAATGGCTGGATCACAGAGAGTGAAGGGGCAGAGAGGCATAGGTGGGGCTGGAGAAGTAGGTTGGCACCACCTCTAGCAAGGCCACATGCCTTGCAAGAGCTTTGGAAGCCATGCAAAGTTTAAGCAGGAATCAAAGTGATCAATAGCCCTGGTCCATGTGGGTCACTCATTTCCTGAGATATAGCTTAGTCTAGTGAATTTAACTAGCCAAGATCACCCACCTGGTTGGGATTTAAATCTAGACATGCCACAACATCTGTCATGTGTCCAGACCTGGCTCAGGCATCGCTTCTCCCAAGAAGCAGTCCTCATTGCCCCTTCCTTTTTGCCACTGGGAGAAGGTCAGTGTTTCTCCGGAGAAAATTCCTGTTCCACTTAGTATCTTGCTCAGAGAACTCTCATGATTTTGTTTCCCCCATCCACGTCTGGACAGGATTTGTTGGTGCCTGCCCAGGCTAATGATTGGCATCTGTGCAAAAAAATTCTCATAGCAGACCTGACTTTGAAAGGCCTGCTTACAGGGTTGTCCCTTGGTGGGCATCTGGGAACTTGATTTTCAGGAGGGTTCCCACCATTCCCAGAACTGATTGATAAAGGTGGCTCATTGTGCCTGAACTGTTTGTACAAACAATGTAGTTTCTGCAGAACACCTGCTTTCCTTCTTGGGAGTCTGAAATTTGGGTATTTGCCAGTCAGAGGGTGCCTGTGTAACCAGCCTCCAATCAAAACCTGGGTACTAAGTCCCTAATGAGCTTCCCTAGTAGACAGCGTTTCACATGTGTTGTCACAACTCGTTGCTAGGGAGATTAAGTGCATCCTTGTGTAACTCCACTGGGAGAGGACTCTGGGACGCTTGTGCCTGATCTCCCCTGTATTTCATCTAGTGTGCATTTTCCCTTTGCTGATTTTGCTTTGTATCCTTTCACTGTGGTAAATTATAGCCAAGAGTATGATTATATGCTGAGTTCTGTGGATCCTCATAGTGAATCACTGAAGTTGGAGGTGGTCTTAGGGACCCCGACATAGCACCCTTGCAAACCATTGTTAAATATTTGTTCAATACTTATTAAAAGGAGAGAGTGAGCTTGGTGAAGAACCAGGGCAAAGAAAGGGGCTCTCTGGTGGTATCACTGACTCGCCTCTCCTTTTGAGCAGTCAGCTTTGGCCCTAAACTTGTACTCTCCACTTACAAAATCAGAGCCCTACAGGGGCCTGCAAAGAAATCTGTGAGCACTGGGGAGCAATGGAAAGGTTTTACACTAAGGACTGTCACAGTCAGATTTGCATTTTGGAAAGAATAAATGCCCAAGAATCATCAGGAAATTTTGTGAGGAGAGTTTGTTCTACCAGATTAAAATTTACTACAAAGCCTCTATAATAAAAATAGTGTGGTAATGAACTGGAAATTTGAGCTAACACCCAGGTTTCCCGCATTCCAGCCCAAGGTCTTTCATCAAATCTTTATGGAATTATTTGATGAGTCCTAGAAGAGTGAACGTCTGAGACTCAGTTGCCTCTCAGCTTTACTTCTGAGAAAGGTCCATGCAAAAGTGGGCATCATTTACACTGTCTGCAACAGAACCTTCTGAACCTGGTTGTAATGCTGTCAACTGTCAAAGTAGGAATGTGGGGCTCTGAATTCAGAACCTGGGAAAAACAGTAAATAAACTAAGAACCTTTGACCAGTCTCCTGTGAATTACTGATATTTCCAACACTGCATATAAATAGCTTAGGCGCAATTTTGGCACTTTTGATTTTTATAGTTTTTTTTTAAGATTTTTTTTTTTATTTGAGAGAGAGAATGAGAGATAGAGAGCACAAGAGGGAAGAGGGTCAGAGGGAGAAGCAGACGCCCCGCTGAGCAGGGAGCCCGATGTGGGACTCGATCCCGGGACTCCAGGACCATGACCTGAGCCGAAGGCGGTCGCTTAACCAACTGAGCCACCCAGGCGCCCCGATTTTTATAGTTTTTCAGTTGGTGGAAATGAAATATTCCTGTTTCCACAATCTGCCACCATTGTTTTGTCTCTCTTTGCATGTCAGGGATGATGTTTCCTGAGGGCCGACTTAATTAGACCACGCAATAATCTGCTTGGGGAAATAGAGAAAATCAGTTATTTAAAACACACTGGATGAAAGATCTTATAAAAAAAAAAAAAGACCTTTGAAAGAGGAAAACATCCTGTACTGAGGGAACAGAGGTGGGATGATGGAGTTTTGCTGTCCCTGTTTTGCATTTCTAACAGTAAACTTGAAAGCACAGGATCTTCTGACCATTGGAGCTGAAATTATGTATTCAGTGTTTCTCATGAAATAACATTTACCATTAAAAGAAGATTGCATTTATACTTGTCTTGGGTAATTCTAAAAATTTCTATGCAGAAAATTCTAAAAATTTTAACATGGAAAATTCACCAGCCCAAGACCCACACAAGCACACAAAAGCATTACATTGATTACATGTCTGTGTATTGGCTGATTCCTGAAATGGTGTCTCAGAAGGATTAAAATTGAGCCTCTGTTCTGAGCACGTGGTGTTGACTGTAGCCTGGGAGTGTGCCAGTTAGTCGCAGCACCTGCGCCTCCTCGCAGGGTCCTGTTGCGGCTGCCCAGGAAGATGGAGGGTAATTGCCTCACCACTCCAGCCACACATGCAGGGCTAGGAATCCTGCTTATGAGGCTTCTCCTGCTCTGACCAGAAAGAGACCCAGGGTGTCTAGCCAGCTGGCTGCAACTCTGGGGCAGGAAAAGCAGAAGAAACGAGGATAAAATCAAGCCCCCTCCCCCAACCCACGTGTGATAATAGTGATTAGACGCCTTTTCATCAACAGCCTTCCCTTGCATTAAATGACATTCAGGAATCCTGGGTGTGATGGCCTATTTGCAGTGTGCAAATGGAACATGGGAAGAGGGTGCTCAGATCTGACCTAGAAATTTGAGATGTAGCTGGAGAGACCTAATACCCCACTGGGGACTCATAGGCTAATTACCTTGAGTCTGGTAAGTGGAATACAACTCCTAAAGGAAACTAGGTGTTTTGAACTAAGAAATTATGTATATGTTTAAGCAAGGCTTTGTGTATTTCTCTTCTTTGTTTATTGTAAGTCCTCAAAAGTTTGTAAGAATTGAGATTCTCCAGAGTGTATGAGGGCTTTGAAGCCAAAGGAAGGTGTCTTTTCTTTTTTTACTTATTTCTGTTCATGAGCAAGATTCTGGAGTATTAGGTTGAATGATATGAAATTGCTAATACTCAAAACATTTTGGCCTACAACAATGGCAATTTCATGCAGTTCCACCAAATATAAACTAATTTCACCACACAAATGCTTTGAAAATATCCCCAGTTTATTATTGTATCAGTCTTAACTTCATCAGAGGGGCAAGAACCTCATAAATTCTTAGTCTTTATTATTTATAATAACTTGTGACATATCCATCACCTATCAGACTAGTGGGTTTTTTTTTTAGCAATTCTAAGGTATAATTGATACACAAAAACTGCATCTATTTGGTGTATACAACTTGATGAGTTTGGATATATACATATACCTGTGAAACCATCACCACAATCAAGGTAATAGACATATCCATCACCTCCAAAAGTTTCCTTGTTCTCTTCTTTTGTGTTACAACACTTAACATGAGATCTACCCTCTTAACTTCTTAAGTGTACAATATAGTATTAATAGGCACTCTGTTGTACAGCAGATCCCTAGAATTTATTCATCTTATATAACAAACTTTATACTCATTGAACAGTTCCCCATTTCCCCTTCCTCTCAGCCCCTGACAACCACCATTCTACTCTCTGTTTCTATGAGTTTGACTACTGTAGATAGCCCCATATAAGTGCAGTCATGCAGTATTTCCTTCTGTGACTGGCTTATTTCACTTAGCATAGTGTCCTCCAGGGTCATCCTTGTTGTTGCAAATGGTAGGATTCCCTTCTTTTTAAAGGTTGAATAATATTCCATTGTATTGGGGCGCCTGGGTAGCTCCGTCGTTAAGCGTCTGCCTTCAGCTCAGGTCATGATCCCAGGATCCTGGGATCGAGTCCCTCATCAGGCTCCCTGCTCAGCGGGAAGCCTACTTCTCCCTCTCCCACTCCCCCTGCTTGTGTTTCCTCTCTCACTGTCTCTCTCTCTCTCTCTCTCTGTTGAAAAATAAATAAAATCTTTAAAAAAAATTCCATTGTATGTATATGCCACATTTTCTGTATCCATTCATCTGTCAGTGGACTTTTGGGTTGTTTCCGTATCTTGACTCTTATACATAATGCTGCATGGGTGAACAGCTATCTCTTCAAGATCCTGACTTCAGTTCTTTTGGGTATTTATGGCCAGCAGGTATATGAAAAGGTGCTCAACATCACTAATCAACAGGGAAATGAAAATCAGGACCATAATGGGCTATCACCTCACACCTGTTAGGATGGCTGTTATATATATTTTTAAAAGATAAGTGTTGCAATGGAATATTATGCAGCCATCAAAAGGAATGAGATCTTGCCATTTGCAACGACGTGGATGGAACTGGAGGGTGTTATGCTGAGTGAAATAAGTCAGTCAGAGAAAGACATGTATCCTGTGACCTCACTGATATGAGGAATTCTTAATCTCAGGAAACAAACTGAGTGTTGCTGGAGTGGTGGGGGCTGGGAGGGATGGGGTGGCTGGGTGAGATACATTGGGTAGGGTATGTGCTATGGTGAGCGCTGTGAATTGTGCAAGACTGATGAATCACAGATCTGTACTTCTGAAACAAATAATGCAACATATGTTAAAAAAGAAAAAGAAGAAGATAGCAGGAGGGGAAGAATGAAGGGGAGTAAGTCGGACGGGGAGACGAACCATGAGAGACGATGGACTCTGAAAAACAAACTGAGGGTTCTAGAGGGGAGGAGGGTAGGGGGATGGGTTAGCCTGGTGATGGGTATTAAAGAGGGCACATTCTCTGTGGAGCACTGGGTGTTATGCACAAACAATGAATCATGGAACACTACATCAAAAACTAATGATGTAATATATGGTGATTAACATAACTAAAAAATTAAAAAATTAAAAATAAAAGATAAGTGTTGGTGAGGATGTGGAGAAATTAGAACCCTTGTACACTGTTGGTAGGAATGTAAAATGTTACAGCCACTATGGAAAACAGTATGGAAATCATAAAAAAATTAAAAATAGAACTACTAAATGATCCAGCAATGTCACTTCTAGGTATGTATCTAGAAGTAGTGTTTGTTTTTAACTTGTATATTTTGAGAGAGAAACCCAGAGAAGTCCAGAACTCCCAAGGCCTGCTGTCTTAAATACAACGACAGTGATACATGGTCTAGGTAGACTAGAGTAGCCTGGAATTTTTAGTTCGTTTCTGGCTCAGTACCTGATTGACTAGGCCTTCTTAGGCAGTCAGTAAGCATGACTACAAATCAGTTGCTATTCCAGTGTTTCCTGACTTTATCCTCAAAATGCATGTTGAAGGCTAGCTACTTACTCCCTTGCTCAAAATGTTTTTGGAGCTCTCCTTTTTGGAATTACCTTCAGAGCCATTTCATAAGCCACCCAAGGAATTGATTCATTCAATAAATATTTATTTGAGTCACACACGGTGGTGGGCAGTGTACTGGGTATAGACAGATGACATGGACATAGAGGGCAGTCCAGGGGAGGAGTATGAACAGATGCATGGATGCAAGAAAGCACCAGGACATAGTGAGTGGGGAGCAGTGAGGGACTTAGCTTCCCTAGAGAAGAGACTGTGCAAGGAAAATAAGACTGGAAAGGTGATCTGTGGCTACACTGTGGAGTGCCTTGAATACTAGGCCTAGGAGTTTGAAATCTGCGCTGTGAGCAGTAGAGAGCCATTGAAGGTTTTGTGCTTTTCGAGTTTTAACCTGCCAGCTAATAACTGTAGAATTGGAATTATAAATCAGCCTTGCAATTTCTTTTCCCAGCTTGTGACTGACTAAAGCTGGTTTTACACACCTCAATTGCATATTCACTTGAATGGACTTTGAATGACATTTGATTGTTTCCAAAAATTAAATTCATTCTCAAAGGAAAAATTTTGCTTCCATTGACCTTATTCAAAGGAATATGATGCCAAAGGAACAGAAAACAAATCCAAGCAAAAAATGTCCTAAGTATTTTGAGAAATTGCACTGTTGGAACAAACATTTGCTGTCTCAGAGGGTCTTTTGGAAGTCAGCCTGGAAGTCAGCCTATAATTGGATGTGTGAATTCTAGGGGTGTGTGTGTGTGTGTGTGTATGTGTGTGTGTGTGTGTGGTTACATGTGTGTAATTAATATTTTTTATTTATTTGACAGAGAGACAGCGAGAGAGGGAACACAAGCAGGGGGAGTGGGAGAGGGAGAAGCAGGCTCCCCGCTGAGCAGGGAGCCCAATGAGGGCTCGATCCCAGGACCCTGGGATCATGACCTGAGCCGAAGGCAGCTGCCTAACCAACTGAGCCACCCAGGTGCCCCTGTAATTAATTTTTTTGAATTGGTATCTGCCCTTCCTTTACTAAAGTGCACCAAAAGGTAACACTGGGGCAAATAAGGGGGCACCTGAGTGGCTCAGTCGGTTAAGTGTCCAGCTCTTGATTTTGGCCCAGGTCATGATCTCAGGGTCCTGGTCAGCAGGGAGTCTGCTTGTCTCCCTCTCCCTCTGCCCCTCCCCGTGCTTGTGCTTTCTCTGTCTCTCAAAAATAAATAAATAAATATTTTTTAAAAAAGAGGATGGGGATTATAGCTAAAAGAATGGGCATTCTAATAGCAATAAGTTATCTCATTAGTGCTGTGGGATGTTTTATTCTGCCATTCTAGTTAACTGATTTACTGCTGATTGCAGGTGCCACTTACCTCTAGCCTGAGGAGGTACTTTATGGCCGTCTTGGCATCAGGTAAGATGAGAGTCTTGCAGATGGAGTGTTGTTTGTTATTTGTATGGCTGCTATTACACATTTCTTCTTTTGGGTCAGCTATTTGACCCCTCTGTGATTGTGGCATTAGCTTGAGTGCCCTTCTCAGTAGAGGCCAGCACTAGTTCCTGCTCTGGAGAATCATTCAGCATCTGAAGTGATTCAGTATAGTAGGTCTGAAGTGTGTGATGAAATTTCCATTGTACAGTTTATCATTAAAAACTGCCTTCTAAATTCTGTCAGTTAACTATTGCTGTATATCTAACTTCAAAAGTTAGTGGCTCAAAACAGTAATATTTAGTTCATTTTTCCAAGAGTTGGCTATTTGGGCTGGGTTCAGCTGAATGGTTTTGCTGTTCTTAGCTGGTCTCCCTTATGCCTTTGTCAACTACAGGTCAGCAGGGAGCTTCTGCTTTTGAGGTTGGCTGGTCAGCTGGGGCAATGGTAGTGGGTAGGAGCCCTGGGCTTTACATCTCTTCTCCTGAAGCAGGCTAGCCCTGGCTTGTCTTCATGGTAGCTGGGCAGATTTCTAAAAGTGAGTAGAAGCAGCAAGGCCTCTTGAGGCCAAGGCTCAGAGTCGGCACACCTTCACCTCTGCTGTATTCTGTTGCCCTAAGCAAGTCACAAAGCCAGTCTAGATTCAAGGAGTGAGAAGAAGCTTCGAAGTCACCTTGAGAGGGCATAAATAAAGAAAAGGGTAGAGAATTGGGGCCATTTTTGCTATTTATCACACAAATACAGATTACTCTTCTTAAAGACTTCAGTTACTTCTGTAACATTTAAAAACTCATGTGTTCTGTACGTTCAGACTCAAAGGCTGCTCAGAAACAAATAGGAAAGTATTAAAATTGCTCTCAAGTCAGGGCCTTGATGACAGTCCTTTTGTGAAGCTGATTTTTTTTTTTGAAACTTGGATGCTCTGATACCTGAGTGTGCCTCACATTTTAAGTCAGAGTCATTAATTCTGGATCCTTTGTACTAAATGATGTGAAGACCATAAATGCAGGTTTAAAACATAGCTGCAGATTTTTTTGACACTATTCTCATCAGGAGACACGGCCTGTGTGTCCTTCCAGTTAGATCTGGGTTGACTTGTGACTGCTTCAACCAATACAGTAGAGTATACGACTTCTGAGGCTAAGTCATAAAAGGCAATGCAACTTCTGCCTTGCTCACTAGAATATTCATGCTGGGACCCCTGAGCTGCCATGTAAGTAGTCTGACTACCCTGAAGCCACGTCTGCTGGAGAGGTCTTATATGGGCATGCTGGAGATGGTGTCTGCTAAGCCAAATCATTCCTGTTAAAGGTGCCAGATAAGTGAAGAAGCCTCCAGATGATTCCAGCTGTTTGTCTTCCCAGCTGAGATTCCAGACAACTTAGAGTAGAAAAAAGACATTCCTGCCATGCCTTATCTCAACTCTGGACCCACAGAATTCATGAGGTGATAAAATGGTGGTTGCTTTATGCTACTCTGTTGTACAGTGGTTTGTTACACAGCAATTGATAACTAGAATAGCATAAATGAATGGGTATGACTGTATTCCAATAAAACTTTATTTATGGACAATCAGTGGAGACTGTTAGTCATGGGCCTCTAGTTACTGATGTGCTGGACTCTAGATCCCAAAAAAGGTAGAGATGTCTGGGGATTGTATTTCTGTAGATATGGGGATCAAAACATTCAGTGAAGGAAGGAAATGATCCCTGACTGTGAAGTCAAGGATTGCCCATGAACAGAGAGAAAAAGATGTTACTTCTATTCAGAGTGGCAGACAGAGTGGAGAGAGACGCAGGGCCAGAGACAAATGTATTATTGGCTTACTGTCTAAATGTGTACCTTTCTCCCTCTTGGTAGGATGGGACTGAGAATCCTGGGAGGGAGCACCTCTCAATGGAGAGGGTGAATGAAGGAGGGAAATGAACTTTCTCCAAGGTTAGCCTGCAAACTAAAATTGCAAAGTAAGGACAGTTGTCCAAATTAGCAACCAGCAAATGAGAGTCATTTTACTCCCACTCCCAATGAGAATCACTTTAGAATGACTTTAAAGTTTAGTATTTTCAAAGAGATAAAGGAAGAATAACATCCATTACAAATTTTTCAAAAAATCTAGCCCATGCCTGGTAGGAGCTCATATTCTAGTTGGAGATTTTTTTAAAAAATTATATATATATATATATAATTATATATTTTTTAAATATAAAAAATATATAAATATATATTTAAATATATATTATATATATACTAAAAATTATATATACATGTATATATATAGTTGGTTACAGAACAGTTTAAGTTAGTGATGGTGCTATACCCAGGCCATTCCTAGGGCATATTGCTGTTGAGATTGTCAAGGTATGAGTGAGTCAGACAAAGGAAGCCTTTTAGAAGAGGTGACATGTTTTCTAATAAGCCTTATAAGGATAAGTTTATATGTTTCTAAGTGAGGAAGTGAGAAGAGGACCTTCCAGGCAGAAGGGATGGTATGATTATATAAAGCATATGGGTGAGAAGCAGCATGGGGATGGGAACTACAGAGGTTCAGTGTTGCTAGAGCATAAAAGCGGGGCAGTGTGGTGAGAGAGAAAGCTGCAGAATGAGATGCAGCTTGATTGTGGCGGACCTTGTTGGCTTTCATGAGGACCTTAAGAAAAGGTCTAAGGACAAAGGGAAGCCATTGAAGTCTCTCAGCAGTGAAGGGACCATAGTCCAACTTGTGTTTCAGATAAGTCTCTGGCAGTTGGGTGGAAGGTAAATTTGAGGGCAACAAGATCAGGAGTCCTAAGACCAGTTAGGAAGCTGCTATCACAGTCTTGGTTTTAGGAGATAGTTAGGTCCCAAACTAGGAAAATGAAGGTTAAAATGGGAATATTGATATAGAAGATTATTTCATAGGTTAACTTGGCAGGATTTGATGACTGATCCAGGGTGAGAGAAGAGAAAGAATTTAGAGATTTTTCTGGATTTTGTGACAGCATAAAGGAGGGTGCCAGTGGAGACCACTAGAAGGGAGGAAGAACCAGTGGCCTTGGTGTTAATCACCTTCCAGGTTGATATGTATGGTGGCAGAGGGTTTTGGATTTGTTCTTTTTTTCTTCTCCCTCTTCCCCTCCTTTCTTTCCTTTGTTTCCTTCCTTTGAGCCATAAGCATGTGTGTAGTGTAGGACACTTTGGGGAAACACCAGCACTTACAAGATGGTTAGAGGAAGAAAAAGATATTAGGGAGCAACACAGGGAACCCAGAAAAAGCCTTTGGAAACCAAGGCAGTTGTTTTAAGAGCAGTGGTGGGAAGGAGGGAGGGAGAGATCAGCATGTCAAATGTAGCATACAGGTACTTAGAGATGAGGTTTAGGAAATATGCCCAAACTGGTGATTTTTTCAAGAATTTTGGTATGATAGAAACTTGTTGAGGAGTGACTAAAAGTGAGGAGAAGAGAAACCATAGACTACTTTTGGGGGAGTTTGCAAGAGAAGGGAAAGAAAGAAATTACGTATTAAATAGAGAAAAATTATGTAGGGTCAAGAGAGAGTTTGGGGGTAAAGGCAGGGAGATATCTGAACCTGTTAACAGGTATAAATCTAGTATAAAGGCAGAATTAGGAAGTTAAAAGGCAGATTTTTTTCTGATCATAGGAAGTTATTTCTTCATTTAGAGCTGTCTGAAAATTGGAATGGATTATCTTGTTAAATAGTGTGCTCTCTGAGTGGTCAAGTAGGGGTTAGATGTTTTTCGGTGAACTGTATAGAAAGATATATTGGTGAATGACTTTGGGTTTTTTAGCCTCTGTTCAATTCTCAACAGTTTGCCCAAAGTTGTTTTAAGCATTATAAACTAATGAATTAATCTGTGGACTTGTCTTGCCTGGCAGCTTTCCATAGATTCGTCAGATCAATGTGCCAAGTTAATTTATGTGCCTTTGATCTTGAAGGATGAAATTAAACTGCAGGTTCTCAGATAACAAAATATTGAGGCTTAGTGTCCAGGAAAGTTCATCACTATGACAATCAACCATGGTCTGGACATAATAGGTATTTTTGATAAGGGTAGTCACTTTCCACACACAGCAACAATGAGTTTTATTTCAAATTTTTGAGAGTTTAATTTTTTATCTGTCCATTTTTTTTTAAACACTGTTACTTGGAATGATCAAAATAGCACTGAGATGATAGGAGACATGGATAGAGAAGAAAAACCTGTTTCCTTTTCTCTGTGATTCATATTCCTATATGAATGCTCTTAGTTTACATGAAGTTTGGTTTCCTAGGGCCAAGAGGAGATAATTAGTTTCTATCTATGCTCTCTAGTCCTTATCTTAGATTGTTTAGTGATCCCTTTGGTTAGCATTTAAAACAGTTCAGGGGTAACCTTTTGCAGTTTTGTCTCAAATGACTACTTACCTGTATCCAAATCTGGCTTCCTGGGTCACTGAAGCATGAACGGCATAAATGACTGAACACAACTAATTCTCAGAAAGCCACATTTTAGTCAGTACTTTCCAGCTTTCTCACTCATCGTTCCTTTTACAGAACTAACAAGTGGTAGAACTAATTAATTAGAATTTTATTCCTTCTCAAGTTATACATTTTAAATTCTCCCTGTTAACCTTTTGAAAATGCCAGTAAGTAGTAAAATAACTAAAATCCAGACAGGGAAACTAGAAAATGCAAGTACTGGAAGAAGAGTTCCTACCCCCAAAGAAAAATCAGGAACACCAGGTATGGTGAATATTTATCTTTTAAGGAAAAATAGTTACATTCTTGTTACCAACTGGCCCACAGATAGGGAGTCACTCTCCAGTGACCCTTAGGCCTGTATGATTTACCTGTTTCTTAGCCTGTTTCTTTCCTTCTTCTGGGAGAGTGCAGTGAGGGAAAATCTCACAAGTCCTCAAGTTGATTCTTTTCCTTCTTAATTTAATATTCTCCAGATATGGTAGGAACAGGAATAAGATACCCTTTTATCATGTATTTCCTTTTTTAATAGTTAATTTTTTATTTTGAGATAATTTTTTGAAATAAGAGATTTTGAGATAATATGTCTAAATTTAGAGAGGAGTTGCAAAAATAGTAGAGTGAGCAACCTTGCTGTTCCAGACAAGATGGAATAGACACATTTTACTCTAATCCATTTAAATACAATAATACAGGTAGTTTACAAGTAAATGGATGCAAAAAGGTATACCATGCAAACACCAATCAAAAGAAAGCTGGAGTGGCTATACTAATATCGAATAAATTAGACATCAGAGCAAAGAAAATTACCAGGGACGAGAGGAGCGCTACATGATTCAAAGGGTGAATCCATCCATAAGACACTAAGACACAGCAGTCTTAAATGTGTATCAACCAAATAATAGAGCTTCAAAGTACATGAGGCAAAACTCAACATAACTGAATTGAGAAATAGACAAATTCATAATTAGAGTTGGGAACTTCAGTGCCCCTTTCAGTAACCGATAGAACTGCCAGACAGAAGAAAATCAGCAAGGTTATAGAAGAAAATACACTACCAGTCAACCAGATCTAATTGACATAGAATGCTCCACAACAGCATAATATACTTACTTTTCAAGTACACATGTAACTAACATTCACCAAAATAGACTACATCCCAATCCATAAAACAAACCTCAACAAATATAAAAGAATTGAAATCATGCAGAGTATATTCACTGACCATAATGCAATCAAACTAGAAATCACAAACAGGAAAACTACCCCAAAGTTTCCAAACACTTGGAAGCTAAATAACACACTTCTCATTAATCCATGGGTAAAGGAGTGAGTCTCTAGGGAAATTAAAAAAAAAAGATACATTGCCCTGAATGAAAATTAAAAATTTGTAGTATGTAGCTAAATCAGTGCTGAGTGGGAAATCTATGACACTAAATGCTTATTTATATGAGGAATGGGTGAAAGATCTCAAATGAATAATCTAAGCTTCAACCTCAAGATAATAGGGTAGGGGGGAGAGCAAAATAAACTCAGAACTGGAGAAAGGAAACAATAAAGAAAAGAGAAGTTCATGTAATTGAAAACAAAAACAGTAGAGAGAAATAGTGAATCCAAAAGCTGGTTCTTTGAAGAGAGATTCTGACTTAATTGGTAATGGGTGCAGTTTGGGCATTGGGGTTTTTATAAGCTCCCCAGATGATTCCAGTGGGAAATGGGGATGGAGAACCTCTGCTGGGGAGGCTAGATAGGTTTTTCTTGGGACTTAACTTGTGTTGGCATCTGTGGCCCAGTTCCTTTTTTCTGAGGCAGATTTGTAGCCATGTCATTTTCCCTCACTTTTTGTTGCCCTCTAAGTCAGTACTGACTCTTTCCCTTATATGTCAATTTGCATGTCTGGTTGCTCCTTTGCCATAAGCATTGTTGTAACTGGAGGTGAGGGTTTAACTTCAGTCCCCCTCCACTTCACCCCCAACCAACTTGATTGATTTTGGGATTAACACCGAAACCCCTCTCTTGATTGGTTTGTCACACATCATTGGTTACCAGTTTTAGGCTGTGATCACCCAAGCCATGGTGACAGTGTGTCTAGTGCACCTGGTCCTGTGACCCTGGTCCTGAGGGAGCCAAAGGACTTGGTTTCTCAGTTCTGGCGGCCCGTACAGTGCCGGCCCTCTAGTAGCACAGTATTAACAGTTGGTGTGCAGTGGATTTGAACTTGCTCAGTAAGTTTGGGATTGGTTTTGTTTTGTTTTGTTTTGTTTTGTTTTGTTTTGTTTTGTTTTGTTTTACCTTATATGTAAGGCTTACATGCCTTTTATTGTTACGAAAACCTGGGATAAAGGTTATTTTTCCTCCTAATAAACTCTGACAATCACTTTAAATCGGGTAGATGTGGGTGCCTGGGTGGCTCAGTTGGTTAAGCGACTGCCTTTGGCTCAGGTCATGATCCTGGAGTCCCGGGATCGAGTCCCACATCGGGCTCCCTGTTCAGCAGGGAGTCTGCTTCTCCCTCTCACCCTCCTCCCTCTCATGCTCTCTGTCTCTCATTCTCTCTCTCAAATAAATAAATAAAATCTTTAAAAAAAAATCAGGTAGATGTTATAAACGTACTAGGGGTACATGTAGCAAAAATCTCAGTGTGGAAGCAAGTCACAGCAGCAGATGGGACATATTGGAAACTGCTATTTTTAAAAATTGTTTGTGTTTCTATCTGGAGAATTGTGTATTTCATAGTAAAAGCTATTCTTATTGATTTACTTTATTCTTAAGTCTTATTTGCAAATGGTATTTTATCTTAAAAGGATTCATGTCTTGTACATATATCGCTTTTTATTCTTAAAATGCCAAGCCTGCTTATTTGGGTGGTTGAAATTGTTGAATATATGTACTTAAATTTAAAAAGTACATGTACTGCTAGTTTTTAAAAACTTACTGGAACTGGGGCTTTTTTCCCCTAAAAGGCATAAAACATTTTAATTTAGAAAGGCCTATGACCATTAAAATCTGTCAAGATAATATCACAGAATAGACCACCCAGGCTGAAACCTTCCAGTGAGGTCTGGATCAGCCAAACAGTGGGCTGAGAGATTAGAAAGGAGGCGGTGATGTTAGGAGAATGGTAATTCAATTGTAGGCTTCCAATTTTCAATATTCTTTCTTTCATTAAAATAAAGGTTTCTTGGGGGACCTGGGTGGCTCAGTCGGTGAGCATCCAACTCTTGATCTCAGCTCAGGTCTTGATCTGAGGGTCGTGAGTTCAAGCCCCACATTGGGCTCCATGCTGGGCATGGAGCCTACTTAAAAATAATAATAATAAATAAATAAGCATGTATTTATTTATAAATAGTACATATGTGTTTTATATTATATTTATAAATATTATAAATAATAAATATTTCTTGTAGTTTAGACCAGAGGTTGACAAGCTATGGCCTGTGAGTCAAATCTAGCCTGCCACCTGTTTCTGTGTGGCCTGCGAGCTAGGAATGGTTTTTACATTTTTAAATGCTTAAAAAATGAAGAATAATATTTCATGTGAAAATTATACAAAATTCAAATTTCAGTATAATAAAGTTTTATTGGAGCAGAGCCATGCTCATTTGTTTATGTACTGTCTGTGACTGCTTTCATGCTACAATAGCAGATTTGAGTAGTTGCAGCAGAGACCATATGGTCCATAAAGCCAAAAATATTTGCTAGCTGGTCCTTTCCAGAAAAAGTTTACTGAACCCTGATTTAAACTCCCTTCCTAGCCTAGCCTTTCTATGCAAAATGATTCCTACTCAGGAGGTTTGATATGCCTAAATAATTTGTTAACAAGTCTATATATTAAAGAAGGTAAGCCTTCTTCCTGGCAATAGAGATAACTGGTTGACATGGAAATACTTCTCTGAGTGGCAGGAATCTACCCAGGTAAATTTGTATTTTCTTCTTTTTTCTTTAATGCATTTTAAGGGCTTTGGAGAAGAGTTGACCTCCAGATTCCTCATCCGGTCACAGGGAACTCAGGAGTCACATGACGTGTCTTTCTTTTTAAAAACAAGCTTTTAAAATGACACATACGGGGACGCCTGGGTGGCTCAGTCGGTTAAGCGTCTGCCTTCAGCTCAGGTCATGATCCCAGGGTCCTGGGTTCGAGTCCCACATCAGGCTCCCTGCTCAGCAGGAGGCCTGCTTCTCCCTCTGCCTGCTGCTCCCCCTGCTTGTGCTCTCTCGCTCTCTCTCTCTCTGGCAAATAAATAAATAAAATCTTAAAATAAAATAGAATAAAATGACACATACGTATACACACAATAACCGAGATGCATGTGGTCGTCTTTTAGAAAGGACAGAAAAAGTTCGTCTACTCCATCTTCTGGTATCTTTTTTTTTTTTTTTGAGATTTTTATTTATTTATTTGACAGAGACAGCAAGAGCGGGAACACAGGCAGGGGGGAGTGGGAGAGGGAGAAGCAGGCTTCCTGCTGAGCAGGGAGCGGGACGTGGGCTCGATCCCGATACCGATCCCAGGACCCTGGGACCATGATGTGAACCGAAGGCAGACACTTAACAACTGAGCCACCCAGGCGCCTCTGGTATCTCTTTTTTAAAGACAAAGATTTGTTGGGGATGAGGAGCAGTAAAATATGTAGGCTATGTTCTTTTTCTTATTTTTTGTTTACTCAGTCTCTAGATAGATATTTATGGCTTTAGTCACTGGACTACTGAAATGTGCTAGAGAAGAAAGATATGCGAGGTGAACAGACTTGAAGGGAAGTTTTGTTTCCACAACATTGCATTGAAGTAGTGTGATGGATTGAATTGTTGTGTAGAAAGGGGTGAATTCCGAATTAAACCATAGGCAGTAGACTCAAATAGCTTCAACGTGGAGATTAGTATTGTTTTCCCCAAAGCAGAGCTGATCAGCTCAAGAAACATATTTATAGCATTCATGATTTCTGTTGAAGGAATAGTTGAGAAGGTTCTTTGCCCACATGGGCAGGACTTGACCCTTAAGGATATAAGAAGAGTTCTGCTTTGGGCTGACCAGTGACCTAACTCAAACGTCTGTCTCTGTTAATGGCTCTGGAGAATATTTTCCTGAAAGCCTAAGGGAGCTGGACTTTTCAGATGTTTCTTTACTTAAGGATTACTTCCAAATACCATCATGGATTTATCCACCCTGATTTTATCTCAGTCCTTCTTGAACCTGTTTACATTTTCATTCTGTTCCACTTCTTGAGCTGATGAGTTCTCTGAGTTCCCTAAGCATTGCTCAAAGTCCTGCTTTCTTTTTGATAAAATTGCCTTTAGGTTTCAGGGAGTGCCCCTTTGTTACTTTTACTCTGTGAGTGGGTGAATAAACTCAAGTCAATCATTTCTACACCCTTCTTGAGTCTTGTTTCTGCCTCATCCTTTTAGAGCAAGATTTCTCAACCTTGGCAGTATGGACAATTTGGACCAGATACATCTGTGCATTGTAAGAGACTATCCTGTGGGTTGTAGAATGGTTAGCAGCCTTTCTAGCCTCTAACCCCATAGATACCAGTAATAGCCCCCTTCCCAGTCATGACAACCAAAATGTCTCTAGACATCACCACGCGTCCCTTGGAGGATAAAATTGCCTTCAGTTGAGAACCACTGCTTTAGATATCTGTCTCTCCCAAACTGCAAAGTTTTGTGCTTTTTGGACTACCATTATAATATGGAGGCTTCTCTATCAAATTGATTGTATTGTGCTTTTCTGGATTTTTTTTCCAGCTCTGGTTAATGTCCATGTTGAATGGCAGTGACAGCTTTTTTTATAGCCTCAGTGTTTCAGGTCAGCTGCATCATTTGTGGGTGGCATGAGTGACAGACACCTTGAAATCTTAGAGGTATTTTTTTCTAATTATAAATGCCCTATATGTGTACTGGAAAAATGTGGACAGTGGAAAAATTTGGGAAGAATTTTTTTTGTCACCCCAAAATCCATCACTTTAACGTTACTAATGTAACTAATGTTGGTAAATTGGTTTATGGCCCTCATCTGTTTTCTATATATTTTATTTCATGTAATCTCACTGTAAAACCAATTTTTAGACTTTTTTTCCACTTAACATGTTAACATAAAGTTTTCCCCATATGCCATGTTTAAATGATTGAATGAAATATGATAATATGCTTTAATTATTCCTCTTTTGTTTGATAGCCAGATTTGTTATTATTTTTATTATGGAGTTTTAATGGACATTTTTGTCCATAATTATTTTCTGTGTTTTGGATTATTTTTCAAAGATGAATGTTGGAAGTAGAATTCCTGGGTCAAAAGGTGTGAATATGTTTAAAGCAGAGCCTTAGATTATGTTTTAAACTGCTGCGTGGCCCCGCAGAGGGCAGTGAAAAGGAGCTCCTTGCACTGACCATACATTTCAAAAGTCTGTCTCTTGGGCATATAGAAGGAAAGGGCTGTGTTTAAGTTAATCACTTTACCTTGCCTGCCTGCTCTTCTGTGGGAATATTAATGGGGAGTCAAGTAGTCACCAAACCACAGACTTAGATTCCAGTCCCAAATAATCCCAGTTGGGTTAACTTCCAGACAGTGCTCCTTTAAAAGGGAGTTTCACCCAAGGAAGGCATTTACTTTATACATTTGTATTTTGCCTGGCTTACAGTCATCGTTAAAATAAATCAGCATGCTGTTAATCATTTTGGTTGAGATTATACTAGGAATAAGATCTGAAAACTGCCATCAAATTACTGTTCCCAAAGGGTGCAAGGTGAGGGCTGGTGCACGTTTCGTTTCTGCCAAAACAAAGGCATACTCAGTGTGGGAGGTAAGGAAGAAAAGAATGCCTTTATAAAGTCTCTACCCTAAATAGAGGATTAGAAAATAAACAGCTGAATAATATATCCACATATAAGACATTGAGGTGCATCATGAAGTTACTCCAAGATTGCATTGTATTTATTTATAGTTTTCTTAACAAAAAATTTTATTCTGAAGTATTTTTAAAAAGTATACCACTTAGTGAAGATTTACATATTGTCTTGAGTAGTATGGGTGCCTAGAAGCAGAATATGAGACAGTATTTGAACATGTATGATTTATTGAAGGAATGCTCTCAGGAGAAACTGATAAGGGAGTGAGGACAAGAGGGTAGGGAAGAAGGAGCTAAAGTAAGGATGTGGTCTTAGGGAAGTCTAACCTTATCATGTTTTGGGTAGAGTTGGGGGAGGATGTAGAACTGGTTGCTGGCCCCCATCAGGAGGGAGACTGGGGGAGTATAATCTCCCTGACAGGACTCCTGCGCTTAGTGAGGGGGACAGCTGTGAACCATTAGCAGCCAACAGGCAGTAGCTGGGAGGTGGGTATGTTGACTAGGTAAAGGGGATCTGTGTGGGGCACCATAGCGTCTGTTACTCTTTCGAATGTTTACTTTGTGCAGGATACTGTGCTAAGACTTGAGAGTAAAAGATGAATGTGACATAGTCCCAGCTTTTAAGATGGTTGTGGTCTAGTGGCAGGGCTGACCATGTACAGAATATTTACAGTGTAAGCAAGGTGCTTTTTACACTGGCAAAAGCATGCACAGAGACTCAGAAAGCAAAGGAGTGAATAATTGTGGGAGAGGCCTATCTGGAGAGCTTCATTGAGGGGATTCAACAAAGAGGTAGAACCAGGTTAGGGGCAAATGGGCTGGTCAGGGTTAACAAAGAAGGAACTGTAGACAGAGGGAAGAGCTCCGTGCAAAGGCCATCAGGTATGAAGTAAGATGTGTTCATGGAATCTCACTGGGCCTAGCATGTGCTGGAGGTAGGGAACAGCAGCTGATGAGACCTAAGAGATTGGAACCAGAAGACTGTGGGCCTCCAATGTCACGCTGAGGAGGCTGGGCTTAGAAGGGGCAGCATTCCTGCTGTCATCCCTCCCAGCCTGCCTAAGGTCTCAGGGTCAACTTGGAGTACTCATTCCTGATATACCTGCCAGCTCTGCCCTCTGGTGGCCATGTGGCTCCAAGCATGTCCTTTAAATGTTTCTGAACCCCAGTCTCCTCATCTGTAAAATGGCTGGTTGATGATGGTGATATTTATAGGACTTTTGTAATTAGAAATAATAAATAAAGACAGATCTAAAGATTTACTATCATTGTGCTGCATTTACTGTTCTTTGTAATTTTTGTACAGTGATTAAAACAGCAGTGCTATCACAGAAATGGGACAGACAGTTCAATGCACTATAACAGCCCAAACCCAAAAATTTTGCTTGCTGTGTTTTCTTTTCTAAAAATCATTAACAACCCACTTTCTTATTTCCCAGGACTGGTGTTACTGGTGTTAGTTAATCTGTCCTAGACTCTTTACTGATAATGCAAGATTTTTTTGTTTCCATCTTTATAAAAAGTGATTGTTACTGTAATAGTTTTTAAAAACAAAATTTTGCAGCTTCTTAAAAATTTGCTCCTCCCTTGGTCATGAACAGTTTGATAACCAATGGAAACAATGGAAATTACTATATTGTACACCTGAAACTAATATAGCATTGTATGTTAGCTAACTGGAATTAAAATAAAACAAATACTACATACATAAAAACATAAATAAGAACATTAATTAATCAATTAATTAATGAAAAGAAAATTGGGGATACTGTTTTAGCCAAAGTTCCTAAGACCAGAACTTCAGATGAGAGGAATATCTGTCTCCCAAGAAGTCATGGGTCTCCTGAAACTCAGGGAAGAGGAGAGAGGGTAGGGTCTATGTTCAGTTGGATTTCTTCACTGAGAGTTTTTGGAGAATATAACTATTTCTTTTATGGCATATGCTACCTTCAATCCCAGTATGAGTTATCCATCTGGAGGTAATGTTCAATAGACAAAGAATTTTTCTATTGCTAACTCTTCTTGACTCTGCCTAAAAATTCTCATTGGTAAAATGTTACAATAGCTTTTTTTAAAAGATTATTTATTTATTTGACAGAGAGAGAGCACAAGTAGGCAGAGCAGCAGACAGGGGGAGAGGGAGAAGCAAGCTCTCTGCTGAGCAGGGAGCCCGATGAGGGACTCGATCCCAGGACCCTGGGATCATGACCTGAGCTGAAGGCAGCCACTTAACCAACTGAACCACCCAGGCGCCCCTAAAATGTTACAATAACTTTTAAAGGTCTTTTTAAGCTTTATTGAGGTATAATTTATATACTATAAAATTCATGTATTTTAAGTAGACAATTCGGTGAGTTTTGGTGTATTTACAGGGTTTTGCAACCATCACTGCTGTCCAATTTTAGAATATTTCTGTCACCCCCCCCTCACAAAAAAAACTTGGTGCTCATTTGTAGTCAGTCTGCATTCCCACTCCCAGCCCTAGGCAACCACTGCTTTAGACATTTTGTATAAACGGAATCACACAGTAAGTGATCTTGTCTTTATGGCTTCTTTCGCTGAGCATATTTTGCTAAGTTTTTTTTTACATGTTTTATGTATGTTTTTCATATTATAGCATGTATTAGTACTTTGTTCCTTTTTACTGCTGAGTCATATTCCATGGTATGGATGTACCACAGATTGTTTAACCATTCACCTGTTGAGAGACATCTGGGTTGTTTCCAGTTTGTAGCCATTATGAATAAAGCTGCTATAAGCATTTGTGTACAGGTTTTTGTGTGAACATAAATTTTCATTTCTCTGGGCTAAATGCCCAGGAGTGCAATTCCTGGGTCCTGTGGTAGTGGCATGTTTAATTTTTAAAGAAATAGCCAAATTGTTTTCTAGAATAGCTGTACCATTTTACATTCCCACCAGCAATGTATGGGTAATATAGTTTCTTCACATCTTCACCATTTGAATTAAAACTATTTTTTAGTTCAGTGATTGTGGTCTTAATTTTCATTTCCCTAATGGCTAATGATACTGAGCATCTTTTCATGTGCTTATTTGCCATTCGTATTGCTTTTTGATGAAATGTCTGTTCAAGTCTTTTGGACATTTGGATATTCTCCAGCCATTTTCTCAAAAGATTTATTTATTTGAGAGAGAGCAGGGTAAGGGGCAGAGGGAAAGAATCTCAAGTAGACTCCCTGCTGAGTGTGGGGCCCAGTGCGGGGCTCAGGCTCAATCTCATGACCCTGAGATCATGACCTGAGCCGAAATCAAGAATCAAACACTTAACCAACTGAGCCACCCCAGCACCCATTTTTAACAGAATCATTTGTTCCCTTACTGTTGAGTTTTGAGAGTTCTTTACATATTCTAGATACAAGTCCATTGTCGGATGTGTGGTTTATAAAGATTTTGTCCTGTTCCGTAGCTTGTTTTTGTATCTTCTCAACAGTCTTTTGCAGAACTATTTGGATTTTGGTTTGTTGTTGTTGTTTTTCATTTTGATGGAGGTCAATTTTTCTTTGACAGATCATGCTTTTGGTGTCAGATCAAAGAACCCTTTGCTTAGCCCTTGATCCTGAAGATTTTCTCCTATGTTTTTCTAAAAGTTTTATAGTTTTACATTTAAGTCCATAATCCATTTTGAGTTAACTTTTGTGTAAGGTATGAGACTTAGGATGAGGTTCATTTTTTTTTTTTAACTATTGTGCCAGTACCATTTGTTGAAAAGGCTATCCTTTCCTCTGTTGAATTACTTTTCTACCTTTATCAGAAATCTGTTGGGCATATTTGTGGAGTATATTTACTTTTAATAATGCAAAATATATTAGGTTGTGGTTGGCAGGATATCTATGCCCTAATCCCTGGAACCTATGAATATGTTAGGTTACATGGCAAAGGAGAATTAGGGTTGCTAATCAGATGACTTTAAAATAGGGACACTATCCTGAATTTTCTGGGTGAGCATGAAGTAATCACAAAGGTCCTTAAAAGTGGAAGAAGGAGGCAGAAGAGAGGGTCAGAGAATGAGGTGTGATGACAGAAGCAGGGTCAGAGACATGCAGTGTTGCTGGCTTTGAAGATTGAGGAAGATGGCCAAGATCTAAGGAATGTGAGTGGCTTCTAGAAGATGGAAAAGGCAAGGAAATGGATTCTTTGCTCGAGCCTCCAGAAAGGAATGCAACCCTGCTGATACCTTGATTTTAGCCCAGTGATACCTGTATCAGACTTCTGACCCACTGAACCGTAAGATAATAAATTTGTGTTGTTTTAAGCCACTGAGTTTGTGGTAACTTGTTACTGCAACAATGAAATACTAATAAATCTATATTTTAGAAAAGCTCCCATTGATAACAGGATTTTAAACGTTTGGGCATAGCATTTCTCTGGAAAGTTTACATATTTGGAACATCCCAATGATATCAGACAAATGAAGTTCTCAATAGAGAATAAGTGCATTCAATAGGAAATAATTAGAAAATATACTACTTTTATTTTTGTTTTAATTTCTGTATTCATTGTGACTTTAAATTACACATTACTTTTTGATATATTTTATATATAATATTTTTTATATTTTTTACTGTTGGTTTTGTTTGCATTTCAGAAGAGCCTTTGAATGTCTTTAAGTTTTGCACTAAGGAGCCAGACGTAGCCCCCAGAATTTATATGATAGGAGGGTAACATTCTATTTAAAGAAATAGCCTTCAGGGCACCTGGGTAACTCAGTTGGTTAAGCGTCCAACTCTTGATTTCAGCCCAGGTCATGATCTCAGGGTTGGGAGATCAAGCCCTGTGTCAGGCTCTGCATGGGCATGGAGCCTACCTAAGATTCTCTCTCCCTCTGCCCCCCTCCCTCCTCCCTCCCTCTAGGAAAAAAATAAAACAAGTTTGTAAAAAATAGTCTTCAACTTTTACAATATATACAAACATTGAATCATTATGTTGTACACTTGAAACTAATTTAGTGTTATATGTCAGTTATATCTCAATTTTTAAAAACATTCAGTTGACTTTAACAGTAGGACAAATAGAATTTTGATCAGTGATTTTGATACTTGTGCTAATCCTATTAGTTTTTTTAAGAACAGCTTTTATTGAGATATAATTTACATACCATACAATTCAACCTTTTAAAATGTACAACTTTGTGATTCTTAATATATTAACTGATATTTGCAACCATCACTGTAGAGCACTTTGAATATCTTATCTACCTTCTGACTTCACTATTTCTGATGAAAGGTCAACTGTTAATCTTATTGGAGTTACCTTATAAGTGAGGAGTCACTTTTCCCTTGCTACTTTTAGGATTTTCTCTTTGTCTGGCTTTCAGCAATTTTACCGTGATGTACCTGTTTATGGATCTCTTTGCAGATGGTAGTGGTACAGGTGGCAGTATAAATGACTTAGAGCTTGTTGAGCTTCCTGAATTTGCAAATTAATTTTTTTCAGTAAATTTGGGGATTTTTCAGCCATAATTTTTTTAAGATTTTTTTTTTGTATAATTCTTTTTTTTCCAAGATTTTATTTATTTATTGGACAGAGAGAGACACAGTGAAGAGAGGGAACACAAGCAGGGGGGAGTGGGAGAGGGAGAAGCAGGCTTCCCACGGAGCAGGGAGCCTGATGCAGGTCTCGATCCCAGGACCCTGGGACCATGACCTGAGCCGAAGGCAGATGCCCAACGACTGAGCCACCCAGGCGCCCCGTGTATAATTCTTTTTTTTAAATATTTTATTTATTTATTTATTTATTTGACAGAGAGAGAGAGAGAGAGAGAGCTTGCACAAGCAGGGGGAGCTTCAGAGGCAGAGGGAGAAGCAGGCTTCCGCCTGAGCAGGAAGCCTGATGTGGAGCTCGATCCCAGGACCCTCGGATCATGACCTGAGCTGAAGGCAGACACTTAACTGACTCAGCCACCCAGGCACCGCAAGATTTCTTTATTTTGGAGAGGTGGGGGGGTTGGGCAGAGGGACAGAGAGAATCTCAAGCAGACTCCGCACTGAGCTCAGAGCCTGATGCAGGGCTTGATCTCACGACCCTGAGATCATGACCTGAGCTGACATTATGAATTGGACACTTAACCTACTGAGCCACCCAGGTGCCCCAGCTGTAATTTTTTTGAATATTTTTTTTGCTCCTTTCTCTCTCCTTTCCTTCTGGTACTCCCATATATGTTGGTGCATTTAATGGTGTCCCATATTTCTCTGAGGTTTTATTCATTTTTCTTCATCTTTTTCTCTTCTCTTCTTTGGCTTGCATAGTCTCTTTTGATCTATTTCAGGTTCACTAATTCTTTATTTTTCCAGTTCAAATCTGCTGTTGGGCCCCTTTAGTGAATTTTTTCATTTCAGTTATTATACTTTTCAATGCCAGAATTACCATTTGGTTCTCTTTTATACTTTCTACCTCTTTATTGATAGTCTTACCTTCCTTTACTTCTTTTTTTACTTTCATTTCTTTTTTTAAAATTATTTAAGATTTTATTTATTTATTTGACACAGAGAGAGGGAGAGCACAAGCAAGGGGGAGCGGCAGGCAGGGGGAGAGGGAGAAGCAGTGCTGAACAGGGAGCCCGATGTGGGGCTCAATCCCAGGACCCTGAGATCATGACCTGAGCTGAAGACAGACGCTTAACCAACTGAGCCACCCAGGCGCCCCCTTCCTTTATTTCTTTAATCATGGTTGTTTTGTTTTGTTTTGTTTTTTAGCTCTTTGGACATATTTATATGGCTAATTTGAAGTCTTTACCTGTCAAATCTGATATCTGTTTGCTCTCACAGGCAGTTTCTGTTGCCTTTTTTTCTGCTGTGTAGGTCATACTTTCCTGTTTCTTTGTATGTCTCATAATTTTTTGTTGGAAACTGGACATTTTAGATAATATAATGTAGCAACACTGGGTACTGGCACCCCCCCCCCCGCCCAGGGCACTTTGTTATTTGCTTATTTCTTTAATGACTGGCTGGATTATTTTACTAAAGTCTATTTACTCCCCACCTTTTTTTGTGTGTGTGAGGGGCAGAGGAGGTGGGGGTAGAGGGAGAGAGATAAAATCTTAAGCAGGCTCCACGTCCAGCACAGCCCTGACACGGGGCTCAATCTCACTACTCTGAGATCATGGCCTGAGCCGAAATCAAGAATCAGACACTTAACCAACTGCACCACCCAAGTGCCCCTATTTACTCCCCATTTTTGCCCTGCAGTGTAAGTCTTGATGTTGTTTCTTTTTTTTTTTTTAAAGACTTTATTTATTTGACAGAGAGAGACACAGTGAGAGAGGGAACACAAGCAGGGGGAGTGGGAGAGGGAGAAGCAGGCTTCCCGCAGAGCAGGGAGCCTGATGCGGGGCTCGATCCCAGGACCCCGGGATCATGACCTGAGCCGAAGGCAGACGCTTAACGACTGAGCCACCCAGGTGCCCCTTGATGTTGTTTCTTAGGGGTGCAGCCTTTGGTATGCCCCAGTCACCCTGGTATGACATTGGTTTTGGCAGGGCTCTTTTTGACTTCTCCCTCACCACACCACACTGTTAAGCTGAACTGGCTGATTGCTCTGTTGTTTTTAATACCCTGGGACATAAATTGTTCTACAAACTGATCCAATCAAACTAGAGCTCCTTCAAAGGGATAGTTAATGAGATCAGTATTTGAGATTTTTTTCTGACCCCAGGATTGTTCCTCTCAGCTCTCTCTTTCCCTGGTTCTCCAGCATGCTAGCCGGCCTAGGCTCAAACTTCTCCACACTCAGTTGCAAATGAAGTCAACTCCCAATGGGGAGAGATTTTGAGCCCTCTCTTCTATGGTCTACTTCTCCCCCTGGGCAAAGTCTCTGAGCCACAGCTCTAGTGTAGAGGGTGAGGACAATGATGTATTTCCCTCTGAGTGGTAGCCCCAGGTCTCCTAGGTTTGCCTCTCCTCATGTAGAACCCCCACTCGATGAGCTGGAGTCAGGGCAGTTGGAGCCTCAGTATTCTTGGTGGCACCACACCCAAGGTATAGCCTCCATCCCAGGAGCGGGGGCCATCTGGAAGAAGGAAGGCCCAGCCTCTGAGCTACTCTTGTCTGGAACTTAACCTCAGCAACAGGTAGCTGGGGCAGGATGAAAAATGCTGTCATCCTGCTCCTCCCAGGAGGAAAGCCTTACACCTGGGAGCTGAGGGAGAGGGAGCTCTGTGTTCTTGGCTGCACCAGTCTGGTATGAAATCTGTGCTGGGAAAGGTCCAAATACCACAAATTCTTTTTTACTGAGTTTTAGTAGATTTCCTTTAATAAATGCGTCTTCATTTGCTGTATGCCCTTAAAACCATTTCTAGAGACTAAATGAATAGTTTTTTGTTTCTTTTTAAAGTAGTTTTCACCAGTTTCACTGGGGAGTGGGTTGGTGAAGCTCTTCATTCACACTGTCATGCCAGAAGTGGAACTCTATTAGCTTTTTAACACAGTTTTGTTTCTGTTCCCCATAATTGCTCACAATGGCCTTGTACTAGGGTTTCTATCTCCTTTGTAGATTCTGAGTGGCTCAAAGGCAGTAGCTCTGACCTTCATTCCTTGTGGAATCATGGTTGCCTCTAATAGCATTTTGTATACTGTGGCCCATAGAAGACTGTCAGTTACTCATTGTATCAGTGTCTTTTCTAGTTCATTTCTTCAGTACTTGCTTTGTAACTTGGAGTGCCTTCCATTTTTCTTATACTCTAGTGCTGGTGTGTTTCCAGAAAAGTTGTGCCTCTTTTTTATCTGCCATTGGCCACACATACACAAGGAAGGGCACTTAAGTTTTAAGTTTTAGTCAAACCCATTGTACATTTTTCACAATATTAGGAGCTTTCTTTTTTTTTTTAAGTGCTGATGATTACTCTTTTTTTAAGATTGTATTTATTTGTTCATTTGAGAGAGAGAGGGCACATGTGAGCAGGGGGAGGGGCAGAGGGGGAGGGAGAGGAAGAGGGAAAGGATCCCAAGCAGACTGTGCACTGAGTGCAGAGCCCTATGTGGGACTCAGTCTCAGGACCCTGAGATCATGACTTGAGCTGAAACCAAGAGTCAGACATTTAACCAACTGAGCCACCCAGGCACCCCTGTAGGCAAAAATGGGGAGTAAATAGGGGCACCTGGGTGGCGCAGTCGGTTAAGTGTCCAACTCTTGATTTCTGCTCAGGTCACCGGTGAAACTGGTGAAAATTACTTTAAAAAGCTTTCTTGTGGGGTGTGTGTGTGTGTGTGTGTGTGTGTGTGTGTGTGTGTGTGTGTAAATTTTAAATTAGGCTAGTTGTTTGGGGGATGGGGCAGGGAGAAAGAAAGGGAAAAAGGGCAGACAGAAAAGCAGTATGGTTGTGCTCTTAAAGGTGGGACATGCTTCACTTGTTCTTTCTTCAGCCAACTATGTCTCATGCCTTTTGACCTTGGCCCTTGACAGCTCTGCCTTGCAAATGCTTTTTCCTTTCCTGCTCCTCCCCTACTGGGGTTCCCTGGCTGGTGATGGCCACATGGCTACCCACTTTTGTTTGGGTGGACAGTGGTCATGTGGCCCCATCTGAGGCAGCCAGTTCTGGACCATTGATCCAGTGCTGCTTGGGCATCCTCCTAAGGCTCATATGTGGCCTCCTCAGTCTTTGTTACCCTCCGTGTTGGAGAATTTGATGGTATCCTTCTCCCATCACTGTCATTTGAGAATATTTTTGGCAGAAATAATTTGATTTGTGTGATTTACCTGCTGCTGCTTCTTAGGATCTATAGGGCAGTGTTGACTGCCTTTGAAATGGTGTGTGTGTGTGCTGACTGTTTTATTCAGTGTTCTCTTTCCCAGGATGCTCCAGGATGAAACGTCATAGAACAGTCAGCAGCAGTGACAGTTCAGACGAGAGTGAGTAGAACCGGCCAACCATTGGTAACTCTGTATCTAATACTCTTTGAGGGTTTATTCTTTGACTTGAAGACAAGCTGTTTCATGTTTCTTTCAGTGGTTAAAAAACAATGTATCTAGGAAGGAAAGCTTAGGGTACTATTTTTCTTATTCATTTAAATTTCATTAGAAATAGGTGGGAAAATTGTGGCTTTTTTGTGGCATATAGCATTTTGTTCTTTACTTTTCATTTACCAGAACAACAAAAGCCAAATCTAATAATGATTTAACAGTCTTTTCTAGAAAGGACAAAAAGTATGAGAGCATAAATTATAGGCCCTACAATTCCAATTGTAACTAGGTATTAAATGTTTGGATGAATCATCATTTGTAGCATTTGGGGGAGGGCTGAAGGATACACAGATTACTTGCCTCACATTTTTAGTTTTTCCAGTTGCTTTTATGGATACTTTTTCTCCAGGTGGAATGTGAATCATGTTGTTCCAAAATGTTGTGAAGTATGATTACACCAAATCAAACCTCCTCAACATTAGCACTGTTGAAGCTTTTACACGCTGGGAGGTCATCTATAAATGTCGTTAAACACCATTATGAGTCTTTCTTGATTGCGATTTAACTGTTTTCTTCAGTGGTATGAGATCACTGTGCTCTTCTCCACCATACCTTTCATATTCTCTTGGATGACATTTAGTTATGTGACACTTAGTAATATTAGCAAGTCTCAATATTTTTTGTCTAATTATCTTTTGCAGGTCCTTCCACTTCCTTTACTTCTGGCTCAATGTATAGGAGCAAGTCAAGAATTCCAAATGAACACAAGAAGCCTGCTGAGGTGAGATCAGATATTTAATTTTTAGACTGAGAAAAATAGATAGCTGCCTTCTGCCTACATACTTACAATGGCCAAATCTTAGAGGTGTGAGGATTAAACTATGTGCCAAGGGATAGACTTGTTTTCTTATGAATCTTTTTTGGTTTTTAAGAAAGATTCCGTTTTCTTATCCCTTTGGGAAAACAGTAATCATCACACCGATTTCATTTTGGTGATGACATTTAGGTGCCTGGCTTTAGAATATAAGGCCTCCCCTAGCCAAGAAGTCAAAGGGAGCCAGACTTGGGGAATTGGGAAGGACCCAGAGATCTGGCCTTGATTGGAAAGAGCTAAGTTGGCAGGTGAAAGGTAGTGCAAGTAGGGATTGATGGGAAGATTATGGATGGAGAGGAGGAGAAAGATAGGTTGAAGATCTGAGCTATGGGCTTTGAGGGGTCTTTATAGACTTCAGAGCACTGCCAGCCCAAAGAAAATAAATCATTCCTTGTGAGGCTGGTCATCCTCTTTTTTAAAATAAGATTTTATTTATTTGAGAGAGAGAGAGCATGAGAGAGAACATGAGAGTGGGAGAGGGGCAAAGGGAGAGGGAGAAGCAGAGTCCCTGCTGAGCAGGGATCCTGACTCGGGGCTCAGTCCCAGGACTCTGGGATCATGACCTGAGCTGAAGGCAGATGTTTAGCCAACTAAGCTACCCAGGTGCCCTGAAGCTGGTCATCTTCTACCCCAAGGGCAGCAAAATGCCAGGGTTGCACTCGGACTTGGTACTGGTTTTGCGGATCCTATAGACTTTCCTTTATGATAATTAAGTGATGAGAAACTGACATTGTGTGTCTTCACTTCTATGAGTAGATTTCTTTAGCTGCAAAGGAAAAGGAGTGTATTAGTTAACTATTGCTACATTACAAATGATCCAAAACTAGTGGCTTAAAGCAGCAAACATTTATTATCTCAGTTTCCATGAGTCACGAGTCTGGGCACAGCATCCCTAGGTTCTCTGTTCCAGGTCTTTCAAGGCTGCAATCAGTGTGCTGACTGGGCTGTGTTCTGGAGTTTCTACTAGGGAAGAATTCACTTCCACGCTCATTCAGGTTGTTGGCAGAATTCATCTCCTTACAGCCAGAGGACTGAGATCCTGGGTTTTTGCTGGCTTTTGGTGGAAGACTACCCTCTGCTCGTAGAGACTGCTCCTAGTTTTTTGCCATATGGCCTTCTCCATACATCCTCTCAAAACATGGCAACTTACTTTTTCAAAGTCAACAAGGGGAGAATCTTTTGTTCCAGTCTGCTAAGGCTGAGTCTTTTTTTTTTTTTTAAGATTTTATTTATTTATTTGACAGAGAGAGACACAGAGAGAGGGAACACAAACAGGGGGAGTGGGAGAGGGAGAAGCAGGCCTCCCGCTGAGCAGGAAGCCCAAGGCGGGGCCCGATCCCAGGACCCTGGGACCATGACCTGAGCCAAAGGCAGACGCCCAAAGACTGAGCCACCCAGGTGCCCCAAGACTGAGTCTTATGTAGTATAACACAATCATGGGAGTGACATCCTATCACATTTGCCAAATTACATAACCTAACCAAGGAAGTGACATTCCTTCACATTTGACATAGTTCTATTGGTTAGAAGCAAGTCACAGGTTCCACTTACCCTCACACAAGGTGGGGCAGGGAGTGTGTTGCTTTAGGGTGTCATCCAGAGAGAGCATTTCTCTCTCTCTTTCTCAGAGGTCACTTTTCATTTAATCTGGTCACTTTTCATTTCCATCTTTTGCTTAAGATCTTTCTGGGCACAGTAAAATATCAGAGTGTGTTTATATGTGTCTGTTTCAAGCAGAAATACTTAGGGAATAAAATGCACATAAACAGGAACAGAGCAAATTTCCCATCTATCCAGAGGAGGCTTTGACTATAGAATGGTGAGAAAGAAACTTTGCTACTTTTCCATTTAGGACAGCCAGTCCTAGAACATAAAGTGACTCAGTAGCTTTGGGTCTTAAGTCCTGATGCCTCCAGTTCAGTGAGAATAGCAGTCTTTTGTTGCAAGGGATAGGGGACCTGGGCTACTGGAAGCAAATTTTTTACTTTATATTTCACATTCTGTTATAAAAGAGAGAACCTGATATTGTAGAACAAAACTAGCTTTGGCATTAGAAGAGAATGATTCCATGTTTTGCCTTGCTGGCTTATTTCATCTCTCTGAAATAATTTGTTTTGTCATTATAACATGGACATTATCACAGCTACCTCTCATAGCTACCATTTATTGAAATTTTATGTGCCAAGAGCTTCATATTAGACAATCTGATTGTTTCCCAACATTAAGCAATTATAATAATCTTCTTGGGTGCTTCCTTCATTTAAGAAAATTTTTATTAATGTCAGTATGGACTCATGTACATTTATTTTATACTTGAGGCTATAATCCAATACTACATAATTTATTGCGTTGCTCAAATTGTTTCATAAATCAGTGAAATCATCTCATATTTTTCTCTTCAGTTCCACTGATTTCTGTTCTTAGTTTTATTATTTTCTTTCTTCTTTGGGTTTACTTTGTTCTTTTTCTAGATTCTTGAAGTGGGTGCTTCGGCTGTTTGAGACTTTTCCTCCTTTTTTTTTTTTCCTCTTCTAATGTAAGAATTTTAGTTTATAAATTTCCCTTTAATTTTTTAAAAGATTTTATTTGAGAAACAGAGAGTGAATGCAAGCAGGAGGGAGGGGCAGAGGGAGAGGGAAAAGCAGGCTCCCTGCTGAGCAGGGAGCTTGATGCGGGGCTCAGTCCCAGGACCCCGAGATCATGACCCAACCTGAAGGCAGATGCTTAACCAACTGAGCCACCCAAGCACCCCTATAAATTTCCCTTTAAACAGTTCTTTAGCTGCATCCCATTAATTTTGATATGTTTATTTTCATTTTTATCCAGTTCAGTGTATTTTTTATTTTTCTTAAGACTTCCTCTTTGACCCATGGCTTATTTAGAAGTATGTTGTTTAGTTTCCAAGCACTTGGAGACTTTCCTGCTATCTTTCTGTTATTGATTCTAGTTTGAATCCAGTTTTGATGGAGAACATTATTTCTACGATTTCACTTATTTTACATTTGTCAAAGTTTGTTTTATGGCTAAGGATATGGTTTCTTCTAGGTAAATGTTTCATTTTATGGTACTTGCAAAGACTGTGTATTATGCTGTTGTTGGGTCCTACTGGTTGACATTGTTCTTCTGTATCCTCACGGATATTCTGCCTAATAGTTTTATCAGTTGTTTAGAGAGGGCTGTAGAAGTCTCCAACTGCAATTATGGATTTGTGTATTTCTCCTCTCCATTCTGTCAGTTTTGCTTTATGTATTTTGAAGCTCTATTGTTAGGTGCTTACATATTTAGGACTGCTATATCTTGGTGAATTTAGCATCATTTAATGTCCCTCTTTGTCTTTGATGATTTTGTTTGCTGTGGAGTCTGCACTATAATATTAATGTAGTTAGTGGCTTTCTTTTGATTCATGTTAATATTGTATATTTTTCCATCCTTTCACTTGTAACATATGTATGATTATATTTGAAGTGAGTTTCTTATAGATGATGTATAGTTGGGTCATTTTTTAAAAAAGATTTGTTACTTGAGAGAGAGAGAACACAAGTGAGGGGCAGGGCCGAGGAAGAGGGGGAGAGAATCTCAAGCAGACTCCCTGCTGAGCGCCAAGCCCAATGTAGGGCTTCATCCCACAACCCTGAGCTCATGACTTGAGCAGAAATCAAGAGTTGGATGCTCAACCCCCTGAGCCACCTGGGTGCCCCGAGTTGAGTCATTTTTTAATCCACTCTTTCAGTATCTTTTAATTGGACTATTTAAGCCACTTATAGTTAATGTAACTTTGGGTATGATTTAGTTTATGTCTGCCATTTTGTTTGTTTTCTATTTGTTCTCTCTATTTTTTGGTTTCTCTATTTTCTGTCTTCCTGTGGATTACTTGAACATTTTTTTGAATTTCATGTTGACTTTTCTGTAGTGGTTTTGAGTGTATATCTTTGTGTAGATTTTTAGTGGTTGCTCTTGGGAAGCAACCTTTAAAAAGGAGGACTTTTTTTAATGTGGTCTCTACATTTTATCACTTCAAGTGAAATACAGAAACCTTAACCACTGGGGCACCTGGCTGGCTCAGTCAGTAGAGCCTGTGACTCTTGATCTCAGGGTCATGCATTCAAGCCTCATGTTGGGCATGGAGTCTATTTAAAAAGAAAAAAGAAAAGGAAAGAAACCTTACCACCATCTAGGTTCATTTATCCACCCCTCCCCACCTTTATAGTATAATTGTCTTAAATATTCTCTCTACATACTTTGAGAACTGTACTAGACAATGTTATTATTTTTGCTTCAACCAACAAACATTTATAAAACTCAAGAGATGGATAGTTTATTATATTTACTCATATTTTTATTCTTATTCTTCCCTTATTCCTGATGTCCCAACATTCCTTTTGTTCATTTCCTTTCTGTTTAAAGAACTTCCTTTAGCCATTCTTTTAGGGTAAGTCTGATGGTGATCAATTCTCTTAGTTTTCCTTCATTTGAGAATGTCTTGGTTTCACCTTCATTCCTGAAGGATATTTTCACTTGATACAGAATTCTGGTTTGACAGTACTTTTCTTTCTGCACTTGAAAAATGTGCTACTTTCTTCTGGCCTCCATGGTTTCTGGTGAGAAATCTGCTCTCATTCAAATACTTGCTCCCCTGTAGGTAATCAGTCATCTCTTTTCCAGTTGCTGTCAAGATTTTTCCTGACATGGATTTCTTGGGCATGGATTTCTTTTGGTTTATGCTGTTTGGAGTTTGATCAGCTTCTTGAGTCTAGGTTTATATCTTCTGCCAATTTGGGGACGTTTTCAGCCATTATTTCTTCATCTGTTTTTTCAGCTCCACCTTCGTTCACGACTTCAAATGCATGAATGTTAGATCTTTTGTTATTTCCCCACAGGTCCCTCAGACTCTTCTCTTTTTTTCAGTATGTATTCTTTCTTTTGATCAGATTGGGTAATTTCTTTTGTTCACAAATTCTTCTTATTGTGTTAATTCCATTCTTCTATTGAGCCTATCCCATGAGTTTATTTCAGTTATTGTATTATTCCATTTCAGATTTTTTATTTGGTTATTCTTTACATCCTCTATTTCTCTGCTGAAACTTTCCATTTGTCTCAAAAGTGTTTGTAATTTCTTATTGAAGCACTTTTATGATGGCTGCTTTAAACCCCTTGTCAGATGATTCCAACATCTGTGTCATCTCAGTGTTCGTGTCTATTGACTGTCTCTTCTCATTCCCAGTTCTTAGTATGATGAGTGATTTTCTATTATATTCTGGACTTTTTTGGTATATTATCAAACAGTAAGGCTTATTTAAATCCTTTTTAGCAGGCTTCTGTAGTAACCAGGCCAGTGGGGAGGTGGGGCACTGACTCTGTACCACCAGTTGCAGAATTCCTAGGCTTCCCGTCTTACTTCTGTTACTCTCTAGGAAGATAGTTCTGTTATCTCTCTGGAACAGGAGAGGGGTGTCTCCCTACTACTTGGTGGGGGTGGAAATCCCCACCCTGTTGCCTCTACTGATAGCAGCAGGGGTGGTGGTGGTGGTAAGGGGTACTACATTACTCGTGGGTGGTGATGACAGTCCAGGCTCCCTACCCAGTCTGTGCTGATCCCACATTAAGGAGGAGGGATACTTTGTTATTGTTGGGTGGGAGTGGATGTCAGGGCCTCTAAGGTGATATCCACTGATGCCACAAGAGTTGCCCTTTTCAAAAAAAAAACCACTTTATACATCTTTTATGAAATATAATTCTTATACCATACAGCTCATCTACTTAAAATGTATAATTTAGTAGGTTTTAGTCTAGTCACAGAGTTGTATAACCGTAACTACAGTCTAAATATAGAATTTCATCACCCCAGAAAGAAACCCCCTACCCATTAACAGTAACTCCCTAATTCCCCTACTCCCAGCCCCTGGCAACCACTAATCTAACTTCTGTCTCTATGGATTTGCCTGTTCTGGACATTTCATATAAATAGAGTCATACAATATACAGCCTTTTGTGTCTGGCTTCTTAAACTTAGCATAATGTTTTCAGGGTTCATCCATGTTGTAGCATGTGTCAGTAGTTCATTTATTTTAATGACTGAATGATATTCCATTGTATGGGTATATCACATTTTATTATCCATTCATTAATGGACATTGGGGTTGTCTCCATCTTTGGAGTATTATGAATACTATGAACATTCATGTACAAGTTTCTATGTGGACATATGTTTTCAGTTGTCTTGAGTATACACCTAGGTGTGGAATTGCTGAGCCATATGGTAACCCTAGTTAACCATCTGAAGAAATGCCAGGCTGTTTTCCAAAGGGGCTTCATCAGTTTACACTCCCACTACCAGTGTAGGAGAGTATTTGAAATGTGTTACTGCTATGGGCACCAGAGACTTCCTTCTAATTCTTCTGGTGACTTTGTTTGTGTCTCCTGTCTTGGATTAGAATCTTCCATTTGTGCTTGTCCTCAGCTCTCCCATTATAAGCCACAGTTATTATCACTGGAGGCTTTAGCATGGTGGTAGAATACTGGGGAAAGACATTGTTCTCTCACTTCCTGATTACTCTCAGTCTTTGAGATGTGTAGTGGTTCTGTTTCTGGGGGTGAGATGGGGAAGTGGACTTTAGGGGTAGAGCTTTTTTTTTGTCCCTGCCTCCTATTCCCCTATCTGCCTGTAGCCAGTATCTTCTGGTATGCTCAGTCTCTGTCGTTAAGGTTCTCCCTCCTCTAGATTAAGGCTTTTTTCCCCTGTGTAACACAGGGAGGCTGAGCTTGGGTGCTTTGCCCTTCTTCCCAGCACTAATGAAATTACACCAGTGCCCTCACCTGATAGCCTTCCCATGCAGGTGAAGTTTTTTGTTTTTGTTGTTCAGTAAGAGAGCCAGGACACAGAGCACCAGGGACTCAGACAGCACCACTTGAGGAGGGGGGGCCTTCTCCAGGTTTTCCACCATCTTCCCTATGAGAGCCTAGTTGGGTTTCTAGAGAAAAAGCTTACAAGAGGTTTGGAACCCCCTCTTACTGTAGCCCCCAGGAACTTCAGTCTCTCTTGGTTGTCCTCACTTTGCCCCCGGCAGTTTGTCAAAAGTTCTGGGTTAAATGTTCCTGCTGGAGCTTCTGCCCCAGGTAAGCAAAAGCTCCTGTCCTCGTTCTGCGTGGGGCACCGGGTGTTATGCACAAACAATGAATCATGGAACGCTACATCAAGAACTAATGATGTAATGTACAGTGATGAACATAACAATAAAAAAATAAAAAAAATAAAGCGCCTGTCCTTGCGTCTCCCTGCAGGCATGTTCATCCGTCCTTGAGTTGGCCATTTGTCCCGCGACTCATTTCTCTCAAGGGTTCATGAAAAAATCGTTAATTTGCTCCCTGTCTTGCCTTTTTCTTCTTGTAAGGGTGGGAGTTTCTTTCTTTCTGACTGAAACCTTTTGTTTGTAATGGGAGTTTGTCACTGAAATGCAGTGTAAATGATTGTTTTCACTGGGCCTTTATCAGCTGCATTAATAGGTACATATTTTCTTCGATGTTTAGTGCTTCACTGGTATTCCTGTTTATGCCTGCCCCTGATTTATCCTCTAGAGAAGAGTTTTTGGGGTGTGTGAATTCCACGTATGGTTCAGCGGCTTTGGTAGTTTCTGCAAATTGTATACAGGCTTTTGAGGGTATGTTTTCAATGTGTTTTTGTGTGTATGTGTGTGCTAGCACCTTCATCGGAGTCTCAAAAGGGCCCATACTCTTAAAATGTTTCTCAGAAGCCAGTTGCCCTAGAAAAAGCACATAGTACCAGACGACTAATTTGAATGTATTAAAAAGTCTTCTATTCTTTCTCAAAAGCCAGGATATTTTCACATATATTAGTCCGACTGGTCTATAAAACATAACCTATCTTAAAGGATTGATGGCATATCATCTATAGTTCCATAGTCTCATTTATTATGTCTAAGACTTTCATAGCAACAGAGTCAAAGCTCACATATTTTAACTTGGCAGAGAACACTGCAACACTCTGAAATAGAGCCTGTATTTCTAACATGCTTGATTATTTGGTTTTCTGACCTGCAGGAGATAAAAACTATCAAGCTTGCAAATGCACACTTACTGTACAAAAAAGGGATAGTGAGGGATGGGAGAAAAACTTGCAAAGTAAACCTCAGATGTCATCTCTTGTGTGAAAATTGCCCAGATCTCCCAACTCAGACTCAGTTGCTCCCCCTCCTCCATCACCAGGATGCACACCACCTCTGTTGGGTAGTGGGTAAGGGAGGTAATCAGACCTGCCTAAGTTGCCCAAAAGTACATTGCTTTATGGTAATTGATGTTTCAGTTGATGTCAACGCAAAGCCATCAAAAATGTCCTGTTTTGTTCTTTGTAAGAAAACAGAATTATTTTAAGCTATTTGAAAAATATTTCTGTGAAAAAATATTTACATGATCTTTAAAGGTCTAAACTTAGAAATTGAATAAGCTTTGCTCCGCTGGAGAAATTAACGTGGGACATGGTATCTTGATAATACTGGGTACCTTTTGTCATCATATAAGAACAAGTTTGTATTCTTTGTTAGGTTTTCTCTGCTTTAAGTGGTTGATTCTTTTAGGTAACCTCAACATCTTTTTTTTTTTCATCTTAAGATTGTATAATTCTAAGAAAATCACTTACAGTTAATTCCTTTTGATTAAATATAGTTACCACATTTGCAGCTGTTTTTTGGTGCTGTTGGGATGACACATCTGTTTGTGGTCATTATGTATAGTTTCATATTTAAGTGACTGTGAATCAGAACTAATCCGTTTCTCTGCTACAGTCACATGAACCAGACAGTTTTCCCTTTTGTGTCATACAGGAAGTAAATGTTTTGACTTTTCCTCTAAAAAATGTCACAGAAATGTTCAGACTAGCTATGCTTTAACAAACTGCCCACTGAGAGATGTTAATGAGAGCAGTAAAAGCCAGAGCTGTCCGTGAAGGACATTTTCATTTTGTGGCTCTGGCAGGTTAAGCATTGATATTCTAATTGAATTCATAGTGAGGCCTCCTTTGTTTCTGCATGCATCTGAGGGGCGAAGATGTATATGCACTGTTGGACTTGGCATAGCTTCTGGGCTGTATGTTAGCCTGTGAATCCCCTCTTTGACCATAAAAGAGCAGATATCTGGTAAGTACAAAGCTTTTTTGTTTCAGAAACTTTTGGGGAAACTACCAATGCATATAAAATAGGCACACAATTAAGAACTTGTAAAACTTCTCAACTTCATTATCTAGGTCAATGTCAACATCTAGAGCCTTCATTCATAATCTTTAATTTAGCATCAAATGCCATGTTTTATTTTGTGAAGTTTCTGCATTACCTTGGGGCCTATAGAGAGGTGGCTAGAGTTTTTGATGGGCCTCTTGCTTGGGAATCCTATCTTTGGGAGCTGAACCATGGATGTTTTAGGTGAGCCATGAACTCACATCTCCTTTATCCCATCAGTAATTACTTTTATGGACTAGATAGATAGGAGAACTTAGCTATATACTTCTTTCTGCTTTTAGAAGTAAAGCTGAGGGGTGCTTTGGTGGCTCAGTCGGTTAAGCATCTGCCTTCGGCTCAGGTCATGATCCCAGGGTCCTGGGATCGAGCCCCGCATCGGGCTCCCTGCTCGGCGGGAAGCCTGCTTCTCCCTCTCCCACTCCCCCTGCTTGTGTTCCCTCTCTCGCTGTCTCTCTCTCTCTGTCAAATAAATAAATAAAATCTTTAAAAAAAAAAAAAAAGAAGTAAAGCTGAGACTATCATGATGATGATAAAATAATAACTACAGCTAGAATTTATTTAGCAATTACCATGAGCCTAATACCATGCTAAGCCCTTTACATAAATTGAGCCATTTAATTCTTATAACAACCCCTATGAGGTGTTGTTGTTATCCCCATTTTACAGATGAGTAAACTGAGACACAGAATTTAAATAATTTGTCCCAAAGTGGTTGGTGAAACCAGTAGACCAATTTGGGTAGTGTGTCCCTGGGCCCATATTCCTTTCTTTAAAGATTTTTAATTTCATTTTTGACTATAAGACATTTGCCTGGTTCAGACATCCAACTGTGACACAAACACATTCAGAGAGATCTAGCTTTTGTCTTTCTCTCCTCACTGTTTTCTCCCCCACTCCCAGAGGTAGCCATTTTTTTAAAAAAAGCTTTTGGTTTATCCTTTTATTGTTTCTTTATGAAAATATATACAAATATGTGCATATGTGTATGCCACCGTATGTGTATAGAACTCACACCCCTCTACCCAGGATACACTAACGCTATTTTGTTTGCCTGTATTCATTTTTTAAAACCCCCCCAAATTCCTTTTCTTATCAAAAGCAGATTCATGAGACCAGTTTGGTAAATATATTTCATATCACTTTGCAGATATCTGCTTGAGTACTGAACTTACATTCCTATCCCTTCTTCAGCATTTTATGTTCTGCCTCATGCTTGGGATGTTTCTACAGCAAGATAAAGCAGACTGTTGTGCTCTGCCTTGAGTAAAAATGCTTCTCTAGAAACCTTGGATCTGATGCTATTTAATCTGGCTAGCTTATAAAATTGAAATCAGGCTTATCATATAGGTCTGCTGTTTTTCTCTAAAAGTGGAAGTAAAATTATAGTAGTCATTAGATCTAGCCTTCATTCTTCATTTTAAGAAAAATAGGTCTGAATTGATTGGGGTTCCTGCCATCTGAGGTTTCCCAGACTTCACAGAATGTCTGTTCCCTGGAGGTTTGGTATTTCTGAAGCCGTGGACAAGGGCCAGATTTCACTGGCCTCTGCTTTTATATGTCTTTGTCTAGAGTCTTCAAGTTACTCTTCTGTTTGGTAAACATGTGTATTAGTTTCCTAGGGCTGCTGTAACAAATTACCACAAACTGGGTGGCTTAAAACAACCGGAATTTATTTTCTCACAGTTCTGGAGGCCAGAAGTCCAACATTGGCTAGGCTGTGCTCCCTCCCAAGACTTTAGGGGAGATTCAGTCCTTTGCCACTTCCAGGTTCTGATGACTGTCAGCATTTATTGACTTGTGGATCAGTGAATCACTCCAATCTCTGTCTCCATGGTCACACTGCCTCCTCCTTTTCTGTCTTAAATCTCTCCCTGCCTTTCTTTTGTAAGGATACTTGTCATTGGATTTAGGGCCCACCCAGATGTTCTAGGATAATCTCTTCACCTTAGAATCCTCAAATTAGTTATATCTGCAAAGATCCCTTTTCCAAATCAGGTAACATTCATAGATTCCAGAAATTAGGATGTAGACATAACTTTTGGGGGGGCACCATTCAACCCACCGCAATATGTTTCTAGGCTACTTAGGAAACTACAGAACAGATTTTTATAAGCAGTTATATCAAGTATAAAGACATGGCTTAAGCTATATGATGAGATGGTGTGACATTATTAAGCCCTAAGCATGGTTTGCAATCAGTTGATTTATTTTGTGAAGTGTATCACATGGAAAACAATTAAATATTTTAGGAGGTTGAAAATACTTAGCCCTAGTAGTCTTTCCAGATCTAAAGTAGGATTTCCCATAGCACTCTCTTTCCCAAAGACAGTAGTTTATTTAGCACAATTGTAAATTGCCACCACTACTTAACCACTGGCTCATTAAAGGCACTGTAGTCTTTTATAGAAATGCACCACTGTTAGGAAAATGGTGATTGAGTTTCTCCCCCTAGCCATCCAGAACACTGAGCTCTATGCAAAACATGTTAAATGGATATGACTGTGATCCTCTCTTACCCCCTTATGCAAAGCATTATGTAATAAACCACCAGGTTTTTTTTTTTTTTTCTGTAGACAGCTTTCTCCCTGCACAGCACCCAATTAACTTTAATTGGCTAGGATTCTTGGTAGGGAGGTCATTTTGTTGCCACCTGGCCACCAGCATGTTTAAGGTTGGTTTCCTTCTCTACTTTGCTCAGATCATATTAATTCTTAATCTTCCCAAAGTGAAAGCAACAGGCATTTGCAGAGCTGTCCCTGCAAAGAAGCAAATGGAATGAGTCTTTATTCATTTAAATGGCATCATTTGATTATGTGATAGTTCAGTCCTATACTCTGAAATGTTGTCAGTTTAAACAGAACTGCACCAATGGAGAATTACTGCTTTATTGGATCACGCTCTGCGCCTCTACTTTCATGTTACATACAATTTGAACAGTGTTTCTCCTCAGAGAACCTTTATTAGCATTAAAGTCTAAAATGTTTGATTGATAGCATTTTTTCCTTTGATCTTCCAGAAATGTGGACATGTTTTATTTTCCACCTGCCAGTGGATGGTTGATTTTTTTCAGAATTAGAAATGAGTAGATGAGGTATATACCGGTGTATGTATACTTTCATGTGAAAGTGTGTTCCCTCATTCCTTAGACTTCAACTGGACCTTCATCACTGACATCATTACCAAGTTAGCTTGAGACCTCTTACATACTTATTTCTGTTGTTGAAAAGGGCAGAATCACAAAGCTTAGGCTTCCACAGCCATTTAAGTAATGTGTCCAGGCTGGTGAGCATATTTCCGTGCCCCTTAGTCACCCAGGGACCCTTTCAACCAGAGGATAACAGTACATCAAACTTCAGATGGATCCTGGTTCCGATATTGTCAGTGCCTAATTGTGCTTAGCGTGCAGAAAATGAACTATGGGGAATCTCTTTGTTTCCCCAAGTCCAAGTTGTAGCTGTACTCATGTCATCATCCTGTACCTCTGGCCTTTGAACTTTTCACACAGCTGGGGCTCCCTTGCCAGGGGTAGGGTTAAAGGCTCACACTGGGGTCCTCTTGGCTGCCACAATAGACATTTCATTTCTATCCTCCTCACCCCTGAGGAACTCACTGAGAACAGTAAAAACTGATAAACTAGATAGGTTAAAAAAGAAAATGAAACTGAGGACATTTTTAAAGATCAAAGTACAAAGATAACAAAGAGACTACAACTATAAACCTTCTTAAATGCAAAAAAAATGTAATTAAAAGAGCAAACAATACACATCTGATAGAGAGATGCATAAGGAAACTAACATGTAATTATCAATATGACAGAGTTGAGACTAAATATCTGAGATATGCCAATAAATATTATGAATGGGCTTAACATCTATTAAAGAAAAAAATTTTATGGCTCACAAAACAAGATGCATCTATATGCCGTATACAATATACCTAAAACACCTAATCAGAAAGGCTAAAAATAGAGATGGACAAAGGTATACCAGGAAAATGGTAGGAGGACGAGTGAGCCTGATCTCAGACAAAGTAGAAATCAATCAAGCCCCCCAAAACAAAGAAGGCTTTTTAGTGCTAAACACCACAATTCACCGTGAAGATGTGATACTTAGGAATATCTATACACTGAATAACACGGCAACCACCTCCATGGAGCAAAAACTATGGAAGAGTCAAGGAGACATAGGTAGAAACACACTAATTGTAGGAGGCTTTCATATACCTCTCTCGGTATCAGACAGAGTAAGTGAACAAAAAAATAAGTGAGGAGATAGTTATAAACAACTTAAGCAGTTTAGTAAGGTACGGGTGATGAATATACATCAAACTTGAAACCTTGATATTAGAGATAATAGAGAATGCACCTTCTCAAATTTCTATGATACACATACAAAATATGACCAAATATTAAGTCACAAGGAAAACAGTGATTTCCATTATTACATGGACATAATATAAACAGTACTCTGGTCACAATGCTGTAAAATCAGAAATTACAAAAACAGAAAGGTCCTTTCCTATGGAAATTTTAAAACCTATTAACTCTTGGGTGAAAAGGGAAATACAAACTGAAATCATAGATTTTTTAAAATAATGAAAGTTTAAAACATTCCATCTCAGTTGTTTGCTCCATATCTTAAATTATATGATAAGAAACAGGAGGCAAGCTTTGTCCCACCTACTCTTGAGAAATTTTCTTATAAAAAATACTTTAATTCTCAATGTTTCTAATGTTTACCATATACTAAAATATCGATTATATTTTTCATTTTTACACACTTATAGCCAACAATAAGAGTTTCTTATATTTTGATGAAAATGTTTAAAGGTCATAGAAAAATCATAATTTTCCCCATTAGTTATTAAGATTGCTTTTCACAGTTTCCACATGCACTGTCATTTTCTGATCCCAAGCTTCTGTGCAAAGTAGAACTGGCTATACTTTGCAAGCCTCTGCAGAAATAAATTTGAAAAACTGGATAAAATAGATAACTTCCTATGGAAATAAAGATTACCAAAATTGACTCCATTAGCGGTAGAAAGCTTCAAGTGACCAATTTCTAAAGAAGTAGAGAATATTATTAAGCAACTACCCCACAATGAAAGCACCAAGTCCTGATGGTTTCCTAGGGACCAGATAGTCCCAATAATTCTCAGGTTATTCTAGAGCATTGTAACAGAATGAAAATGTTCTAATTCCTTTTATTTTTTTCTAATTCCTTTTATGAAGCATGCATAACACTGATACCTAAACCTAAAAGACAAAGACAATTTTAAAAAAAGAAAGGAAACTTCAGATAAATATCACTCATGAATATGACACAAAAATACTAAATAAAATATTAGAAGACTGAAGACAGTACCATGTTTAACAAATGTATCATGACCAAATGACATTCATTCCAGAAATGCAAGTTTGTTTGGGTATTAAGAAATACAATATAATAGGGTGCCTGGGTGCTTCAGTCAGTTGAGCATCTGCCTTCGGCTCAGGTCATGATCCCAGGGTCCTGGGATCAAGCCCCGCATCGGGCTCTCTCCTCCGCGGGAAGCTCCCTCTCCCAGTCCCCCTGTTTGTGTTCCCTCTCTTGCTCTCTCTCTCTGTCAAATAAATAAACAAAATATTTTTAAAAAATACAATATAATCATACACCGTATTAATATATCTAAGGAAAATAATTATACAATTATTCTCATATACACTGAAGAAGCCTTTAACAAAACTCAGTACCCAGGCATTCAAAAACATTCAAGAATAAAGGAGAACTGTAAGATAATTTAACATAGATACTGCATATCTACCATAGTCTTCAACCTAGGATCTTAATGAAGAACACTAGAATCATTTCCCCCAATTTCAGGAAGAAGGCAGATATTGTTGACTATCCCCATTACTATTCCAAATATTAATACAGTATTTGCCAGTGTAGTTAAACAAGAGAAACCAATTAGAGACCTAAGACTAGGTAAAGAAGATGTGAAACTCTCTTTGCAGATGGTATGATAATATATCTAGAAAACCACAGGAAAATCAATGATAAAACTAACTCAGGCAATAAAAGAATTCAGTAAGGTAGCAGGATATGAAGTTAACATATAAAATCAATAGCTTTTATAAACGAAGGGTATAAACACGCCTGGGGCGTGTCGTGATGTAGGAAATTAAGAAAATACTCAAAAAAGGATGGGATGTGTTGAAAGAGTAGAGGCGCGAGCCAACACAAAAGAGCTCCCAGTGATCAAAGGTGGAACAATTTGAGCAACAAAAATAATACTGGCTTATAACCCAGAGGATAAAATAGATATCCACAAGTCTATAATGATATAATAAATAATTGAATAAATAAACAAGGGGGAAGAAGGGACAGATCTTTCTTACAGAGGAATTCCAATTAATAAATGTGGAAGGACTGAGGGAAATAGAAAATCACCATTATGATACCACAGTAATAATTCTTGCAAGCAAGATATCCACCAGTGGATGCTAAAATTAGCTCATGACAGTTTGAGGAGAAACAGGATGCCTTTATAATCTTAAAGTATCTCCTCTGAGATGTTTATTAATTACAAAGGGAAATACAGTAACCTAACAGTGGAGAAAACCAGCAAGACACTACCTTAACCAAGTGATCAAGTTTAACATCACCACTGATAGGACATCGGCATTATATGCCCCTGATATAATGGAATGAGAAGGAGATAGCATCATTTCTGTGGTATTCTTGCCAAAAATGAGTAAAATTTTAATCATGAGAAAACATCAGACAAACCCAAATTGTAGGGATAGTTTCTAAAATACATGACCAGTTCTCTTCAAAAGTGTCAAGGTCTTGAAAGACAAATACTAAGAAACTGTCACAAATTGGAGAATACTAGGAGACGTGACAAGTAATTGCAATGTGGGATCCTGGATTTAATTCTGGAACAGAAAAATATTAACCAGAAAATTAGTAACATTTTAATAAGTTCTATAGATTAATTAATAGTATTGTAGGAATGTTAATTTTTTGGTTTAGATCATTATACTCTGGTTATGTAAGATGTTAACATTAGAAGAAACTATATGAAGGGTATATGGGAGCTCTGTACTATTTTTGTAACTTTTCCATATGTCTAAAATAATTTCCAAGTAGGGGCACCTGGGTGGCTCAGTTAAGCATCCGACTCGTGATTTCGGTGCAAGTGGTGATCTCAGGTTCATGAGATCCAGCCCTGCATCAGGCTCCACGCTGGGCATGGAGCCTGCTTAAGATTCTCTCTCTCCCTCTCCCCTCCCCCCCTCAAAAAAAAACAAAAAAACAACCCGTAATTCCTATCAAAATCTCAGGAAGAAAAAAATAAGATATTAAAATAATTTCTAAGTAAAAAATAAAGTGATACCTAAATAATTAGAAGTTATCAGAGGATACTTAAACTGCTTAATTTGAGAGAGTTACCGGTTGTTTTATACAAACTATTTTAGAGTAACCTGTATTGTTGATTTAAATTCAAGGAGCCCTAGAAAATAATTCAAGAAGGATTTATTTACTCTTCATTAAATCCAGAACAAACTGTCAGTACTACAAACCCTTTCCAAATAGAAGTTGATCTGGCCATTTAGGAAGTTAGAGATATCTCTTGTTGAAGAGTGGGTGAGGATAGTCTTTTTAAAAGTACATTAAATGGTGTTAGTTTCCTAGTGATGGTCTTCTCAAGATGTGTACAATGTCTTCTCAGGTATTCCGGAAGGACCTCATCAGTGCCATGAAACTTCCAGATTCTCATCACATTAATCCTGACAGCTATTACCTCTTTGCGGATACATGGAAGGAAGAATGGGAAAAGGGAGTCCAGGTACCAGCCAGTCCAGACACTATTCCACAGCCTTCCCTCAGGTATATGCATGCTTGTACCTTTGACTTAGGGAATGAATGCCCTTATGGTATCTGTGTGTTGGTTGGGGAGAGACTGCATGGCTAATTATACATTCATAATACAAAGTCACATACCGTGTTCACCAGTTCACTCAGACCAGTGGCAGATGATACCAGGCTAGAGTTAAAGTCAAGCTCATTTATTTAGGGATATAATATGTGCCTATTCACAGGGTAAAACTATTTGAAGTCCCATCTGAAATTGTGATAAGGTTTTGGAGAGTGGGATTTCCAAGTCTGACTCAACGATCAGTAGCATTCACTAGTCTTTGAAGAGAAACAGAGCATTAATTACATAGCCTCATAATAATCCTATTAATATATAACCCCATGAGAAGCTGCTTCATTATAATAGGGGTCTCATAGTAATAGAATCTGTAAATAGAGGGCCAAAACATATAGTTTCTAAAATGCATAAAACCAAATGAAAGGGGATGAGTAGAATATCAGGTTGACTTATAAGCACATAACCTTCATTTACAAAGACTTGAGAAGAAAGTTTAAGTAGGAGAGGACTTGGGTTTGTGGAAAGGCGAGAGGACTTTTCTGCCAAAGTAGTAAGTTCAGCTCCTCAAGAGTAATGACTGGTTTGGAAGCCAATTTTCCTTACTGGTCTTTATGTTCCCAGTTCTTTGCACCAAGGCTGGCATGAAATAAAATGCTTGGTATAAGTCTGAGTGAGGGAAGAGAGGAATAGCACCAGATAAGGGGACTGGTGGGACCTGCTGCTTACTGTGAGAAATACCTCATTGTACATCTGTCTTTTTCTAGTACATGTTACCTTCTTAAAGAGCAAAGATCACGTCCTTGAATTCTGTGCCCCTAGTATTGGGTTCTTAGGTCCTAGTCATGTCCCGGAGATGCTTGTCAGATCACTTCTAGAAACCCGACCCGAGCTCAGGCTGTCCACCCACAGAGACTCTCTGCGCTGTTAAGGAAAGCTCCCACAGTCTTGCTCCATACACTTCCTCAGCCTCTCTAGCTCCATCGTCATCATCACCATCTCCTACCTCCTAAAAATCAGAACAGCATCATGAATGAACACAAGAGTCAGACATTTTCATGTCCTTCTTGTCAGTACTTTTATATGCCATAGCAGTAACATTGGGGACTCTCTCTCTCTCTTCATATATATATATATATGAACAATCATCACAAATAGAGGAGTGAAAATGCGTAAGAAAATGTGATAGTGGGCACATGAAGGCACAATACTGTGTGATTAGAAGAGAAAAGAAAGAAAGACAAGATGTGACTCTAAGCTTCCTAAAAGCAGAGCCCCTACTGTCAAGCAGGAGGTTTTCAGTACACACCTATTGATGTAAGGAAACTAGGACAAAGGAAGCAAAGAGGAAAGTGAGTGGCTGTTAGGGAAGAAAATTCATGAAGAACCAAACGATATTATAGATAAGAAAAACAAAGATGAGGCTAAGAAGGGAAGGGCATCAAAACAAAGAAGGTTAGGGAATAACAGTAAGTAGGAAGGGCTCATAAACCTTCTGTTTTAACCACTTGCCTTTCCCATACAAAAAGTAACAAGATTTTTTCCTTTTCTCAAGAACGTGATTGAATGAGTTTCTTTTAAGTAAACATGCATTACAACTAACAGGTGACACTTGTAAATCAAACTAGGAAAATGGGAGGTAGGGGGATTTCTCTAAGTTCCTCAGTCAAATCAGGTTCCAAGTTTGTCACATGACCAGGATGGACTTTTATAAATGTGCAACTTGCTTTTTTTTTTTAAGATTTTTAAAATTGACATCTAATTGATACAAATTGTTTTATCAAGAAAGAATTCACATACCCTAAAATTCACCCTTTTAAATTGCATGATGGTTTTTAGTGTATTCACACTTACGCAGCTATCACCACTATGGAAATCCAGAACATTTTCATTACCCCAGAAAGAAACCCCACATATGTTAGCAGTTACTCCTCATTTTCCCCTTCCCCTGGCTCCTGGCAATCACTGTATTAGTCTGCTAAGGCTGTCATAACAAAATACCACAGACTGGGTGGCTTAAAAAACTGAAATTTATTTTCTCACCGTCTGAAGGCTACAAGTCCAGGATCAAGTTGCTATCAGGATTGGGGTCCAGTGAAGCCTCTCTTCCTGGCTTGTAGACAGCTACCTTCTCACTGTGTTCTCACATGGCCTTTCCTCTGTGCACATAGGGAGAGAGAGACCAGAGACAGAGAGATGGAGATCTGGTGTCTCTTCCTCTTCTTAAAAGGACACCAACCCTACCAGATTAGATCCCCACTCTATGACCTCACTTAACCTCTGTTATCTCCTTATAGGCCCCATCTGCAAATGTAGTCACATTGGGAGTCACGGCTTCAATATAAAAATTTGGGGAGAACACAATTCAGTCTATAACAACCACTAATCTACTTCCTTTCTCTGTGAATTTGCCTATTCTGGACATTTCATATAAGTGGATTCGTACAACGTATGGCCTCTGAGTCTGACTTCTTTTATGCAGCATAATATTTTCAAGGTTTATCCATGTTGTAGTATGTATCAGTATTTCGTTAACTTTCTATGGCCAAATGATATTCTGTTGTATGGATAAGACCACATTTTGTTAATCAGTTGATAGATGTTTGGGCTGTTTCCATGTTTTAGCTATTATGAATAATGCTGCTGTAAACATTCTATACAAGGTTTGTTGTTTTTTGGGGTTTTTTTAAGAGTATTTATTTATTTATTCGAGAGGGAGCGAGAGCACAAACGGGCTTAGAGGCAGAAGGAGAAACAGACTCCCTTCTGAGCAGGGAGCCTGATGCAGGGCTTGATCCCGAGACTCTGGGATCATGACCTGAGCTGAAGGCAGTTGCTTAACCAACTGAGCCACCCAGGCGCCCCTCCTGTACAAGTTTTTGAGTGGACTTATGTTTTCATTTCTCTTGGGTATACACCTAGGGGTAGATTTACTGGGTCATATGGTAGCTATATCTTTAACATTTTGAGGAACTGTCAAACTGTTTCCCAGAGTATCTGCATCGTTTTACATTCCTACCAGCAATGTATGAGGGTTCCATTTTTCTCCCTGTCTTCACCAACACTTGTTATTCTCTGTCTTTTTATTATAGCCATCCTAGTGGGTCTGAAGTATATCTCACTGTAAGTTTAATTTGCATTTGCCTAATGGCTACTGATGTTTGAGCATCTTTTCTTCATCTTTTCTTCACTCAGACGTGCTTAGTAGCCATTTGTATATTCTTTTTGAAAGAGCTTTTCTACTCTACTACAAAGAGAAGAAGCCTTTATGTGACTTTTTTTCTCTTCCTATGAAACACTACTGTTCAGACAGCCAAAGCGAATCATCTCAGTTTACTTCTTTGTGTTCCATCACATTCATTTTGGAATAGATGCCCTCAGCTGCTGTAAATCTGACCTGTTGGTGAACAAGGTAACAAAGTCCCCTGACCAGCAGTTTTGGAATGTCCCATTTTTATGTAGTACATCCATGTATACCCCCTATATATTTTTCTTCCTTTGGAGAAATTATTCAGATCTTTCCTCCATTTTAAAAATTGGGCTATTTGTTTTTTATTGTTGAGTTCTAAAATTTCCTTGCATATTCTGGATACAAGTCTCTTATCAGATATATGATTTACAAATATTTTCTCTCCTGTGAGTTGTCTTTTCACTTTCTTGGTGGTGTCCTTGGAAGCACAAAAGTTTGCAATTTTGATGAAGTCCAGTTTATCTTTTTTTTCCTTGGTTGCTTGTCCTTTTGGTGTCATATCTAAGGAATCATTACGTAAACCAAGATCTTGACATTTTACACCTGTTTTCTCCCAAGAATTTTATAGTTTTTTATTTGTTACATTTGGTTCTTTGATCCATTTGAGTTAACTTTTGTATGTGGTGTGAGGTGTTAGGGTCACCTTCATTCTTTTGCATGTGGATATCCATGTGTCCCTGCTCATTTGGAGCTTCAAATGAGCTTCTTCAAAAAGCAGCTTCCTTTTTGAAAGTGTTAGACACTAAACCCCAACCCCACCCACCTCGGTTCCATGAGTCCCTTATAAGCCAGGCGGCTGTGGAAGAAAACATAGTTCTTGAATCACCAAGAAATCCCAGTTTTATTTTTTTAAATCCTCTCTCTCACAAATCTACCAGGGTGACTTTTTAAGAAATTTTTCCTACTTTGAACTGAGATGTTGATTTCTCTACTTATACTTCACTCTGTCCAAATATGTTCTTTTTCCCCCCACACTGTATGACAGAACACTGTTTGTGTACCTTTTTTATTCGTTGATTCTATAACTTTTTGTGTTAGTGTTTCTTTTTGTATGTCTTCATTGTTGTTATTTTCATAAATCATAAAACTAGAAGTTAGGAAGGTGCTTTGTCACAGTTTGGTTATTTACACAACTGAAAGAATATTTAAACAGTTTTTGAAATTAAACGATAGTAGCTTTATTCTCAAAAGCCACAAATAAAAGTGTTTTCTTCTGACATAACTGCCAAATCTAAACAAAGCTAAATGCTTTATAATGAGACATTACAATAATTGCTTTTATTTTTTTAAAGGTTTTATTTATTTATTTGACAGAGACGGAAAGAGACAGCTAGAGAGGGAACACAAGCAGGGCGAGTGGGAGAGGGGAGAAGCAGACTTCCAGTGGAGCAGGGAGCCCAATGCGGGACTCGATCCCAGGACCCTGGGATCATGACCTGAGCTGAAGGCAGACACTTAACGACTGAGCCACCCAGGCGCCCCACAATAGTTGCTTTTAGATTTAAAACTAGTATCTTCAGGGATCATGTATTACTTTCATATAAAGAGGAAATGTTAATAATTATTCAATTGTAAAAATTCTCCCTGCCTTACAAATTTTAAAAATCACAAATCAGTGTAAATCAAGAGCATGATGACATTCCTTAGTTCTCTGCTAAAGATTTTTAATAAAGACTCTTAGAGCAGTTCACAATAGGATATAAACAAAATGTAATTTTGTAAACAAAATCCTCCAATACATTATTTTGGATTGGCTCTTCCATATTAGTTTTGGTAAAATTAAAACCTAATTGGTTAGTTACTTTCTTTTCTACTGGTAGAAATATCACTTCTCTAGAGAAAATATTCTAAAATGTAAGTCTGTTAGAGAAATTTAAGACTAAATCTAATGTAATACGGTATAGTAGTCTCCCACCCCCCATTCCACGGGATATATGTTCCAAGACCCCTAGTGGACGCCCAAAACTGTGGATAGTGCCAACCTCTGTGTATACTGTTTTTTCCTATACATACACACCTATGATAAAGCTTAATTTATAAATTAGGTACAATAAAAGATTAACAATTATAACTACAAATAAAATGTATCAGTTTTAACAGTATTAGTCAGTGAATGTGCTCTCTCAAAATCTCTTACTGTGCTGTACTCACCCTTCTTGTGATAATGTAAGATGATAAAATGCTGACATGATGAGACAAAGTGAGGTGAGTGGCATGGGCACTGTGACCTAGCATTAGGCTACTGTTGACCAAGTGATACATCAGAGGGAAGATCATCTGCCTCCAGTCCGTGGTTGACCATGGGTAACTGAAAACACAGAAAGAGAAACCACAGATAAAGGGGGACTGCTGTAGTTATTTAAGTTAAAACATACATGAAAATATTGGGAAGTAACTCTTTACAGATCCTTCTTTGTATTAGACAAGGTAAGCCATTTACTATAACAAACATCCCCCAAAGTCTCAGCATCTTAACCCAGTGAAGGTTCTGTTCCTTGTACATAGCTCCATCCAGTGTGGGTTGGGATGTGAATCACCTCTGCCCCATGTAGTCCTTCGGGGACTCAGGCTCTTTTTATAAGTGGCTCCTCTATCGGCTAGGTCCGTTTCCACTTCCTTCTCTCCCCGCAAAATTCTAAATCCAGTCTGCAAGAAAAGAAAAGACAGCATGGAGGGTTATAGAGGTAGATTGGGGGGTTGGCTAGGATTTGAAGTGGCTTATCTACCCATATTCCATTAGCCAGAGCTCACTCACTTGGCCCACCTAGCTGCAAACCTAGATGGAAAGGAAACAGTTTGGTGAACACAGAGCATTTCTCTGCTGCTCTTTGATAGTGGCATTACAAAGACAAAGCTACCTGAGCACAGGAACCTTAGGAACCTTACTGATATTATTCACCACTGTAACTGTGTAGTTGATGCTGTCCATGATCTGCACTGCCCAGATTCCCATTTAATCCACATGATTACTCAACAGGATAATCTGACTTCTCACATAGCAGCTCTGGGCTCCGAGAGTGAGTATTCCAAGAGGTAACAAGTGGAAGCTGCTAGTCTCAAGACCGGGGCTCAGAAACTGGCACAGCATTATTTCCACCATATTTTATTAGAGCAGTCACAGAGCTCCCAAACTGAAGGGGAGGGAAGTAGACAGAAGAACGATCAGAGGATTTGTGACCATCTTCAACTGTCACCATGGTAATATTTTTAATGTTTGTATTTCAGTTACTTGCCTAAAACCTACAGACGGATTAATCAATCAGGTAGAGAAACTTAAATACTAATAAACTGAACACTTGCTTTTTATTTATTACCTAATCTACAAGATTGTCAAAATGCATCAGAATTTTATTTCCTAATGGAATTACAGAAGTAATTTTGGATGTATGTAAATTAAATGACTTGATCCCTGGGTGCTATAACAAATGAAAAGCGGGGGAAAGTGACACAGCGGAGTAGGTGAAGCAGATTCTTTTAGAATCTTTGTTTGGCTTTCAAACCAGCTTTTTCTCTGTTGCATTGTCCTTTCTGCAGTTGTCTTGTCTCTTCAATGTAGTATAGTGTAGGGGTGTGTGTGTGTGTGTGTGTGTGTGTGTGTGTGTGTGTGTGTGTGTGTGTGTGGTTATTGAGGGGAGGGACACAATTACAGAGCCAGCTTGCCCTGTAAGTTACAGCTGTTTACTTAAGTCTGTTGACCACCACAAAGAATTTTTTGAAAGCAAGTTCAACATATAAAGATGGGGTTAACTTCATTATGTGTTTTTAGGAAGACTATAGATAATTTTTTTACACTAGTCAATAATAAGCTTCAGATCGTTCTTTGTTGTTGTTGTTGTTTTAGGTTTTCATTTGTAGATTTAAATTAGTTTCTGTTGCAGTAAGGTTCCAATGGAAGGAAAATGGTGCTTCATGTTTGGTTGAAAGGAAGCATTCATTATAATTTTTATGACAGGAAAGTGGTTGATGTATTTACTGTGTGTATGTGTATGTTTTTAACACTCTCGGTGAAGTACTGACTTACTGTAAAAACAAATGAATCAGAATACAAAACATTTACTGCACACACACATATCTGTGTACATATAAATAAGTGGGAATGTCCTATAACTTGCTTTTTTCACTTACCAGTGTATCATCAATCACTAATGATACTGAAAGAGGGGATAATTAGATATTCAGACAGGCCCCTATTTCTCCTTGGAACGTAAACATTGAACTGACTGGACTATGGAGAGCAGCACTTTGTTCACTAAACTCCAGACTCAAATATATAACCACCAATTCAGCATCTCTATTTGGATGTCCAGTAGACATCTTAGACTTCACATATCCCAAACTGAACTATTGATCTTCTGAAACTAGTCCCGCCTGTAGTCCCATGTTTAACTGATGGCAGATACATTCTTCCTGCTGTAACTGTCTTTTCAGTCTTTAAGGCCAAATTTCTTAGAGTCATCTTTGATTCTTCATTGTCCCATACCCCATATTCAGTCATTTTTTTAATTTAAATTCAATTAGCCAACATATAGTACATCATTAGTCTTAAAGGAGATCTTCTTGGCCCTACTTTCAAAAGGTATTCAGATTCCACATAGTAAGTCAAAGGAAGCATGGCCCCGATGATAAATGGGAACCCAAGCCTGCCTCCCACTCCACTGCTCTACTTCATCCTCATGCCTCCCTCACCTCCCCGCTCTCCTTGGCCCACCCTCCCCACAGCTTCTTTCCTGTTCCGTTCCATGCGGCAGCAGCCTTCCATTCTTGCTTTCAGTTTGTATAGAGCACTTTCATACACACATCTTACTTAAAGTTTAAAACAGCCCTTCAGTGGTTTTCCCATTTACTACCGCCCCCAACTTAGCAGCTTCAGGCAGCCATGTTATCATACTCATGCATTCTGTGGGACAGAGTGGGGATGGCTTGTCTCTGCTCTATGATATTTAGGGCCTCATCCAGCAAGACTTGAAATTTGGGGGTGACTCAGTGGCTGGGGCTAGAATCATCTGAAGGCTTATGCACTAATGTGTCTGTCACCTGGGCTCTGGGCTGGGCTGATGTAAACTGTACGTGGTTTCACCATGTGTTTTGATTTCCTCACAGCATAAAAGTCTCAGCATAGGTAGACTTTTAGCAGGCCTCGGGCACATGCACGTGCTCCAGCCAACAAGGTGAAAGTTGTGTTCCCTTTTATGACCCAGCCTCGCACTTCTCATAGCATCACTTCTGCCGTATTCTCTTGATGGAAACAGTCACGAGCCTCCCCTGATTCAAGAGGAGAAATAGACTTCACCACCTGATGAGAGAGTAGCAGAGTCACATTGTAGAAGAATATGTGAGATTTTGAAAATAGCAGTCATCACCGAGGTTATAATTGTCCTTTGTTTCATAAATGAGGCACGGAGTTTTGTAAAGAAGCAGTCAGCCCAGGTGGCAAGATTAACAAGGGGAAACTTGAGAAACTACTAGAAATACTATTACAAGGGCTTCCTATTTAGGTCACTTTTAAGATATTTATTTCAAGCCTTTAAAAAATCCATAATGATACGATATTTGTGCAATTTCTGTGCTGTTCACAAAGGAATCCTAATCCAATCATTAGGAAATGAAGCATGGGCTCTACCTGCCAGATACTGAGATCAACCAAAGACACCCTGTAGACTCAGTTGTGCATCAGATACAGGAGGGGGCCATAGGTCAGGTTAGAGTGGTTCCAGCTTCCTTTTGTTGCCTCCTGGGTGTCACAGCAGTGTTCAAGGGGCCACAAGTAGCTGGCCTCCCCTGAGGAGCAGGTGGATAGGCCTTTTTTTCTAGGGAGCTAAGCAGGCACGGCTGTGGGTTCTTTTACCAAAGGTAGGTCACTCAGAAAGTTACGGCAACATTCATTTACATTCAAGCATCCAAATTAAAAACTGCGCTTACTTAACTTCATCCTATCAAAATTGCTCATACCTCTGGGCTTGTGAGCTTTTGCTGATTTGATCACTTGGTCTGGTGACCATTCAAAGAATGTCTGTATACCTAGGCTATATTAGCCAGACAAGAAAATGACCCAGGGATAATCCTGGAGTTTCCTCCAGTTGTATTAGTGTTATAGGTGCTTGAAGATGTTAAAGCTGCATTTAAAAATATCCCAAAGTAATATTTTTCACTAATTCTCATAGACCTTCCCCTCTATCACTATAAATATAAAACTTTCTCCTTGTGAGATTTGAATTAACTTCACCTTTTACCCATGCATTTCCTTGCCTTTAGTATTAACTGTTTCAGTCTATAATACTTTTACTGTCATAGATTCAGTCCTTAGATTCAATTCAAGATATAAATGAAAAGATGAGTGACATACATCATTGTCATCATTATCATTATAAACTTTGTGTTGAAGTATAATATACACACAGAAAAGTAACCAGGGCATAACTGTATAACTCAGTGAATTTTCAAGAATTAAATACACTCGTTTAACTGCCACCCAGATCGAGAAATAGAACATTAGCAACATCTCAGAAGCCCTCCTGCTCATACCCAGTAATTGACTTCCCTCTCCATAGGTGACAGTTTTGCCAGTTTTTGACTTCATACTGAGATTAGATTGTTTTGTTCATCATTATGGTTGTGAGGTTTATCCATGCTGTTGCATATAGTAGTTCATTAAGTTTCACTTCTGTGTCATATTCTGCTGTATAAATATACCACATTTTATTTATTTTATTTTATTTTATTATGTTAGTCACCATACAATACATCATTAGTTTTTGTTTTGTTTTGTTTTGTTTTTTAAAGATTTTATTTGTTTATTTGAGAGAGAGAGAATGAGAGAGAGAGAGCACGAGAGGGAAGAGGGTCAGAGGGAGAAGCAGACTCCCTGCTGAGCAGGGAGCCCAATGCGGGACTCGATCCCAGGACTCCAGGATCATGACCTGAGCCGAAGGCAGTCGCTTAACCAACTGAGCCACCCAGGCGCCCTACATCATTAGTTTTTGATGTAGTGATCCACATACCACATTTTATTTATCCATTCTGATCTTGATAGGTATTTGGATTGTTTCCCGTTTTCAACTAATATAGACATTTTTATTTTTTTAAAGATTTTGTTTATTTATTTGTCAGAGAGAGAGAGAAAGAGAGTGAGAGACAGAGCACAACCAAGGGGAGCAGCAGGCAGAGGGAGAAATAGGCTCCCTGCTGAGCAGGGACCCCGATGCAGGACTCCATCCCAGGACCCTGGGATCATGACCTCTGAGCCAAAGAGAGACGCTTAACTGACTTGACTGAGCCACCCAGGTGTTCCGACATTTTTAATTTTTTTAGTATACATATGTATACTTTTTTGTTAAGTATATTCCCCGGATTGGGTTTATAGGGTATGTGTATATTCAGCTATGATATCTGCTGCCAAGTAGTTTGCCAAAGTGGTTGTACCAATTCACACTCCCACCAGCAGTGTAGGAGAGATCTATTTGCTCCACTTCCTTATAAACACTTAAGATAATGTCAGTTTTTGGTCAGTCTTTCCAAGTTTAGCCATTCTGGTGGGTAATAGTAATTATGATTTCGATTTGCATTTCTTTGGTAACTAATGAGGCTGAAAACCTTTAAAAAGTTTTCTTGCCATCTGGATAGCCTTATTTGGGAAGTGTCTATTCAAGTTTCTTGCCTACTATTTAATTGGATTGTCTGTCTTTTTCTAATAGATTTGTAAGAGTTTATTATATATTGGTGATGAACAGAAGTTTTTAAAATCTCTTCCTTTATGGCTGATGGCTTTTATGTCTTATTTAAAATATATTTGCCTTCAGGGCGCCTGGGTGACTCAGATGGTTAAGCATCTGCCTTCATCTAAGGTCATGATCCCTGGGTCCTGGAATCAAGCCCCATGTCAGGCTCCTTGCTCAGTGGGGAGCCTGCTTCTCCCTCTCCCTCTCCCTCTGCCTCTCTCCCTGCTCATGATCTCTCTCTCTCTCTCTCTCTGTATCTCTGTGTCTCAAATGAATAAATAAAATCTTTAAAAATATATATACATATTTGCCTTCAGGGCACCTGGCTGGCTCAGTCAGAGGAGCATGGGACTCTTGATCTCGGGGTCGTGAATTTGAGCCCCACATTGGGTGTAGAGATTACTTAAAATAAATAAACTTTAAAATATATATTTTATATATATATATATTTGCCTATCCTGAGGTTTCTTCCAGAAGCTTAATAAACATATTAGCTTAATTCAAGAACATTTATAGTCTACCTTGTTCCACAGAGGATTTGAGACAATTGATATGAATAGTTAGCAAAATATTCTTCCTTTTAGAACAAGATGAATCTTGAAAAAAATTATATATTCTATAATTACCTCATAGGCCATGCACCAAATAAGCATAGCATATTTAATCTCATTGTTTCTAGAGAATTCATATGCATGTCTTGTTCTTTTCAGTTGGGTTCATTTCAGTTGGAAGCAGGCCTCTGTCAGCAGTTCCCAAATTTTTAGCTTCAATTAATATTTTAGGGTTCTGGTTTTTTCCTCAAATATTTGTTGCCTTTGGCTTTAAAAACTCCATATGATAGAAAAATTAAAATGTGCAAATGCATTTAGTTATTAACTTTGTTCAGCATATATTATGTGAAATCATAACCTTTTGGAAGAATGCTTAGGAAGAAATATTCACTGTATATTTACAAGGTAGACTATGCCTATAAATACTTATATGTATTTATATGAATATGTTTATGTTTATGAATCCTTCTACATATATAGTGACTCAAGTAAAGAAACTAGCTCCAGAAGCCTTCCAGAGAAACAATTTTCATTATTTTATGATATATATATATCTGTTTCTTTCTCTTTTTTTAGAGGGCCCACTCTGTTCTTTTAAATTTGCCAGGGAATAAGAATCCATATTTCCTGTTGTTTGTATTTTCTGTATCTAAAGAATCTAAAACATTGACTATAGAATAAGTTATCGGTATGAGAAACTTCTATTTCTTCCCTTGCTTGGTTTCCTTGCCTTGGGCTCCTAAGTGTCAGGAGGAGGGAGGGGAAATATGGGTTTGCTCAGACCTGCTGGAGAAGTTAATGGAAGAACAGGAATCTTTCATCCCATCGTGTTACCCTGGCTCGAACTGGTCACTATCATGTATGGCTGGGAAATGCCTGGAGTTTTTATAAGTCCATGGCCTCTTGGCTTTACCTCATCTACATAAATAGTGAAAAGAATAAGAAATATAACAATAACATTATTGAACATTTGTTTTTTACTATACACTATGCTAAGCACTTTATATATTTTATTTTGTGTAATTGTTATAATAACCCTACAAATTTGATACTATTTTATCATAGTATATGACTGTTGTCCTTACTTTTTAGCTAGGAAAACTGAACCTTGTAGAAATGAAGTAGTTCCCTAAGATCACTATGTGAGTAAGTGGCAGAAAAAAACAGGCTTGTGTGAGTCTATAGCCTGTACTCTTTACCACCATCCGTGGCAGAAAATCATGGGTTTAGCTGAAATATATCTTTGGTATGGCATCTGGCTGTGCCTTTGTGCTGGTATCATCTCTTCCTCGGTTTCCCCTTCTAACCAAATGTGGTGGCTATTGCACCAAGAACACACAATGCAACATTTTATTAGAATGAATGGTAATAGGGACCCAGGAGCGATGAGGGTAAATGAAACATTACATTAGCAGTCGGACTGTTCACAGCAGATGACAAAACTGAATTTGTAGAACCATTTACTTTCTAGAAAGGGATCTGCCATACCTCTCAGTTGGCAGAGCGAGGACCTCCCCCCACGGTGAAAAAGGAGAGCATTCAACTCCACTGTGTCCCACCCAGTCAGTGCCCAGAATCTGTCATTTGTTGACTTAGGAGTATCTTTCTTTCACTTTTCTAGGATTGTAGCCGAGAAGGTAAAGGAGGTTCTGTATATGCGGCCCCGGAAGTACATCCACTGCTCCAGCTCGGAAACCACAGAACCTGGCTACATCAACATCATGGAGTTGGCAGCATCTGTGTGTCGCTATGACCTAGACGACATGGACATCTTCTGGCTCCAGGAACTCAATGAAGATCTTGCAGAAATGGGTGAGTTGTTTTCCCACAAGTAAGTTGTTCCTTGTATTGCCTCGTGATTTTTTTTTAAGTTGTCAGGACCATTTAACTTGCTTTCATCTTGTGGCTTCTTTTCTTTTCTGGCCTTTTCGTTTATTTTTCTCCTTGATCTTACCTTAATGAAGCATTTCTTGAAATGCGTAAATATATTGAAATAGAGCAATAACATTTAAATCTGACCTTTTCTTTCCTTGTTCATGGTGAATAGCACAGATCAGGGATGGCATGTAGGTTTCATAAGATTGTTTTCCAGTTCCGATTGTGAAAGTGGTCATGGCTGATTGGACTTCTGGTTAAGAAGGATTCTGAACCTGGTTCCTGGCTCAGCCCTGAAAAGCACTCTGGTCAGTGGGCAGGGCCAGGGGCAGCAGCACCTCTGCCATCTCTGCCGGCTGGAGGGAAGCTCTAACTTCAGCAGGAGGCAGCACCACTGCACCTGACAGGTCGGTGTGACCAGCAATGCCTTCATGCGACACTAGTAATTTTCCTGCCGCAAGAATGGCAGGCTTAGGGCAAAACATCCCCAATGCAGTTCTTAGCTACCTTACTACCTTTAGTGAGTTCTGAAGCTGTCATGCAATTCTTAAAAACTTAAATTAAGCAAAGGCAAGCAAACAAAAAAATCTTGGAAGTAAACATAATAATAGTTTTAAAGTAAATGTATGTCCTACAGCACCATACCGGCAATGCTGGGAGATGCTAGACTCAAAGGAAACTCACTTTATTCTTACACACAGCTCTTTGACCAGTCTTCAGTCTGAGCAGTGTTTAGGTCCAAATAGTCCTATGGAACTGTGGCTGGTTTTTAAGTCTCCATATGAGATACAGAGAAGCATACAATTGATTTCATTTTTGTTTGCATCACATTTGTACATCGTTAGTACAAGGATCGATGGTTTTACTTTTCTTCCTTCCCTCCCCTTTTTCCCCTCTCTTCCTTTTGAGGTTGGTATCTGAATGCCTATGAATAAAAACATAAAACTGTATTAAATCCAGTTTGGTGTGATGGTGGTAATTATTCTGTCAGTAACCAGTACTTATTTTTTAAAACTTTTTAAGCCTTCTCTTACTCCGCCTTCGAAGAAGAGAGAAGGGATGTCAACTTAGGGTGCAAACCACAAAAGGAAGAGAATAAAAGACTGACAGAAGGGGAAATCAGAGTATAAGAGCATCATCAAGTGGATTGATGGCTCAGTGTGCAGTTGCATTTATGAACCATATGACATCCGTATACATTATGATCATTACAGGGCTCACTTCAACATGACACCACCTTATGACAAGGTCCCTTTGGTATTTTGCAGTTAATCCCCCTTGGATGATTTTTTGTAATCCACTTTTTATTGTGGAGTAGTCATAGATTTACAGAAAAGTGTACATTGAATACAGTTGCCATATGCCCCTCCCAATTTCAGCTTCCCCTAATGTTAATAACATCTCACTTGACCATGGTACATTTGTCAAAGCTAAGGAACCAGCACAGGTACATTACTATTAACTAACTTCTAGACTTTATTGGGATTTCAGCAGTTTTTCCACTAATGACCTTTTTCTGTTCCAGGATCCCATCCAGGACACCACATTGCATTTAGGCTTGAAGAGTTTTTAAAAGAGGATTGCTTTATCTCAAGTTTTACTCTTTAGAGTAAATGATATTGTAGTAAGGCTTCTAAGAGCTTAAAATAAACTTTTAAAAACATTAAGCATATTTTTTGGTTCAGATTAAGGAATTTAAAAAATTGAGTGCTTACTACATACTGGTCACTATACTAAGCAGTGTACAAACATTACCTCATCTCAGCCTCACAAGAAATCACTGAGTTTGTATTATGATCCTTATTTTATAGATAACGAAACTAATCCCTAAAGAGGATAAATAACTTGTCAAGGTTTACATAACCAATATGGGGTCAAGTTGGAATTTGAATCTAAGTGCCCTTACAACCAGACACTGTCCTCTTCCACTCCAGGAAAAAAAAAAATGTGTAATTTGTCTTGGCTGGTAAAATGAAACATACTACCTGGGTAGTTTTTGCTTTCATAAGTATCTACAACACTAAAAAGGTAGTTTATATGGAATTCCAGAGTTTCTTCATGTATCTTATATAACAAATGAAGTGGAATATTTGGGTGAATTTGTTTTGGATCATTTTCAGAATTATTCCTGAGTTTACAAGCTGTTATATGTATATATACACGCTCTCACAAAATCATTAGTCCCCTAAAAAGAAATATGTTTAGTTGTTGCCTGTATCCACATATAAATCTTTTAGTTGGGTTTATTAAGTTTGGAAGACTAAGAAAAATTAAAAGTATAGAAGGAAAGGGAATCAAGAGGCAAAAAAAAGGTAATTTCAGAATTTGCAGTTAGACTTTTGTGGATGCTAATAGATTTCTTTTATATACAGTTGCCATTGGAAAATATTATTGGATATTTTTGGAAGCCAGGTTTAAAAAACAAATTATTTCATATGTATACTGACATACACAGTACCTAGAATTTTCTTTTATGACTTAATACCTTTTTGTATGAAAATTCCCTCATATACTCGTTAGATGTGCTCATTGGGACTAACATGCTAAGAATGAATTATTATTTATGTTCAAATAGTTGTGATCCTAATTATCTTATTCTGTAAATTAAAGTGTTCAAAATTATAAAGCTCAGTGAAAGTTCGCCCTCAGTGGGAATAAGAGAAAACAGAGATTTAGGAGGAGACTGGTTAAGATGTAGACAGAAAATTGAAAGGGTCAGTAATACATCTTACAAGGAATGTGGTAAAATTTATTTATCCTTTCATGTGTCACACACTAATACGTGATGATATGTAAATATTAGAATAGCTCTAGTAAAAGATTCTTTGAAATCCGGTTGTTTTAGATCAGGGAAGAGATGGTTTTATCTTTTAGAATCCCTCCATCCCTGCACCGGACTCACAGTAGGTGATTTGGGAATAACAGCTGACTGATGGGTTGATTGATTGTTTGTATTTCTGTGCAGGTTATGGGCCAGTTGATGAGAATCTTATGGAAAAGACAGTAGAAGTCCTGGAACGCCATTGCCATGAAAATATGAACCATGCTATTGAGACAGAGGAAGGGCTAGGCATAGAGTATGATGAAGATGTGATCTGTGATGTGTGCCGGTCTCCAGACAGTGAAGAAGGGAATGATATGGTGTTCTGTGATAAGTGTAACGTCTGTGTGCATCAGGTTAGTGAGAGTGGAGACCACCACCTCCCCACGGTCAGCCTTTCTGAAGCTCAGTGATGGTCTCCAGCACCCATATCTGGGTAGCAATTTGCATTTAATAAGGATGAAAATAAAGATTTGGCCTGGCTGTTCTTCAGTAATTCCTTTAGAAACAATATTTATGATCCCCAAGGTGACTTAATTGCTAACTTTATCCCAGGAGCTAAACCCAGATTTTTATTGTATCCCTTCATACATATGCCATTGAGTTTGCCTTGTTCAAGACTTTTATAGTCCCCTGGGGAGTCTCCTTGTTGCTTGCCTGGGAGTCTCTCCTTCACCTTTGAATCCCTGTTACATCATCAAGTTACACTCATGGTTAGTAACCTTGATGGAGATTATAGTTCCTCCAGGTGGAAGTCCAGACTCTTTATCCTAGCACCCAGAGCCCTCCTGATATATAACTCCCAGGAAGCTGAGTCTGCTATGCTTTTAAAGATCATAGAATTTTAGGACTGTAAAAGACCATCCCACTCCTCAGTTTTACAAATAATACCAGGAAAGATGAAGTGACTTTACCCAAGCTCTTACAGCTAGTTATTTGTCGTCCTTTCTACCACAATGCGTTTTTAATTGATGATGTTGATGATGATATCAACATTCTTTTCAGCTCTTTCCTTTTCTTGCCCTCGCAAGCCCTATGCTCCAGCAAAATAAGTTTACTTAAGGGGGCAGTGATGACTATTCCTGACACTGTCCTGTCTTCATGTTTTGGCCACACTCCAATTTAAAATGCTTTCTCCCATCTCCATCTATAAAAAAATCTATAGAACTTCCAAGATTTGATTTAAACCTTTTCTTGAATTCCCCTACGCTAAATAATTTTTCACTCTTCTGAACCTGTTGTGTGTTTCATTTCTCTCATTAATTTATCTAGCAGATAGGTATGGAACACCATGCTGCCATGTGCCAGGACTGTGCCACATGCTGAAGACACAGTCAGTGACGAAGAGGCAGACATGGTCTTGGCCCCCGGGGTCACCAGAGGCCGGTATAGGGGCTACAAGGGTACTGCCCCTTTAGCACAGTGTGCCAGGTGGTTTTGTGGATGGAAGTCCATGCTGCTGTGAGACTACATGGGAGGGTTGGGGGTCAGGGACAGCTTCGGAGAAGTGGCATCCAAGCTGACTCTAACTGCCACAAAGAACAGCAGGCAGAAAGGAGAACCCATTCAGGCAGGGTAGTGAGAATGGGCTAAGTATACGGGAGGCAACTCTGGAGCTGTTCAGAGCTGTGGGAGGTGGTGGGGTGGAGTAGAGGAGGATGGAGAGCGAGGGTGGAGAGGGATACCGGAGCCACAGGTGACCAGCCTTCGCTGACAGACTAAGGAACTTTGGCTTTGTCCCGTCAACCCTGAAGGCTAGGAGTTGTATTTTAGAAAGGTCATTCTGGCTACAAAATGACTAAAATGATTAGACGCAGTGGAGCGCCTGGCTGGCTCAGTCAGTAGAGCATGTGACTCTTGATCTCGGGGTCATGAATTTGAGCTCCATGTTGGGCATAGAGATTACTTAAAATAAAAATTTTTTAATAAATAAAATGATTAGGTAACGCAGGAGATCGAGAAAAAACAGGGCTTACAACTTTAATTGCCTGGGCCACCTAACCTAACCCTCTGTATTAAAAGGTACTCAAAATTTTTCTGTGACCAATTAGATCTTCTTCATTTTACTTGTTTCCTTTGAAAGAGTGAACTTCAAAAATTTATCTTCATTCTACCAGTTATTGGCATTTATGTCACACCTTTAGCGAGAGAGGAAATATCATTTAGGTATTAATGTAAATATTTGATAACATATAGGTCCACAGTCTTTCCTCTACAATTCCAGAAATTTCAAAAGCTCTGAAAACTGCTTAAGTTTGGCACCAAAACTGATTAGGGGCAATACTAGAACTCACCCAATATGGGGCTGTTTATAGTCTTTATCCCATTTTGTATAAATGGTCATATAGTTTGCTAGAATAATATTAATGTATTTGATAATAGGGTACTGCCCCTGGTCCCATTGGGGTTTAGGTAGTATACCATGTATTTACTTACTGTTTTCCTAAGGTCTGAACAATTCTGAATTTCCTTATGTTTCTCACCCTAGGGTTTTCAGATAAATGATTGTAGGCTTGAAGGGAAAATAGTACAAAGGTTATCTGTATATATTTTCAGTATCTGTCCTTCACAGTTGGGACCAAATATTAAGGAATTATTTTCAGATTCCTCGGCTAAAAAATGAAATGTAACTTAATAATTCTCCTCAAAGATTATTTTGTTTTGAAAACATATCCATTAATGACTATAAATGATGCGCTTTCCTCACATAGAAAGGGATGACAGTAATACCTGACCAGGCCTTGCAGAATATAAGCTGGTATGTATTAAAGCTGGATGTTGGTGCCACATAAAGTTTCATATAAAAGAGATTTCTTCCAAAGTGAGTATAGTCGCTTGACTTCTAAAGAGATACTTAGGTTAGAGCTCCCTCTGTTGACTGAAAAGTGACTTAAAATGATTTGGAGGATTTGGTTTACTCCTTAACAGAATCAGGGACATGCTGACATCTATATTTATTAAACATAATTTTTCTTCCTTACTGCCACCACATTATGTCAAATATTTGTTCCTCTGTGACTATAACACACTTGTGTCAGTATTTTAGAAGAGAGGTTTACATCAATAGACTTGAGATTTTAACATTAAAAATGTGAAAATTGGGAGCATTCCAAGTCCCTTTGTATATTCCATTTTTGGTTCTTAGCCCAGGTATTGAACACTCAAACTGAGGCCTAAATTAATTTGTCTGAAGGTACATGCTCATAGTTTTTTATATCTGTCATATATATGTTTGGCACTGAGTTTATTAACCCCCTGAAAGTATATGTAGAACATATGTCTCAGAGTCCACAGCCTTCATCATGTGGTCTAGAGAAAATTGAGAACCGCTGCTATGCAATACAAGCTCACCATGAATAAGTCTACACAAGGGCTCAGTAAATGTTATTCTGCCTAGTGGAAGAGCCAGGAGATAAAGGGTATTCCTAGAACCACTGGTTTTTCTTCTGCTGGTCCAAAACAGGTTCTGTTTTAGGAGGAAGCTTGCTTTCGTTTCCTAGCAAACTTTCTGGACCTCAGAGAAAGAAAAGCTTTTGAAGGTCAGGAACCTTATAAAATGATGCCCTGCTGTTGTAAGAGCAGCCTGGTTGGAGTTCAGCTTCAGTTCTTGACCTAAATTAATCTGTTCTACCAAACTGCCTATTTGATCTCAGCATAGAAAACATTCCAGATAACTGATGATAAAAGACCTACCCCAGTGACCTTAGAGTCTCACTGAGGAGATGAAACATAACAGCTAAAGTAGAGAAGGATACATGTTGCCAACCACGTACCTGGTGAGGGAAGCTATATGTTGAGTAGTGGGCAGGGATCAAGAAGTGGAGCAGACACAGGGGCTCTGTGAACTGAGAAGTGAGGTGAGAAACATCAGGCTTTAGATCAGAAGCCAGCAGACTTTTTCTTTGAAAGGCCAGATAGTAAATATTTTAGACTTTGAGGGCCACATATGGTCTCTGTAACGTATTCTTTTTTTTAAACATCACTCTAAAAATATGAAAACCATTCTTAGCTTGTTAGCCTTACAAAACAGGCCTCAAGTAGTAGTTTGCCAACCTGTGGTTTAGACGATGGTGGGGTGAGAACAGAAGGAATTTCTAGAGGGTTTGTTGCTGTGCAATGGAATGAAATCTTTGTTTTAGTAAGAAGAACATGGCAGCCAAATAGAAGGAGGATTGAAGGTGTGAAGGGGGCGGAAGAGAATTTAGGAATAAATCAATCCAGGCATAACATGATAAGGACTTGGATGGATGGAGCAGTTGTGGTGGGGATGGAGAGGAAGGTCAGAGCCTAAGGGCCACCTCTGTAGGGAGGACTAGCATGCCCCAGGGGCGGTAGACAAAGGGAAGTAGATAATATGAGTACAGGAATTTTGGATCTGGAAGCTGGGAAGCATGGTGGTGATATGGATAGTTTAGGGAAAAGGGGCCAGTTCAGGGGTAACATGATAGTAACCGTTGGAACCTGAATCCAAGCTATGGGTGAACCTCCTGGGGTAGGCACAGATTTTGAAGCTGCCTTGGTGAATCAGTCAGTGGTGGAAAGTATGCCAGGCCACATGGGGAGCCAGGTGGCCCCCAGGTTTAGTCCTTAATGGTGAGAGTAGAGCAGTAAGGAAGGGAAAGATGGGTGAGGTTGGAGGTAGTGAAAAGGAAATCTAGAATGTTTTCCAAACTTATCTCCCCTCCCCCAGTAATTCATTTATTTGTCCAACTTCATTCCATAAAGGATTTGAAGCAGCTTTCAGAACTCATTATGGAGTATTGTGATTAGTCTAATATTCTATTCAATTCAGGATTCATTCACAAGTCCCTTTTTCTTCAACCCAAGCAAGTAATTGCTGTGATTTGCTGAGTGCTTTTTATGCACCAGGCTCTGTTAGGCTCTTTGAACATTAGCTCATTTGCTGTTCAGAAGTTTCATTCTGTTTCCTTTTTAACACTTTTTTCTTGATTACAACAGTGCATGACATGTAGAAGTTATTCAATAAATATATGACTGATAAGTATAATACATAATCATTGAAGAAACTTTAGAAAACAGAGGCAAAAAAGGAAAAAAGCATGTAATCCCCAAACTCAGATAACAGTTGGGCCAGCTTTTATATATATTTCTTTCTAGTCTTATTCTTTTGTCCTTAAAGTCAGTTCTCATAGACAGACATGCCGATCTTAGAACAGATGCTGGAAGTTGCCCTTTTTTTGAGTGTTTTAAAATTACTAAATCCCCGATATGAGCTTGTTGGCCCTTATTTGCCTCTTTCTCCTAAAAGCGGAGGGTACTCTGTGACTGTGTACCAGAGCAGACATCATTCTTGGTGAGAAGATGCTAACCATTCTCCCCTCTCCTCCTCGTGCCCCCAGGCCTGCTACGGCATCCTCAAGGTCCCAGAAGGCAGCTGGCTGTGTCGTTCCTGTGTCCTGGGCATTCATCCGCAATGTCTGTTATGTCCAAAGAGAGGGGGGGCCATGAAAACTACCAGGACAGGGACTAAATGGGCTCACGTCAGCTGTGCCCTGTGGATTCCAGAGGTAAGAACTCATCCAGGCCTGTGAGCCCGTTTGCTCCAGGAGGCCCCTGTTTCCCACAGCATTCAGAATGGCTTGGGCTTCGTGGAGATGCTTCATGCCTGCCCATGTTTCTGAGATGATGGGGCTTCTACTTGAGCTCCCTCACATCCTTCTCAGATGCAAGTGAGCATGTAAGCCCGTGCTGATTCACTTATAGGTGGTGATACCAGTGCTACTGGATAAGTTTGTATGAGAAGAGAGGCACAAAAGACCAGAATGTGAGCAGATTTTTTTAAGGTGAAACTTACTTAAAATACCAAATATGAAGTACCCAGTTTCATGAATTTTTATACCTATCTATAACCACAACCCAGACCAAGACCTGGAACACCCCAGAAATAGACATAGAGCACCCCAGAACGATCCCTCATACCCACTTTCCAGTCCCTATCTGGGTTCCTATTTACCATTGCGATTGCTATCACTGTAGATTAGCTTAGTCTGTTTTTGAATTTCATATAAATGAAATCATACAGTATGCAATCTTTTCTGTCTGCCTAGCATTCCTTGTTGTAGTATGTATCAGCACGCATTCATTTCTATTGTTGAGTAGTATGCTATTGTATGGATATACCATGATTTATCCATTCTTTGATGGGCATTTCAGTTGTTTCCAGTGTTAGGCTATTCCAAATAAAGTGAGCAATAGTTCTTTCGCCCACTATGATGGTTGCCCTTTGATTTTTGAAGCTCTTTTCAGAGCTTGGACTCAACATTTGTCTAAGAGCTTCTTTATTCAAAACTCCATCCCTCATTATTTAATCTGGTCCTTCAGTTGCTGATCTTTTATAAGGGGCTGTGTGCGCACTAAGTTGATTAAAGAGAGCATCCAAACATTACTTGTCCTTCTTATGGCTGCCTTTTTAAAAAAAAAAAAAAAACCTGTTTGAACATCCCACTCACATCCTCTTTCCCCAACCCCTATCCAAGCCAACAAATTTGTTAGGCAGTTTAACTGCAGGGCAAGAGAGACTTTAGAATTGGGCACCTGGGTGACTCAGTTGGTTAAGCGACTGCCTTCGGCTCAGGTCATGATCCTGGAGTCCCTGGATCGAGTCCCGCATCGGGCTCCCTGCTCGGCAGGGAGTCTGCTTCTCCTTCTGACCCTCCCCCCATCTCATGTGCTTTCTCTCTCTCTCAAATAAATAAATAAATTCTTTAAAAAAAGAAAAAGACTTTAGAATTCAGTAGCTGATGACACTGTATTGGTAATTCATTCCCCTTTTAAAACTTCCCTGGCTTTATTCTTGTTAATGGCCGTTCCAGGGGAGTTAACTATCTAACAGTCAAGCTCAAGCTCACAGAGTTAAACTGTCCGTGATAAATACTGTGGTACTCTTAGGGATAGAGAAACGTTTTTTAAAATATTTGAGTAATGGTTTCTTTTTCGTACTAAGAATATCTAGCTTACAGACTGACATGAACTCTTGGGTTTCTGGCCTGAGAGTGACTGGTTTCCTGCAGCAAACGCCCAGCTAATAGAGCAGGCTTTCTCAGCATAATGAGTTTAGAACATGACTCTGGAAGAGTCCTTTAGAAATAAAAGCAGCTTTCTTTTTTTTTAATTTTTATTTATTCATTTGAGACACAGAGATACAGACAGAGCACGAGCAGGGCGAGAGGCAGAGGGAAAGGGAAAGCAGGTTCCCCGATGAGCCAGGAGCCCATCGTGGGACTCCATCCCAAGACCCTGGGATCATGACCTGAGCTGAAGGCAGACGCTTAACCATCTGAGCCACCCAGGCGCCCCTAAAAGAAGCTTTCTTATCTATTGACTTTGTCTTAGGGTTTTTAGTACCTTTTGAGTTGCTCAAGATCGCTCTGATCTTTCTACTGTTGGTTTCTTGCTGTGGGTAGAACTTGTACTAGTTTAACTAGCTTTATTCAATAGTCCTTCACTCTTTTTTAAAGTTGTGGCTCTCTTAGAAACTCATGTACACATTTGTAAGAGAGTGGGAGAACACTTTTTGCCAGAAGTTGCCTAACCCCTTATTTTCATATGGAAAAAAAATGTTTTCCATCTCTTTTTAAAGCCTGCCTTCCTTTCAGTACTCTCCCAAAGACTGATTTCACTTTGAAGCTACTTTGGCCGAAAGAATAGAGCAAACTGTAAATAGTTACATGATTTAAAAGACTGGGGTTTGAAAATGTTATCATCCTCATCCTTCCTACTGTGCTGCAACCTCTTCATCACCCAGATTGCTGCTACTTTCCAGCAGTATCCTGTTTCTTGGTACACTAAACTGAAAGGCTTGTCACTGCCTGTTTTTTATCCTTAGTCAAATAAATGACAAAACAAGGCATATGGTACCATCTCTAACATTATAATAGATGCTAGATTTTGTGAATTTTAATTCCTTTCCTTAGTGGCTTTCTTTGGTTCCGAAGTAAAGTGTAGATATTTTGGATTGATTAAGGTAACCATGCTCCATCTCCACTCCTGCCCCCTCTCATTCTATATATGAATCATTTACATTACTGGAAATGATCGAAGGTCTGAGCAGTGGCAGGGGACAACTTTTATTTATTCTTGGTTCCATAGTAACCTTAAGAGATGTAGCTCACCTCATTGTTTTGATGTTCTGAGCTTCATGTGATATCATTTGTGGTTTGTGAAAGGTATTTCTGGAATGCCTTGGTGCCTCTGCCTTATGGTCATGTTTTATTTGTAGGTCAGCATTGCTTGTCCTGAGAGGATGGAACCAATCACAAAGGTCTCCCACATCCCACCCAGTCGATGGGCCTTAGTCTGCAACCTGTGCAAGTTGAAGACAGGGGCTTGTATTCAGGTAAGTCACCAAGGCCACCACTGAATTGGCCAGACTCAACTTGCCAGTGACAGCCGCCTCATAACCGAAAGTTTACTTGGGAGGCCTCCCACTCACTCTTAGGGCTCTGCCATTGCACAGACCATTCCTGAAGCCATTTTTTTAGACATTGCCTCTGGACGCTTCAGCCTACTCTTTTCATCCATAATGGTAGTTAATTTCCATCCTTTGTTGTCAGATCTCTGATGAATTAGGTGAGTTCTGAAGCTAGATGATACCATCCTGGGTGGAAACAAGCCATAACTCTTAAAACAACCAGGCCCATGTTCCTGTGCAGCTCACCCACCAACTATGGATGGACTCAGGTTCTAGGATGATTCAACCAGTGACTCTGTTGCTGGACTAAGGACAACTCATTTTGGTAGGGAAAGATGCATCTAAATGTATAAATCCTGGTAGATAGGTTTGAGAGTCACTCTCACAGATACGTTTGTTGTATATGGTAGTACAAGTAGAGTTTTCAGAGATGTCTGGGGTACAGGAATACAGCTGCACGAAGTGGAAGCAGCTGCTGGTGCCCTCAACAGCGACAGTGGGGGGGATGGTGGATGAGATTGCGAGAGGCCAGTTACCTCCAGCAAAGGCAGAAGGGTTGACCCTTCTACGCCCCAGGCCTCCTGCATAGGAGCTACAGGTTGGTTAGAGTTAGAATTGTCTGCTAAGGTTCTTCACAGAAAAGGAGCCATATGATGTCATCACTTAGGGACGGTGACTCTGGGTGTTTCCTGAGGTTTCTTGCTGTCTGGCTCATCTTGTAGATTTCTTGCTGCAGACCTGGGATCGGCCACTCCTCCAAGTAAACCTGGTTCTTTTACTGAGAAATGGTATTTAAAGAACACAATCTGGACCCCAAAGACCCTTTTAATTTCTTAAATTCATTTTTTACATCTGACAGAATTGGATACTTTGTCCTGCCTCTTTTTTAACTTTTTTTTTTCTGCTGATATTATTTAAGGACAGCAGTTACAAAGGAAAACAATTTAAGGGAACACTAATCCCACAGGATCTACTAACTTTAATGCATTGCCTGTTTAGGTTTTCCTGAGTTCTGTCCTGGTTGCTCCTCATATGTGAGCCCCTTGGGGACCAAGGTTGTGCATCATTCTTCCTTGGATTTCCTGTAGCAGAAAGGGGAGTGCCTGCCCATTGTCAGTGCTCAGTTACTGTTTATTGCATAAATATATCCATATTTAATTGTATCATAGATTTGTTTATAATATTCATTCTCCCCACTAAAAAACTGAAATATTTTCCATGTTTTTATAATTATTAGCCATTTAAAAAAATGTTTAAGTTATCTCTATGCCCAACATGGGGCTCAAACAACCCCAAGATCAAGAGTCATATGCTCCACCAACTGAGCCAGGCAGGAGCCCCATTATTAGCCATTTTATAATAGCACATTGAACTTATATCCTTTAATTTACTTACTTTCATTATCGTAGTACCTACATTTTTCTCCCTATCTTTCCTGTTTTAAAGGAGGATTTTTTTAAAAGATTTTTTTTAAAGATTTTATTTATTTATTTGACAGAAGGACAGTGAGAGAGGGAACACAAGCAGGGGCAGTGGGAGAGGGAGAAGCAGGCTTCCCGCAGAGCAGGGAGCCCGATGTGGGGCTCGATCCCAGGACCCTGGGATCATGACCTGAGCCGAAGGCAGACGCTTAATGACTGAGCCACCCAGGCGCCCAAAGGAGGATTTTTTAGAATAGTTAATAATTGACAGCATGACTGTGGTGAAAGAAAACACTGGCCTTGATCTTAGCAGACTTGAGTTGGCATTACAGCCCCACGTTACCACATTCTGCCACACTGTCTGAGTTATTCTCTGAGATTTATCTTCCTTAGTAGACTGTAAGCTCAGACTGTTTCATCCTTAGATCCCCCACACCCCTGACATGGCAGACAGACAGTAAATACTAGATTGATGGATAGATGAACAGATGGATGGAGGAAGCATTCTGGAGTAGGTTTTTCATCTGCAGGGCAATGGTTCTTACTTTTATTACTTAGAGTTTAGAGTCTGCATTTTGTGAAGGTTTTACCAAATTAAGACTCTTAAATTTTTTATTATACAGAATTACATTTATTCAACAAATATTTGAGTGCCTAATCGTGTGCCAGGCACTGTTCTCGGCACTTGGGACTTATCAGCAAGCCAACAAAGAACCTTGTGCCGTGGAACGTAGGTTTGAGTTGGGAGAAATAGGGAATAAGGAATAAATACTAAATGGTGCATGAGAAAATGGGAAGTGCTATAGAAAGGAAAAATGTGGAGTATGGTGAGAAGGTGGGGAGTGTGGGGCAGGGGGCATGCATTACAGGTTTAAATAGAGTGGTCAGAGTAGGACTCATGGTAGAGGAGACATTTGAGGAAGGACTTGAAGGTAAGAGAAAACAATGCAGATATTTCGGGTAAAAATATTCCCGGCAGAGGGATCAGCCGATGATCGGAGATAGGAGTGTGTCTGGCCTGTTTGAGTGACAGTAAAGAGGCTAATGAGGCTAGAATGGAGTGAGTGAGAAGAGAATATCAGAGAGGTCATATGGGAACTTGACTGGTTAAGGCAAGGGTTGGCAGGTTTTTTTCTGTGAATGGCCAGAGAAATATTTTAGGCTTTGCAGGTCATACGGGCTGTGATGCGACTCCTCAGCTCTGCCTTGAGCACAGAGACAGCACAGACAGTACTTAAGCAGGTGAACGTGGCTGTATTCCAGTTAAACTCTATGGACTCTAAAATTTCAATTTCATATTAGTTCACGTGTCATGAAGTAGTCTTCTTTTTATTTTTTACATCATTTAAAAATGTAAAAACATCCTCAGTTCCCATTCTTAGCTCTTGGGCCACACAAAAACAGACAGCTGCTGCATTTGGTCTGTGGGCCATAGGCTGCCAGCCCCTGGTGTGGGGCTTCCAGGGCCCTTATGAGACCTTTTGTTTTTACTCTCAGTTTAAGGGGGAGCCATTGACAGGCTTTGAGCAGGCAAGGGACATGATTTGACTTGTGTTTTTAAGGGATCACTCTGTAGAATGATATGATGTCTAATACTCACTTCAAAATAATCTGGGGGCAGGGTACTGTGGGGGTTAAAGATGAAACAAAATTGGTCATACATTAATTCCCATTGAAGCTGGCTGATGGGTATATGGGGGTCATGATTAGTGTTCTCTGTGCCGTTATATAGGTTTTTAAATTTCCATAGTAAACAGTTAAAAATAAGCTCTGGCTGCTGTATTTAGAATAGACAGGGGAGGGAAGGTTAGAAACAGGAAAAGCAATTAGGAGGCTATTCTAGTAATCCTTGTGAGATGGTGGTGGCTTTGACTGGAGTAGTGGCTGTGGAGGTAGTGAAAAGTGATTAGATTCTGGATGAATGTTGAAGGTGGAGCCAATAGGAGGTGGGAGAGAAAGATAGGAGTTGGGGATGCCTCCAGGTTTGGGGCCCAAACAGTGGGAAGGATGAAGTTGCCATAAACTGAATAGAGAAATCTGCAGAAGAACAGATTTGGGGGAAGAGATGATGAGTTCAGTTTTAGACATTTAAGTTTGAGATGTCTATCCGACATCCTAGTGGAAATGTCAAACTGACAAGTATCTGTGTGAGTTTGGAGTTTGGGAGAAGTCCCGGACTGCAGACAGGGATTTGGGAGCCATTGGCCTAGAGATGGGCTTTAGCCTGGACTGGGTAGGATCACTGAGTGAGTGAGTGTAGATAGAGAGGAGAACAGTACCGAGCACTAGGCCTGGAAGCACTGCAACATGAAGAAGTCCAGCAGAGTAGGAAGAAGCAGCAAGAGGAGACTGGGAAGAAGCCAGAAGGAAGACAGGAGGAAAACCGAGAGTGTGTAGCAGCCTAGACTTCAAGAGAAAAAAGCATTTCAAAGAGAAGGAAAAGATCAGTGGTGTAAAGATGCAGCGGAAGTAGGAGGAGGACTAGAGATTGACCCCTGAATTTAGCAGTGTGATTATTGGTAACTGGGAGGAGCCGTTTAGGTGCAGTAGTGAATGCAAAAGCTACATTGCCAATGGTCAGGACAAAGAAAGGGAGTAGGAACAGTTCAAACAAGTGAAGTAAAGAGGTCTTGTCTTTAAGATGGTAGAATTACCAAATATGTGTGTACACTTGTTAGCACATAGAACATCGCAGTGTGCATGAAAGGGAGTGATCCAGCGGAAAGGAAAAACTGCTGGAGTGAGGTTTTCAGTAGGTGAGAGAGGGTGGGGTAAAGCGTGCGATGAGGGGGTGGCCTTGGGCAGGAGCACTGATAGTTCTGGCCTGTTAAGAGCCTTGAAGGCAGAGTGCATGTGCAGTATTAGGTACGTGTGTTGGTGGGGATCTGCAGACGTGCTCTTTTGATTGTTTTAATTTCCTCAGTGAGGTAGGAAGCAGGACCATCAGCTGAGAGTGAGGTCCAGAGGTTTGAGGAGAGGTGTGAAGTCATTTTATGGTTTGGGGAAGTGCAATGTGAGTGCCAGGCTGTAGGAAAGACCCTCCCCCCTTGAGTTTGAGTGAGGGGGAATGAACATCCGGTGACCTTCTGAAGTGTGTAATTCTTTTCTCACCTACATTCTACTTATACTAATAGAGCGGCGTTTGTTTTCCATGGTTGATACCTAGTTTTCCTGTGGGAAAACAGACCAAAACCTTCTTCTTCCTTTTAAACCACCACTAAGGAAAGTTAATTCCGAACTCATCAGTAATTTAGCGTCTTGTTCCCTGTATGTGAATCACGAACATAGTAAACAAATATAGTAATTCAGTAGGGGTCAAGTTTTATTAGCATCATTGTTCTTGGGAGGTTTATTTTAAGTCTTTGTGATTAGTAACATATTTAGGATATTTTGTTTTACTAACTCTTTATGGATCTCTTAACTATCTGTGAATTGTATTTGTTCTTCCTGCTTCCCAGCAGTGGGAATACACATATCTATCCTCTTCTTTTGATTTGGGAACATTCACTGGGGAAGGATAGAATCCAGCACTGGTGGGTTTGGGGTCTAAACGTAGCCAATGTCTACAGCTTCCATATCTGGGAGCTAGAATCTTTCTCCTGAGCATAAAGTCTTCTGATAATCCTGAACCAGATCATAAAGACTAGGTTCAAATGAGATGCCCCAGACAGCTCTGGATTTTGCCTAGACTTTGGCCACAGTCCCTCTAACTGCCAGCTTTCCAGAATTCCTGTAGGGTCCTTATATGGCTTATGTTCAAGCCCCATTCAACCTAGATCCAGAGGCTTTCGGTTTTCCCTGAGAAGAAAGAAAGAACACTGGTTAAGATTAGGACCTTTGGGGGAACCTGGCTGGAAGAGCATGCGACTGTTCATCTCAGGGTCATGAGTTCAAGCCCCACATTGGGTGTAGAAATTGACTGATTGAATGAATGAATAAATGACACACATACACTTACTTAAAAAAAAGAAAGAAAAGAATATGACCTTTGGAGCCAGACTTCTGGGGATCACATCCTGGTTCTACCTCCTTCCTTGCTTTTTATACTATCTCAAGGAAGTGACCTACCATATCTGTGCCTCAGCTTCCATATCTATAAATGGAGATGATAATAGTACCTACTTAATAAACGTGGTTAAGGGCTTAGCACAGTGCCAGACATTGAGTAAATACTCAGTAAATGTTAGTGGTAATAGTAGTTGTACTTGTTTTTAATTATTCATATTATTATTCCTTGGAGTTAATTGGACTTTGCTGATGGAAAGCCGTAGGACTCATCCAGCCAAACTGAGGAGAATCATCAAACATTTGGTACTAGATAAGTGTGTCCCTTTTGACAGGAGAGGGATGTGGTCATGTTTGAAATCACATGCAAGTGGATTTGAAGTCAGGATAAGTCAGTGGGCTGCCATTAGGCTAATAGGAGTTTGATTATGAGGAAAATGAACTTTTTAAAAACAAATGAAAATCTTCAACAAGTGGAGAAATGCAAGTATGCCTACTCAGTGACTGTACTTAATATTTTTTCATATATTCCAAATTTTGTCAGTACAAACTTTTCTGGTTCTAAGGCATTTCTGGTCCCTGCCTTCAGGAGTTTATAGTCTATTAAGGGAGGCCGGATATAAACATGGGAAAAGTTAAATAACACTGAAGTGACATCTGCCCTCCAACCTTGCAGACCCTTAGGGATGAGAGGTCAGAAGGGCTGGTGGCCACTGTGGGTGATGGGGTTTAAGTATAGATGGACCCTACAGGAATTCTGGAAAGCTGGCAGTTAGAGGGACTGTGGCCAAAGTCTAGGCAAAACACCAACACACATACCTAATACTGCACCTGCATTCTGCCTAGACTGCCCCGTACCCCCCTCCTCTCTAGAAGGTCATATTCTTTTCTTTTTTTTTTTTTGGCTGGAGTAGGTTTGGTAGACTGGCTTGAACCATTTATCACATTGTGTCAGTGACAGAGTTTTGAGAAAACTGCTATACCACCCAGCTGTCTGTTCACAGATTATTTGGGATTAAAGACAACCAAATGCATCAAAAACTAATGATGTACTGTATGGTGACTAACATAACATAATAAAATAAAATTTAAAAAAATAGAAGACAACCAAATGGACACTGTCCTGCAGCAGGACAGGAACTGCTGAGGACATAAGCGCCAGGCCCTTGCTGTTCCAGGCAGGTGTCATCCCCTTTTGAGGAGGACACACTGTTTTCTTTAGAGGGTGACAGAATATCTCTTAACTCATTTATTTTCTATAATTTCTGAAGAATATATAGAAATTTATTCTTCCCCCCCAAAAAAATAAATAAACCACAGTGAAATACCACTTCATACTCACTAGGGTGATAATAGTCAAAAAGCAGGCAGTAACAGTTATTGGCAAGAATGTGGAGAAATGGGAACCCTTGTGCTTTGCTGGTGGAAATGTAAAACATGCAGCCACTGTGGAAACCAGTTTGGCAATTCCTCAATAGGTTAGATGTAGAATCACCATATGACCCAGCAGTTCCACTTCAAAGTATATACCTGCAGTTTGAGAGGTGTCCAGGACCCACCCTCAGGTTTAATAATTCACTAGAAGGACTCACAGAACTCAGAAAAGCCATTGTACTCGTGGTTATGGTATATTACAATAAAAGGATGCAGATTAAAAAACAGCAAAGGGGAGAGGCACATAGGGCAGGGTCCAGGAGAGACCAGGCATGGAGCTTCCAGTTGTCGTCCCCAAGTGGAGCTTTTTTTTTTTTTTTACATGCCCTCTTCAATACCCATCACCAGACTAACCCATCCCCATACCCCCCTCCCCTCTAGAACCCTCAGTTTGTTTTTCAGAGTCCATCGTCTCTCATGGTTCATCTCCCCCTCCGATTCCCCCCCCCTTTATTCTTCCCCTCCTGCTATTTTTTTTTCTTAACATATATTGCATTATTTGTGTCAGAGGTACAGATCTGTGATTCAACACTCTTGCACAATTCACAGCGCTCACCATAGCACATACCCTCCCCAATGTCTATCACCCAGCCACCCCATCCCTCCCACCCCCCCCGACTCCAGCAACCCTCAGTTTGTTTCCTGAGATTAAGAATTCCTCATATCAGTGAGGTCATATGATACATGTCTTCCTCTGATTGACTTATTTTGCTCAGCATAACACCCTCCAGTTCCATCCACGTCATTGCAAATGGCAAGATCTCATTCCTTTTGATGGCTGCATAATATTCCATTGTGTGTGTGTGTGTGTGTGTGTGTGTGTATGTGTGTACCACATCTTCTTTATCCATTCATCTATCGATGGACATCTTGGCTCTTTCCACAGTTTGGCTGTTGTGGACATTGCTGCTATAAACATCGGGGTACACGTACCCCTTCGGATCTCTACATTTGTATCTTTGGGGTAAATACCCAGTAGTGCAATTGCTGGATCGTAGGGTAGCTCTATTTTCAACTTTCTGAGGAACCTCCATACTGTTTTCCAGAGTGGTTGCACCAGCTTGCATTCCCACCAACAGTGGAGGAGGGTTCCCCTTTCTCCGCATCCCTGCCAACATCCGTCGTTTCCTGATTTGTTAATTTTAGCCATTCTGACTGGTGTGAGGTGATATCTCATTGAGGTTTTGATTTGGATTTCCCTGATGCCAAGCGATGTTGAGCACTTTTTCATGTGTCTGTTGGCCATTTGGATGTCTTCTTTGGAAAAATGTCTGTTCATGTCTTCTGCCCATTTCTTGATTGGATTATTTGTTCTTTGGGTGTTGAGTTTGATAAGTTCTTTATAGATTTTGGATACTAGCCCTTTATCCGATGTGTCATTTGCAAATATCTTCTCCCGTTCTGTTGGTTGTCTTTTGGTTTTGTTGACTGTTTCTTTTGCTGTGCAGAAACTTTTTATCTTGATGAGGTCCCAATAGTTCATTTTTGCCCTTCCCTTGCCTTTGACAATGTTTCTAGGAAGAAGTTGCTGTGGCTAAGGTCGAAGAGGTTGCTGCCTGTGTTCTCCTTTAGGATTTTGATAGACTCCTGTCTCACATTTAGGTCTTTCAACCATTTTGAGTCTATTTTTGTGTGTGGTGTAAGGAAATGGTCCAGTTTCATTCTACTGCATGTGGCTGTCCAATTTTCCCAACACCATTTGTTGAAGAGACTTTTTTCCATTGGACATTCCTTCCTACTTTGTCAAAGATTAGTTGACCATAGAGTTGAGGGTCCATTTCTGGGCTCTCTATTCTGTTCCATTGATCTATGTGTCTGTTTTTGTGCCAGTACCATACTGTCTTGATGATGACAGCTTTGTAATAGAGCTGGAAGTCCGGAATTGTGATGCTGCCAGCTTTGCTTTTCTTTTTCAACATTCCTCTGGCTATTCAAGGTCTTTTCTGGTTCCATACAAATTTTAGGATTATTTGTTCCATTTCTTTGAAAAAAAATGGATGGTATTTTGATGGGGATTGCATTGAGTGTGTAGATTGCTCTAGGTAGCATTGACATCTTCACAATATTTGTTCTTCCAGTCCATGAGCATGGAACGTTTTTCCATTTCTTTGTGTCTTCAATTTCTTTCACGAGTATTTTATAGTTTTCTGAGTTCAGATCCTTTACCTCTTTGGTTAGATTTATTCCTAGGTATCTTATGGTTTTGGGTGCAACTGTAAGTGGGATTGACTCCTTAATTTCTCTTTCTTCTGTCTCGTTGTTGGTGTATAGGAATGCCACTGATTTCTGTGCATTGATTTTATATCCTGCCACTTTGCTGAATTCCTGTATGAGTTCTAGCAGTTTTGGGGTGGAGTCTTTTGGGTTTTCCACATAAAGTATCATATCATCTGCAAACAGTGAGAGTTTGACTTCTTCTTGCCGATTTGGATGCCTTTGATTTCTTTTTGTTGTCTGATTGCTGTGGCCAGGACTTCTAATACTATGTTGAATAGCAGTGGTGATAGTGGACATCCCTGCCGCGTTCCTGACCTTAGGGGGAAAGCTCTCAGTTTTTCCCCATTGAGAATGATATTTGCTGTAGGTTTTTCATCGATGGCTTTTATGATATTGAGGTATGTACCCTCTATCCCTATACTCTGAAGAGTTTTGATCAAGAAAGGATGCTGTACTTTGTCAAATGCTTTTTCTGCATCTACTGAGAGGATCATATGATTCTTGTTCTTTCTTTTGTTAATGTATTGTATCACGTTGATTGATTTGCGGATGTTGAACCAACCTTGCAGCCCAGAGATAAATCCCACTGGGTCGTGATGAATAATCCTTTTAATGTACTGTTGGATCCTATTGACTAGTATTTTGGTGAGAATTTTTGCATCCATGTTCATCAAGGATATTGGTCTATAATTCTCCTTTTTGATGGGGTCTTTGGTTTTGGGATCAAGGTAATGGTGGCCTCATAAAACGAGTTTGGAAGTTTTCCTTGCATTTCTATTTTTTGGAACAATTTCAGAAGAATAGGTATTAATTCTTTAAATGTTTGGTAGAATTCCCCTGGGAAGCCATCTGGCCCTGGGCTTTTGTTTTTTGGGAGATTTTTGATGACCGCTTCAATTTCCTTAGTGGTTATAGGTCTGTTCAGGTTTTCTATTTCTTCCTGGTTCAGTTTTGGTAGTTGATACATCTCTAGGAATGCATCCATTTCTTCCATGTTATCTAATTTGCTGGCATATAGTTGCTCATGATATGTTGTTATAATTGTATTTCTTTGGTGTTGGTTGTGATCTCTCCTCTTTCATTCATGATTTTGTTAATTTGGGTCATTTCTCTTTTCTTTTTGATAAGTCTGGCCAGGGGGTTATCAATCTTGTTAATTCTTTCAAAGAACCAGCTCCTAGTTTTGTTGATCTGTTCTACTGTTCTTTTGGTTTCTATTTCATTGATTTCTGCTCTGATCTTTATTATTTCTCTTCTGCTGGGTTTAGGCTTTATTTGCTGTTTTTTCTCTAGCTCCTTTAGGTCTAGGGTTAGGTTGTGTATTTGAGACCTTTCTTGTTTCTTGAGAAAGGCTTGTATTGCTATATACTTTCCTCTTAGGACTGCCTTTGCTGCATCCCAAAGATTTTGAACAGTTGTGTTTTCATTTTCATTGGTTTCCTTGAATTTTTTTAATTCTTCTTTAATTTCCTGGTTGACCCATTCATTCTTTAGTAGGATGCTCTTTAGCCTCCATGTGTTTGAGTTCTTTCCAACTTTCCTCTTGTGATTGAGTTCTAGTTTCAAAGCATTGTGGTCTGAAAATATGCAGGGAATAATCCCAATCTTTTGGTACCGGTTGAGACCTGATTTGTGACCTAGGACGTGATCTATTCTGGAGAATATTCCATGGGCACTAGAGAAGAATGTGTATTCCTTTGCTTTGGGATGGAATGTTCTGAATATGTCTGTGAAGTCCATTTGGTCCAGTGTGTCATTTAAAGTCTTTATTTCCTTGTTGATCTTTTGCTTAGATGATCTGTCCATTTCAGTCAGGGGGGTGTTAAAGTCCCCCACTATTATTGTATTGTTGTCAATGTGTTTCTTTGCTTTTGTTATCAATTGCTTTATATAATTGGCTGCTCCCATGTTAGGGGCATAGATATTTACAATTGTTAGATCTTCTTGTTGGATAGACCCTTTAAGTAGGATATAGGGTCCTTCCTCATCTCTTATTACAGTCTTTGGTTTAAAATCTAATTTGTTTGATATAAGGTTTGCCACCCCAGCTTTCTCTTGGTGTCCATTAGCATGGTAAATGGTTTTCCACCCCCTCACTTTCAATCTGGGGGTGTCTTTGGGTCTAAAATGAGTCTCTTGCAGACAGCATATTGATGGGTCTTGTTTTTTAATCCAATCTGATAGCCTGTGTCTTTTGATTGGGGCATTTAGCCCATTTACATTCAGGGTAAGTATTGAAAGATATGAATTTAGTGCCATTGTATTGCCTGTAAGGTGACTGTTACTGTATATTGTCTGTGTTCCTTTCTGGTCTGTGTTGCTTTTAGGCTCTCTCTTTGCTTAGAGGACCCCTTCCAATATTTCTTGGAGGGCTGGTTTCGTGTTTGCAAATTCCTTTAGTTTTTGTTTGTCCTGGAAGCTTTTTACCTCTCCTATTTTCAATGACAGCCTAGCTGGATATAGTATTCTTGGCTACATAGGTTTCTCGTTTAGTGCTCTGAATATATCATGCCAGTCCTTTCTGGCCTGCCAGGTCTCTGTGGATAGGTCTGTTGCCAATCTAATGTTTCTACCATTGTGGGTTACATATCTCTTCTCCCGAGCTGCTTTCAGGATTTTCTCTTTGTCTCTGAGACTCGTAAGTTTTACTATTAGATGTCGGGGTGTTGACCTATTTTTATTGATTTTGAGAGGGATTCTCTGTGCCTCCTGGATTTTGATGCCTGTTTCCTTCCCCAAATTAGGGAAGTTCTCTGCTATAATTTGCTCCAATATACCTCCTGCCCCTCTCTCTCTCTTCCTTCTTCTTCTGGGATCCCAATTATTCTAATGTTGTTTCATCTTATGGTATTGCTTATCTCTCGAATTCTGCCCTCATGAACCAGTAGTTGTTTATCTCTTTTTCTCAGCTTCTTTATTTTCCATCGTTTGGTCTTCTGTATCACTGATTCTCTCTTCTGCCTCATTTATCCTAGCGGTTAGCGCCCCCATTTTTTATTGCACCTCATTAATAGCCTTTTTTATTTCGACTTGGTTAGATTTTAGTTCTTTTATCTCTCCAGAAAGGGTTTCTCTAATAACTTCCATGCTTTCTTCAAGCCCGGCTAGTATCTTTAAAATCATGATTCTGAACTCTAGGTCTGACATCATACTAATGTCCGTATTGAGTAGGTCCCTGGCAGTTGGTACTACCTCTTCTTGTTCTTTTTGTTGAGGTGATTTTTTTCCGTCTTGTCATTTTGTCCAGAGGAGAACAGATGAATGAGAGAACAAAATGCTAACAGGGTAACAATGTCCCCAGGAAAATATACTCTAAACAAATCAGAGAAGATCTGAAACCGGGGGAAAAGAAAGGGAAGGAAAGAAAAAAGAAAAAGATAAAAACGAACAAAACAAAACAAAAAAAACAGAATATGATCAGGCTGGTGCATAGATCAGTGCCACACACTAGATTTTGGGTGTATGTTTGGTCTGTTAGAAGAAAGTGCCTCCCAAAATTTTAAAGAAAGGAAAACTTATATATGTACAAAAATAAGGGTTGATACGATGAAGGGATGGAATATGACTGTAAAGATGAAAATTATAAAAAATTTTATAAAAGGAATTGATAAGATAATAAGTTGTTTGAAAAAAGAAAGAAGAGGATTTAAAAAAAAAAAACGGAGAGAATGTGATCAGGCAGGAGACTAGAACAAAGCCATACACTAGAGATTTAGGGTATATTTTGATCTCTTAGAAGAAACTGTATCTCAAAATTTTAAAGAGAGAACAATTTATATATATATGCCAAAAATAAGGGTAGCTACTATGAAGGGATAGAATATGACTCTAAAAATGAAAAATAAAAATGTTTTTTAAAAAAGGGATTGATAAGATGTCGGTTGAAAGGGGGAAAAAAGAAAAATTCAAAAAAAAAAGTTAAAAAATTAACTTTGAAAGACTAAAGAATCATGGTTAAAAAAGCCATGAATTCTATGTGCAGTATTCCCCTAGCGCTGGAGTTCTTCCGTTCTCATTGATCGGTAAACTTAGTCTTGGCTGGCTGTTCGTGCAGATCTTCTGGGGGAGGGGCCTGTTGCCGTGGTTCCCAAATGTCTTTGCCGGAGGCGGAATTGCCCCGCCCTGGCCGGGTCTGGGCTAAGTAATCTGCTCGGGTTTGCTCTCGGGAGATTTTGTTCCCTGCAAACTTTCCATACAGCTTTGGAGGACTAGAGTGAAAATGGTGGCCTCCCAATCTCCACCCGGAGGACCCAAGAACTCGGGGCTCCGCCCCTCAGTGCGCCCCCAGAGAAAAGCAGTCACTCCCGTGTCCCCAGTCTCCGGCCGCACTCCGTGCTCACCCGGCCTGTGACCAAGTGTTTCTATCTCTGGCACCCGACCCCGTGTGGAGTCTCCAAACCCAGCAGATCCCTGCAGTGCGCTCCCGCGCCGCTCCTCCCGGAGGAGGAAGGGGAGTCTCCCTGGCTCTGCCGCTTGTTGGGTCCCTGCTGGAGGCGCAGTGGCCCGACTGTGCCACGGATCACGGTTTATGGCCACCCCGAGCTGAGAGCCCGGGCCTCGGCTCCGTCTCTGCAGCCGGCTTCCCCGCTCCGATACCTGGGAGCTCTGCCGCACTCAAGCACCCCCGGTCTTTCTGTGACCCCGAGGGTCCTGAGACCACACTGTCCCGCGAGGGTTCCACCCCCTGCTTAGCCACTGGAGCGACGTCCCTCAGCAGAGCCAACTTCTAAAAAGTTCCAATTTCATGCTCCGCGGCTCTATCACTTGCCGCTAGCGGCCGATGGAGGCCCCCTCCCCCGCCGTCTATCCTCCCGAATACCGCCTGGGATTCACTTCTCTGCGCGTCCTACTTTCCAGAAAGTGGTCGCTTTTCTTTTCAGAGAGTTATTGCTATTCTTTTCTTCGATCTCCTGTTGAGTTCGTAGGTGTTCAGAATGGTTTGATCCCTATTCAGCTGAATTCCTGAGACCAGACGAAATCCAGGTCTCCTACTCCTCCGCCATCTTGCTCCACCGCCCCCCCCCCCCAAGTGGAGTCTTGTGGACAGCGTATATTTCTCCCACCAATGATGTGTGATAATCCACAGAGTATTGCCAACCAGGGAAGCTCATCCAGGTCTTAGTGTTCAAAAATTTTATTAGGAGTTGGTGACTTAGACACAGTTGACCCACCTGCATGGCTAACCATAGTCTCCAGTCCCTCCAGAGGTTAGGCTGATCCCATGTGGCCCAAAGCCTTGACCATAAATCACATTGTTAGCGTAGACTCTCTGACATGGCCAAGGACCCCAGATAAACAAAGACCTTTTTATCAGTCAGGACATTCCCGAGGCTTAGAGGTTACCTCTTAGGAGCTGGGGGCACAGGACCAAACCTTTCTTTGGGCAGGGTTAATCCTTTAATGCACCTTACCAAAGAGAAATGAAAACTTATGTCCACACAAAAACTCGTACACAGATGCTCACAGGAGCATTATTTCATAATAGCCAAAAAGTGGAACCAAGTCAAATGTCCATCAGGTGATGAATGGATAAACAAATGTGGTATATCCATACAACGGAACAGTATTTGGCCACATTTTTAGAAGAATGAAATTCTGACACATGCTACAACATGGTTGGACCTTGAGAACATGCTAAGTGAAAAAAAAAACAGACTAAAATGCCACATGTTGTATGGGTCCTCCTATATGAAATGTCCAGAATAGGCACATCTACAGAAACACAAAGTTAGATTAGTAGTGGTTGCTTGGGGCTGGGATTGGAAACAGCAAGTGACTACAGGTAGACATGAGATTTCTTTTTTGGAATGATGAAAATGTACTAGAATTATGTAGTGGTGATGGTTGCAAAACTCTGTAAACATACTAAAACCATTGAAATGTATACTTAAAATTGACTTTTATGGCACATAAACTATATCTCAATAAAGCTGTTATTTTAATGGGCATCGTAATACTTCCTCTGTCACCTTAAGTGGTTACAGTAGAAATAAATGACATGTATATAAAAGCATTTTGTTTAATAGAATGTTCCAACTATATGTTTTTGGAAAAAAGTAAATAGGTATTTGATTGGCACCAAAACTTGGTTGGCGTTTCTCCTTTACCACCAAAATATACAGACCTTCAGCTATAAATATCATAGAATGACCTTTTTTTGTGACTGGATAGATTTTATGGCAGTTTCCCAAGGGCATTCCAATTTTCATCTAAGTACACAATTTCTATTCATGTATTCTTTTATTTTGAGTAATTTATAGTTCTGTCTCTACATATGTCTATAAATTTGAACTGACATTTCAGGTTTTTAGCTTCCTTTTTTTTTAGGATTTTATTCATTTATTTGACAGAGAGAGACACACAGCGAGAGAGGGAACACAAGCAGGGGGAGTGGGGGAGAGAGAAGCAGGCTTCCCTCGGAGCAGGGAGCCCGATGCGGGGCTTGATCCCAGGACCCTGGGATCATGACCTGAGCCAAAGGCAGACACTTAATGACTGAGCCACCCAGGCGCCCCTTTTTGGCTTCCTTTTTTAAAGATTTTATTTATTTGAGAGAAAGAGAGAGCATGAGCGGAGGGAGGAGGCAGTGGGAGAGGAAAGGGACTCCCCCACTGAGCAGGGAGACCAACGTGAGGCTCGATCCTAGGACCCTGGGATCATGACCTGAGCTGAAGGCAGATGCTTAACTGACTGAGCCACCCAGGCACCCCTAGCTTCCTATCAGTAATAGTTTTATGTCACACATCCATCCCCTTGAATAGGAGACAGTCCTTTTGCTTTCTCTTCCCATATTTTTATCAGTTACTAAACAATGAAAGAGCACTATACCCAACACTTTTAATCTTTTGCTAAAGAATACCTTTTGCTTTGATATGTTCTCTAAATGACTGGCTGGTTTCTTAGCCAAGTGATAACAAAATGTGCCCAAATAAAAGTACATTTTTGGCTTTCGTTATCATTTTCATGAAGTTTTTCAAATACATGGACATTTTAAGGATACAGATTTCAGTGTAAGGTAACAAATTTTTCCAGTAGAGCTGTCCAAAGCTGGGGTGGGCTGTCTCAGGAATGCAGTTTAAGTGGCTAGATTATCATTTACTTGAAAAGTGGAAGGAGTTGGGGGGGGTGGGGCAGTGGAGGTAGAACATCAGGTACTCTAGAGGGAAGGACAAGCCATAATAAATGTGGAGCTGGATAAGATGATCTTAGAATTCTCTTTCATCTCTGGGATTCTTTGTCCTGTAAAATTAGCCGAAATGGAATCTGTCCCCATTAAAGCTTTGATGGTTACCAGTATTATCTTAGGTGTTGAATTTCTCCATCTATTATAAGGACACTTGTCAGGGTTTGCATTTTTTTAGTCTTTATTCGTGCCCAAGGTCATTCCCTATTTGTAGTTATCAAAAACCCAACATACAGGTAATTGAGCAGTCTGCCGCCCAGATGCAGGCTTCCAAAAGAGTTGAGACTTGACTTTCACCATGGGAATTCCCACTATTTTTAGAAACAAATCCTCCATTGCTTTCTCTCCTTCCTCTGTGTAAGCATATACATGCACCCAAGCATTTAAAATCTTTGGAAGGAAAGCTGTAGCACTGTAACCAGAACACACGGTAATTGAGACTAAGTGAAGCTCAAGAGTACAGCAGTCCCGGGCTGGCTTCTTCCTACTCTGCCACTCTATAAATGCACCCTCAGTGCATGCTACTTAACAAAGGTGTTGCATCTATGAATGGCAGAGTGTTATAAAGTTAACCTCAGGTTGTCTGTAGCCCTAGTTTCCCATAGAACTTTCTGCAGTGATGGAAATTTGTGCTGTCCAGTATGGTTGGAATGTGGCTAGTGTGACTAAGGAATTGAATTTTTAATTGTATATAATTTTAATTAATTTAAGTTTAAATAGCTACTTTTGGCTAGTTGGCTTCCATGTTGGACAGCACCCCTCTGTAAGAACAATTTCAGGAAGTTAGGCTACTTAGATATTGGAGAGCCTGTGGCGTTTTTAGAACCAGTAGATGCTCTGGCAATAATACTGACTTTGTTTTTTCTTTTGTTTATTTAGAAGCGTTTCTTTCTTTTTTTTTTTTTTTTAGAAGCATTTCTTGAGCACCTGCTTGTTCAAAAGTTGATGGCAATGCAAAAATGAATGGCACAGCTTCTGTCTTTAAGAGCTCTGGCCAGGGATTTGACATTTACTATACTGTAGGTACAGTGTGGAAAGTACCATTATAGAAGCACATAATAAGGTGATGTGCGGGACGCAGAGAAGGTACAGCATGACTCTTCAGAGGGCTCAAGGAAGACTTCTCAGAAAAACTTAGCGCTTGAGCTAAAACCTGAAGGAGGAGTTTGAACTTTTTTTTTTTTTTCCTCTCTTCTTTCGGTTTTCTATAAAGCAAATTTCCTGGGTTTACCTGTAAAGCATCTGCCATGGTCAGTTTAGGACCAGCTCTGTCCGTGCCTTTCCTTTGCTTCCTGTGAGCTCTCAGTTGAAGCCCAGGGATATAGGGTGTCCCTTTCCGTGCCCCAGCCCTGCTGCCTTAACACACCTTCTCTTCCTACAGTGCTCTGTGAAAAGCTGCATCACTGCCTTCCACGTCACCTGCGCCTTTGAGCACAACCTGGAGATGAAGACCATCCTAGACGAGGGGGACGAAGTGAAGTTCAAGTCATACTGCCTCAAGCACAGCCAAAATAGGCAGAAACTCGGGGAGGCCGAGTACCCCCTACACAGGGCTGCAGAGCAGAGCCAGGCCAAAAGTGAGAAAACCAGCCTGCGGGCACAGAAGCTTCGGGAGCTGGAGGAGGAGTTCTATTCCCTGGTCCGTGTGGAAGATGTGGCCGCAGAGCTGGGGCTGCCCACACTGGCCGTGGACTTTATCTATAACTACTGGAAACTGAAGCGGAAAAGTAACTTCAATAAGCCGTTATTTCCTCCGAAGCAGGAGGAGGAAAACGGCCTGGTGCAGCCAAAAGAGGAGAGTATTCACACTCGCATGAGAATGTTTATGCATCTACGGCAAGACCTAGAGAGGGTAAGGTGATCAGCTGTGGCTACTGTTTAGGTCTCGGTCTGCATAGAAATGGAGGCCCTGCTTCCAGTTAGTTGTTTTCTAAAGGTCAACTCATTTATAGTGTGGGCTTCTGTGTCCTTGCTTATCTTCTGATGGCACAGTGGCCCCAAACATTAGACTCTGTTTAAACTTTTGACAGGCACTTTCAAGGGAATTAGAGAACCCTCACTTATATGCTGTATGAACCTTAAATCTGAAATAAATTCTCATTTGGTTTACTTTTTATTCACTGTTGAGCCTAAATTGGCTCAGCTATATTTTACTGACACATGAGACTATGGACTGAAGAGAGAATGAATTTTTTTGAGGGAAGAACTAGATCAGAGTTTCTCAGGCTCAGCACTACCGACATTCTGGCTGGATAGTTCTTTGCTGTAGGGGACTGTCCTTTGTTGTGGGGGATACTGTAAGATGTTAGCAGCATCCCTGGCCTCTACCTGCCCCCAACAAATACCTGCCCAACATACCCAGCTGTGACAACCAAAAATGATTCCACATTACCAAAATGCCTCTTGGGGGGTCAAAATCGCCTCTGGTTGTTACTCTACACCAGATAATTCCATTTAACTCACTTATTCAAAGATAAGTTAGGCCCTGTGTTTACCCTAGAGAATTTTATAATCAAGTATAATTATAGAAATGGCTTGTTTTTCTCTCTGCTACCAGAATTTGGAAGGGAATGGATTTGGCTCACTTTGTAAAATTGAACTCACACATCTATAGCACTTACTATGTGACAACGCTGTTCTAAGCTTTTCATAAATATTAACTCATGTAATCCCAACATGCCAGTGAAGAAAGTACTATTGTTAGCCCTATTTACAGATGAATGAACTGGGGCCCAGAAGGGTGGGGTGATTTGTCTAGGTAGGGCGAGGAGTACTGGAGCGTGAGGGTTGCCCCCTTGTGACTGGAGATTTGGCCGAGCTGGAGGTGTAAGCAAAAAAGCCACTTTCAGTCCTCCCAGCAGACTTTTATCCTGCCGGTCCAGCACTGCTTAGAAAATTGTACCGGACCCGGCAGCACCCTTGTTTCATTCAGGGATCTGAAGGGAAGGCTGAAATGTTCAGTCCTCACCCCGTCTTCCCAGCTCGGCTGTGCAGGTAAACACTGGGCCCATCCCATCACAGGGGCAGGAGGTTCCACGAGGCGGCTCAGGAGCATCTCGCTTGTGCTGCTGATTGATGTGGGGACCGTGACCCCCTGACTGCCGTGCTACGTGAATTCCTGTAGAGTGGCCCTGTCGCAGCTTCTGTGCTCGGTCTTCTCTCCTCAGCCACCCCCGTACCCCACTTGATTTTAGTTGTCTTCACTTTAGCTAAACAATTTATAATTGTCAGGTTTATGTAACATGACAAAAATCTCTGTTTGCTGCGGGTTGGGCTTTCAGGTCCGAAATCTGTGCTACATGATAAGCAGGCGAGAGAAGCTGAAACTATCACAGAACAAAATACAGGAACAGATCTTCGGTTTGCAAGTCCAGCTTATTAACCAGGAAATTGCTGCAGGTAACCTTATATTAAAGATGTCCTGATATAGACTCTGGTCACATCCTACTTTAACAATTTGAATTTTATGTCAATTGTTTTACCTAAAAATGTTTTAAAATTCTTGTCAAATATCTCACTTGCTCTAGTCCAACCCTGATAGGACGTGGCCCATTTCACTGTCAACTCATGAGGCAAAAAATCCCAAGGTGGGGTTGGGGGACTTGCAGGTTTAGGGCAGATAATCTAGGTGTGAGACAGATACCAAGGGCCACTAGTTAAAGCCATGAAATTATTCTCTTAACCATCAGATTCATTTAGGAATCAGTAGGGTAGGATCTAACCCGAGTTTCCAGAAAACGTTTAATTCCAAGGTTACTCATCTTAACAGTAATTTGTTAAAACAAACCCTTAGCCAGTAGTTAGGAGATCTGGGTTCTGTCTCTTCTTTACTATTTGTCGAGTACCTACTGTGGACTAAGAACTGAGCTAGAGAGCAGAGCCATCAGCAAGCCGGAATCCCTGCCTGTAGGGTATGCTGCCCACTTGGTGAGAGAGACAAGTGAGCGTAATTACAGTGCCCTAAGCATGGGGAGCTTGGCTGCAATGACAGTCGTGTTCGGTGACGTTTGTAACCTCCCTGTACCTCATTTAATACAGAGGTTGGTGGCAGAGCCTGGGCAACCAGGAGTCACTACGCAGGGTGCACAGAATCTAGCTCCGGCTAAGGACCAGCCATAGAGTAACAGAGACACGCAGAAATGAGGTGTCACGTAGGCATCAAAGGCTCTGGGGTGTTTGTAAGTATCGTGGGTCACAGCAGAATGGTACAGCAGGGGGGAGCGGGGCTGCTCAGCCACAGAGGCACCAGGACAGACAAGACAAGGCAAACCAAAGGACAGCAGGGAGGGGCCCCCGCGTGCCAAGGAGATTGGCCCTGAGACCATGTGGCTTCTGATGGGTGGGGACCAGCCCTGTGACTGCTGTGTGCTGTCAGCAGGTGGCAGCCCCTGGCGGAGATAAGAGCTGGTAGTACTCACCACGCACCCTCAGGGAACACGTGCTGCCTAGGCACCTGCTGGCTGGCCTCTCGTGGGCCAAGGTCAAGTCCCTCTGCAAGGAGGAATTGTTCGGTAGTGCTTTTTTTTTTCATTTCAGAGCACTCCCAGTAATAGAGAAAGGAAGATCTGTTCTAAATATGATCATAAGATGACATAACCAGGCAACCGATTGCCAGTACTCCCCGGGCCAAGCCCAGAGCAGGCCGTGGGCAGGAATGTTGTGATTTTTCTCTGCTGGCCATGCCACTGCACAGCCTGCCCCACACCTCCGTGATGGCCATTCATCGTCAGGAAATTATTTTAGGTTCAGGACATAAAATACACGGGAACCACCCACTGCCATTTCTGCTGTCGCCAGGTTAAAGCACCTGTCCACCTACTCCTTGCCCATCAGAGCCTATGCTGTGTCCTCGAGGGTTGATACTTGACTTGCTCTAGGAAGGACAGAAGAGATTGGGGGTAGGGTCTGCAACTTCTCTTTAAGACACACCCTAAGTGTTGTACGGTACTCACACGTGCACACACAGACGGACACACAAATAGGGAGACCCTGTCCTAAACCACAGCTAGTGAGGTTCCTTTCAGAAATGGAGGGAGCAGAGCTGGGGACATAGGGGGTGGCGCACTCGTCTTTGGGATCACTTTACAGACTGGGAGGGCAGAGGGGAGGAGGCCGAGAGCCACACGGTGAGCGGTGGCATCGCTGAGTTTTCCACCTGCGGTACCCCCGCCCCACCTCTCGTCCGGCCTGCTCCAGCCTCGGTGCCACGATGCACACCCAGAGCGAAACCGGGGCTTGTCGGACATTTGCAGGAGCGGCTCGGTGAACCCACTGTGCTGCAGTAAGCACGCGCGCCGATCTTTAAATCGGGTGTTAACATCAAGCTTTCTTTCTGCTTTCAGGACTTCCTTCGACAAATGCACTAGAAAACTCACTGTTTTACCCACCACCAAGAATTACCTTAAAGCTCAAAATGCCCAAATCCGCTCCAGAAGACTGCCGAGACAGCCCCACAGAGCCTGAGCCCGGACCCCTGTCCTCTGCTAGCAGCACCCCTGTTCACAGCATAAGGAGTGCGCAGGTGCCTCAGGAGTCACTAGAAATGAGAACGAGACCGTACCTGCGACACCCACTAGAGAGCAAAAATAACCGTTTGCTGGCCAGTCTCGGCCACTCTAGGAGCGAAGCGAAGGATCCCAGTCCTGCTTGGAGCGCTCCATCTCCAGAGTTCTATCACGGGCAGTCGCTGGGGAAGCCTCTGGTCCTTCAGGCTGCCCTGCATGGACAGTCTTCCATGGGGAACGGGAAAAGTCAGCCTACCTCCAAGCTTGCCAAATCCAACGGCCTGGAGGGCAGCTGGTCTGGAGATGTCACCCAAAAAGACAGCTCGGGTGCGATGTTCTGTGACCAGGAGTCCATGCTCAGCTCCCACTTGGCCAGTCAGGGCACCTTTAGGAAATCTACCGTGGAACACTTTAGCAGGTCCTTCAAGGAGGCCACCAGCAGGTGGGTGAGGACCGCAGAGGACCTCCAGTGCTGTGCAAAGCCAACCAAGAATATTAACCCCAAGGAGCAGCTCTGGGGCAAGCAGCTTGTCAAGCGGTCTGCAGGGAGAGCTCCCTATCAGGAAAACGATGGGTATTGCCCAGATTTGGAGCTGAGTGATTCAGAGGCAGAAAGTGATGGGAATAAAGAGAAAGTCAGGGTAAGGAGAGTTAGCTCAGACAGGGAAAATCCTCCCCATGACTCTCGACGGGATTGCCACGGCAAAAGCAAGACACATCCCCTTTCCCACAGCTCGATGCAGAGGTGATCAGCAACCTCCAAGAATACGTTAATCTTTGCCTTTGCCCCATACATTGGGGGACACCTCCACACCAAAAGGATTCTAGCATATGTTAGGAGGAATTGTAGTGAAAAGAATAAAACGTTTCCACAGGAAATTGGCTTGCAGCTTTTGAAACACTTTCAAGTCTAGTTTTCACAAGCACATTATAAGAATTGCAGATTATCTGGAAGTTTTCCTGCCAGAGGCTGTCGAGAACGGCTGGGCCTAGAGTACTTGCTCAGTAAATACTTGGGGACAGCTCTCCAGTCACATCAACACATTGACGCACATACGTATTAAGAGTCCTTGCGTCCTTCATGGATTTGCAAGAGACCATGATTATCAGACACTAAAACTACTTATCTTTTGAAGCTACAGCGTGTGACTCCCAGAGCCCCTGTCTGTAGGCAGTTTCTAACTCCACTGGTACCTGGAAACCCGCTTCGGGGAGAGACCGGGAACCAACATCTCAGATACTGTCAGACTCACTACCCTCTTCCTTTGCTCTGCACAAGGTTGAGCTCTTTTCGCAGTACCTTACCAAGTCAATACTCCTAATGCTTCTGAGTGTCCAGTGCCTGTTCCTAGACTTGCTTGTTGGGGACGCACTTGTAACTACTTCACCCGTCTAACAAGCATAAAAGGCTAACTTGTGGATAGTGTTTACAAAGGTACAAAAAAAGTACTACTTCCAAGGAAAATGCTCTGATTCTTGCAACTTAGGCATTTGTGAAGGATCCCAGAGCCTTTCCCAAAGTGAGACCAATTCTGGGGGATTTGTACCAGGTCAGGGTTTTTGTGTTATTGTTTTCAAATCAGTTTGACTTAAATAAGTTTGGCTGACAGTTTTTGTATACCTGCTTTAATGTTTATAAAATTTTTATTGAGGTATAATTAAAATATAGTAAAATGCACAGAGGTTAAGTATTCTTACCTGCTTTAATTTTGAAACAGATTTTTATTGTCAAACAGAATTTGAAAGCATGTGTTTAACACATGGATATAATTTAGCTTTGTACCAACTTTGAATCCGAGGCAGTTTCCCAAACAAAAAGGCTGGAGCCATTTTTCAGAAGTTGCTTACACCCTGTTCCCAAACTATCAGCCTTGATTGATTTCTGGGAGGAAGAGAATAATTACATGTTGCGGGGCGGGGGGGGATAAAACATGTCTGCTTCCCATTTAAAGAAGGGGGAAATGTTACAGTTTTTAAAATGTGAAGCCGACTATAGTTCTCTGCTCTCTTTTCTTCTTAGCCTTAAATTGATATTCTCTTTCTTCTAGTTTGGGAAAGTGTAGTGGGAGTTTTCAGACAAAAGAGGCCATTTTTAGATTTTTAACGTTACTTGCTGGTGAACCAACAGCCCCGCTGCGGTAGGCGCCGGGCAGCCTGGGGCTCCTCCGCTCTCCGCCCTCCGCCAACATGGGAAACACAGCCCTGCTCCTCTCCCCGCTTCCGTTCCTGCAGCCTTGTTCGTGGGTTCCGTGGCTTTTGCTTTGTTCCTCCTTTTTGGAAAACTTCTCTGCATTTTGCCTCCCCTTTGGCCACACCTTGACAATGTTTCTTCTATGCCTGTGTACGTGTGTGAACACGCCGTAGCATGTGTGGTAGGCATCCCGTGTTCTGTTCCGATGGAAACAGCAATGAATTCTCCAAATGAGGGAGACCGTTTCCCGTCTGTATGCGCGAGGTTCCTGTGCTTTTTCCCTGAGTTCTGCTGGGGTGGATATGAATTTGACACCTTCCTGGGAATTAAATTACAATGGAGCTGTGTTCTAAACTCCTTCTGTTCAAGGCCAGTACCACAGCCTGTGTCCTTTCATGCCTTTTGGTTCTGAGTGAGTGCGAGGAAAAGCAAACATTGAAAAAGTGCTTCAGCCAAATTCCATATGTAATGCCATTGGGAGAAGATTGACTAAAATCATTTCAGTCAGGGAAATATAGTTGTAATATTTTTACAGGATTTTCCTAAGTAAATGAAGGAGCCTTCAGTTGTGTAAATTTCAATTGCCCCAAAATGTATTTGCTACATTTTGCTGTTGTTTGAAGTATTACCTCTTAACCTTCTTTTGTTAATTTTTTTTCATTTTGTCTTATATAGTCCAGTTTTCCAAGATAAACTCAGTCTTTTTTCAAATGTCACCTTTTTACCAATACTTTTTCATTAAATTATGAAAACTGGTAACTGCTGTCAGTGTGATCATTTCTTAATTTGGCATATGGGTTTTAGAAAATCTTACATGTTCCTTTTATATTTAAAAAAATCTTACTCATTAAGCAACACAGATGGTGGGGGGAAAGGACAGAGCGGGGGAGGGGGAGGAGGAGGAATTGAATGTTTAGCAGCACAGATTCATGATTCGTGTCAATACCGGGGACCAAAGAGAACTCTGGGGCCTTGGACTCTATCCCCAAATCAATGATTACAACAGGCTAATAAGACAAAACCTTAGGCTCATCATTTAAAATCACCCAGGAAATGGATCCTATCTAAAGTCACAAAGTCCAAAAGACTTAGATCGCGCATCACTTAAACATACGCTCTACAATATTCATTCTCTCTGGAGTCATGTGAGTGTGTGTGTTACTAGTAGCGGTACGGGTTTTGCAGTGTCGTGGGGGGACTCCAAGGGCATTATAAACATTTTCTCAAACATTTGTTTGAGAAATGTACTTACCAAAGGTCATTGGGTAAATCGGTAGTGAAGATAGTTAATAGCTTAGGTTGTTTTTCTCCCCCTTCCTCCCTTCTCCCTCTCTCTCTCTCTCTCTCTCTCCCCTTCTTTCTCTTCCTCCCTCTCCCCCTCCTTCCCCTCTCCCCCTCTTCCCCTCCCTCTCTCATTAATGGCTAACTCTTTTGATTCAGTACATTGTTAGCTAAGATGTTGGAGAACTGAAACTATAAATATACCCTGTTGTACCCAACAAAAGCTTTGGGGTTTTTTTTAAGATTTTATTTATTTGGAGGGGGGCGGTGCAGAGGGAGAAGCAGACTCCCCGCGGAGCAGGGAGCCCGATGCGGGGCTCCATCCCAGGACCCCAGGATCATGACCTGAGCCGAAAGCAGACGCTCAACGACTGAGCCCCCCAGGTGCCCCAAGCTTTGGGTTTATACCAATGTCTATATTGCCAGTGGGAGATAAAACCTTTGTCTTTGTGTTGAAGAAACTGAAATTCAGAGAATAAACCAGACAATGCATAGCCCTGGGGTTTTTTTTTTTTCCCCCTCCTGGGCTTTACAATCCTCAGCATGTTTGCTGACCCTTAAGAATTGAGAAAAAACACTTGATAGGAGTAAAACCTTATCACTGAGTAACTTTCATGTGGTATTTTCCAGAAATGTATCTTATTCATAATAAACACGTATTAGATTTTCACAGCATTAATTCAACTCTTAAAGTTTTATGGAAAGCAGCAACTGTGTGTTGATTTTTTTTTTTTTTTACAAAATCACTTTTGAGTTGATAAAGGCCTGCCCTGAGGCGCTCTCTCCTTCTCAGGAGCTCTGTAACCCTCAGCACTGTTTTTAAAGGAGGCTTCTGTGAATTCAGTTCGTGTTCCTGTGTTCCTTCGGGGATTGGAACTAATCGGATGGCCTGAAGCTGTGAGGATAGATGTCCTTGAAGTGAGTTGAGGTGGGGGCGGCTCCAGACCCAGACTGGTGTCCCCGGCCCTGTTCGGTCACTGATGAGTTCTTCCGCCTGAAGGTCCCTAAATCCGAATCGTCTAGATAACCTGTCGGAGCAGCGAGCATTTCTCCTCTGGTTAAGATGGGTTTGGGCGGACACCCCAAGCTCTCAGTCTCCGTCCCCTCCCCTCACTGCGCCTCCCGCGCCACCTTATCGATTTGCTGGAACCCGGCTGGAAAGGGGGAGCTGGACTGATGAAGCTGCACCCCTTACAGCGGGTGACCTCAGCGTGGAAACCACCTGCAGCCCCACCCTCCAGTCCGCATGAGCTTCGAGAGTATCGCTCCTGTAAATCACACAGGGACATGGGTCTCATTGTTTCCACAGGACAAGGAAACTTCGAGCTAAGAGTTGCTGACATTTTGAAAATTAGCACCTCGTTGACATAATCCCCTCCGCTTCAAGAGAGAAAGAAAAAAAAGAAAGAAAGACCCTCCGGCTTGGGCGGTTAGCGCTTCGGATCTTCGAGCTGCTTAAGGGAGAGCACGTTACGCGGTTAACTCCGGCTTCACATCAGCCCGGGATAACAATGAGCAAGACCAAGCGGGGGCTGCCTGCGTCTTAGGGGCGGAATCCGTGCCAGTGTCCTTGTCCCCCCCCCCCCGGCCACCCCGTCCTCAAAGATGGGCTGGGAAAGGGGCGCCCGGTTGGCTCAGTCGTTAAGCGTGTGCCTTCGGCTCAGGTCGTGATCCCAGGGTCCTGGGATCGAGCCCCGCATCGGGCTCCCTGCTCCGCGGGAAGCCTGCTTCTCCCTCTCCCACTCCCCCTGCTTGTGTTCCCTCTCTCGCTGTGTCTCTCTGTCAAATAAATAAATAAAATCTTTAAAAAAAATTATTAAAAAAATTTTTTTAAAAAGATGGTCTGGGAAGTACACTGGCGAAGAGCTGGCTAAAGGGCGGTTTCAAGACAACTACTTAGGTCCCTTAAGGAAGCCAACCGAGACCAAAACCCTTGGTAGGACGGTCCCTGAAACTTGTTTGGGACCAGTCAAGCCTTCACATGGTAAGAATGGCAATATTCACCGAGCCCTTACTCTTGAGCCCTTTTACATGAATCACCTTCTATTTAGTTCTCGTGACAACCATATGAAGGTGACACACGAGCTCTGTGTGACGCATGTAAAAACGGGCCAGACAGTTAAGACAGGTTATTCGAGGTTCCCCAGCTAGTACACAGTAGGACTGGGACTAGAACCCGTGAGGTCGTCTCTACACCTCTTACTCTTGGCCACTTTGCTTGACTCTATGCCCCAAGCCCCTTCTCTAAGTGTCCCTGCTCCGCTTCTCCCTGAAGAAAGCAACCCAAGTTAGGATTTAATCCCATGAGTTCTGTACCATTGATCCTTGCCACCCTGGACAGAGATGATAGGACCAGAATTCGTCATCTGACACAAAGGCACACAGTTCAGAGGCTCCCGTCCAAAGAGCAAGAGAATTCACACCAATTGGGACGGGACGGGTCTCACAGGGGAGCGAGGACCTGGTGGACTTGCCTTCTGCAAAGCTGGTCCACCCTGTAACTAAGCGTGGTTGGCGAAACCGTGGCCCTCAAAGATGCCCACAGCCTCATCCCTAAGACCTGCGACTGTGTTACCTTGCATGGTAAAGGGACTTTGCAGATAAAACTAAGCTGAAGGACCTGAGATGGGGAGATTATCCCTGACGATCCAGGCGGGACCAACCAGTATAAACGCGAGGGTAATTATGAGAGCGAGGCGGCAGGATCCACAGCAGGCTCGGTAGCAGTAGGCGATGTGACAGAGGAAGCAAGGGGTTGCAGCAATGCTGAGAAAGTCCATGAGCCAAAGGATGCAGGTGGCCTCTAGAAACCGAGAAAGGAAAGGAAAGGGATTCTCTCCTAAGGTCCTAGCCCTGCCTACGCCATGATTTTAGACTTCTGACAAACAGAACTATAAGGGAATAAATCTGTGTTTGGTGTTTAAGCCACCAAATGGGTGCTAATTTGCAGCAGCAGAAATAGGAAACGAATATACTAAGCATAGAGCAACTGCTCCTCGCTCTTTCAGAGGCGCATTCCGCCCTCCCAAAGGGCCCACCTGGACTGTGGCTGACCACTCTAGCTTGCACCCAGGCTTTCTCTCCTGGTGGACACACTTTCTGGAAATGGAAAATAAGTGGGGGTTTTCCTATCAATCAGATCCTCCCCTGCAGAAATTTGTTTTCTATTTCCTGCCCCCCCACCCCCTCCGTGCTTTTTCCAAGGGAGCCCTTTGGTACTTCTCAGGCAGCCGTGAGGTGGTCTTCTGTGGGTCTGATGGATCCACCGTGGCTGGATCCGGCACTGCCTGAGTAGTTGCCAGAGGCTTGGATGCCCCTGTTGTCTGAAAAACTGTTGGGAGGAAGTGGAAATAATTCTCCAAGTGTTACCCTAGTGGGGAGGTGAAAGAAGGCAGGTGGGGCTCATCATGATGAACGACGCTCTACTTACCAGAACCTCCTACAAGGAAATGGGCAGCTTGGAGAGTTAGAGAGTTCTTGAAGATCTCAGACAGCTGAGCGGAACTTGGGGATTAAAGAATGCAACTCGATGCCGCCTAGAAGAAACCGACTTCTAAATATAAAGACACAAATAAGCTAAAGCTAAGGGAATGGTAAAAGATACCATGCTAACACTAACCAATAGAAAGCCAGAGTGGTTCGGGGCGCCTGGGTGGCTCAGTGGTTAAGCGTCTGCCTTCGGCTCAGGTCATGATCCCGGGGTCCTGGCATCGAGTCCCGCCTCGTGCTCCCTGCTAAGCGGGGAGGCTGCTTCTCTCTCTGCTTCTCTCTCTCTGCCCCTCTCTCTCTCTCTCTCTGACTCTTATGAATAAATAAATAAAACATTAAAAAAAAAAGAAAGCCAGAGTGGTTCTATCAATACCATACAAAGGCAAATTCATCAAGAGAACATAAAAAGCCTAGGTGTTTATGCACCTCATAACGCAGCTTCAAAATACATTAAGGAGAAAATGATAGAACTGCAAGGGAAAATGAATAAACCAACAACTATAGTTTGTCTATAATTAATAGAACAAGTACACAGAAAATCAGTAAGAACATAAGAGATTTGAGGAGCACCTGGGTGGCTCAGTCGTTAAGCGTCTGCCTTCGGCTCAGGTCATGATCCCAGGGTCCTGGGATCGAGCCCCGCATCGGGCTCCCTGCTCGGCGGGGAGTCTACTTGTCCCTCTCCCTCTCCCTTTGCCTCTCACCGCCTCGTGCTCTCGCTCTCTCTCACTCTCTCAAATAAATAAATAAAATCTTAAAAAAAAGAACATAGAAGATTTGAACAAAACTATCAGCCATCCAGATTTCATTGACATTTGCCATTCCATCCCTCAAGAGCAGAATACACATCCTTTTCAAATGCAAATGAACACTTACCAAGATAGGCCATTAAACAGGTCTTAATAAATTTAAAAAGATTCAAGTCAAAGTATGGTTCTCTGGCCACAATGGAGTGAAATTAGAAATCAGTAACAGAAACACCCCTGGAAAATGCAATCATTGGACACTAAACAAACTTCTAAATAACACACGAATCAAAGAACTGAAATAGGAAATTAAAAAGTAGTTTGAACCCAATTAAAAAGAAAACACATGTAATTTGTGGGATGGTACTAAAGCAGTACCTTGCGGAAATTTTATAGCACGAAATGCCTACTTTAGAAAAAAAGAGCCTCGTGCTCGCTTCGGCAGCGCGTACACTAAAATTAGAAAAAAAAAGGGTCTAAGTCCGTGACTGTACCTTTCATCTTAAGAAAACTAAAAGAGGAAGAGGAAATGAAATCCAAAATAGAAGAAAGGGAGTAATGAAGGTCAGAGCTGAAATCAGTGAAACAGGAAAGAGAAAATCATTGAAACCAAAACCTGGATCTTTGAGAAGATAAGCAAAATAAAATTGATAAACCTCTAGTGAGACTGATCAGGAAAAAAGAAAAAGCCAATTAACCCATTTTAGGAATGAGAAAAATAACATTGCTACAGATTCTATAGATATTAAAAGGATAATAAGGGAATATTATTAACAAACTTATGCCAGTAAATTCAACAACAAAGATGAAATGGACACAGTCTCTCAAAGACACAAACTAACAGTGCACATTCTAGAAAAAAATAGATAACCTGAAACCTTTTTATTCTTAAATACATTAGAGTTAAAAGCTTTCTTATGAAGAAAACTCCGGGCCCAAATGACTTCACTGGCAAATTCTAACAGACATTTAAGGAACAAATAATACCAATTCTACACAAACTTCCCAAAAATTGAACAGCGGAGAATAGTTCTCAACTCATTCCATGAGGCCAGCATTACCCTGATACCAGACCCACATAGACGTAATAAGAAAACTACAGACCAATATCCTTCATAAGAGTAGATGCAAAAATTCTTAGAACTTCAACAAATTGAATCCAATAACATATCAAAAAGATAATACATCAAGACCATCTTAGCTTGGGCTGCTTTAACAAACTATAGACTGGCTGGCTAGAACAACAGAAATTTATTTCTCACAATCTGGAAGCTGGAAAGTCCAGGATCAAGATGCCATCAGACTCCTGTCTGGTGAGGGCCCACTTCCTTCTCACTGTGTTCTCACATGGCCTTTCCTTGGTGCATACTCACAGAGAGAGAGAGAGAGAGAGAGAGAGAGATCTTTTCCTCTTATAACGGCATGAACCCCATCATGAGGGTCCCACCCATGGCCTAATCTAAAGCTAATTATCTCCCAAAGACCCCACCTCCAGATACCATAACAATGGGGGCTAGGACTTCAACATATGAATCTGAGGGGACATAAACATTCAGTCCATAGCAATGACCAAGTGAGATTTATCCCAGAAGTGAAAGGTTGATTTAATATTCAAAAAACAACCAATATAATTCATCACATCTCAAAGATACACAAAAAGCATTTGACAAAATCCAGTATCTATTCCTGACAATAATGCTTAGCAAACTAAGAATAGAAGGGAACTTCCTGAAACAGATAAAAGATACCTATGAAAAACCTACGGCTAACATCATATTTAATGGTGAAAGACCTAATGCTTTCCCCCTAAGATCAGGAATAAGACAAGAATGTTACTGCCTCTCTTCAACATTATACTAGAATTTCTAGCCAGTACAATAAAGCAAGAAAAAGACACGAAAGGCATCCTGATTAGAAAGGAAGAAATATAACTCTCTTTGTTTTCAGATGACATGATTACCTGTATAGAAAATCAAACGGAATCTACCAAAAAAAAAAGCTACCAGAACTAATAAGTGAGTCTAGCAAGGCTGCAGGATAAAAGGTCAATTTACAAAAATCTATTGTATTTTATATACTAGCAAGGAACAAATTTTAAAAATAATACCATTTATGATAGTATCAAAAAATGTGAAATTCTTAGGCATAAATCTGACAAAAGATATGAAAGACCTGTACAATGGCATCAGTAAAACATTTCTGAGGGTGCCTTGGTGGCTCAGATGGTTAAGTGTCTGCCTTTGGCTCAGGTCATGATCCCAGGGTCCTGGGATCGAGTCCCACATCAGGCTCCCTGCTCCTTGGGAGCCTGCTTCTCCCTCTGCCTCTCTCTCTCTCTCTCTCTCTCTCGATCATGAATAAATAAATAAATAAATCTTTAAAAAAAATAAAAATAAAAAAATAAAACATTTCTGAGAGAGACAGAAGACCTAAATAAATGCAGAGATATACCATGTGCATGGATCAGAAGGCTCAATATTAAGATGTCAGTTATCTCCAAGTTGGTCAATGCAATTCCAATCAAAATCACACCAACTTCTTGGGGTGGGAATTGACAAACCGAATTTAAAATTCATATGAAAGTGCAAAGGATGGGGCGCCTGGGTGGCTCAGTCAGTTAAGCATCTGCCTTTGGCTCAGGTCATGATCCCAGGGTCCTGGGATCGAGCCCTGTGTCAGGTTCCCTGCTCGGCGGGGAGTCTGCTTCTCCCTCTCCCTCTGCCTGCTGCTCCCCCTGCTTTTGTCTCTCTCCCTCTGTCAAATAAATAAATAAAATCTATAAAAAAAAAAAGAAAGGGTAAAGGACCTAGGGTTGGCAAAAAACACTCAGAACAAAAGGAATGAAGCTAAAAGACTGACACTACCTTATTTCATTCTTGAAATGGTAATCAAAAAAGTGTGGTAACTGGTGTAGAGATAGACATATAGATCAATGGAAGAGAATGAATTCAGAGGTAGACCCACACATATACGCACAACTGATTTTCAACAAAAATTTCAGCAATTTAGTGAAAAGAAGATTGTCTTCAAAAATCCTCCCCCCTTGGGAAGCCTGGGTGGCTCAGTCAGTCAAGCATCTGCCTTTGGCTCGGGTCATGGTCCCAGGGTCCTGAGATCAAGTCCCTCATCGGGCTCCCTAGGAGCCTACTTCTTCCTCTGCCTGCCACTCTCCCTGCTTGTGCTCTCCCTCTCTACTCTCTCTGGCAAATAAATAAATAAAATCTTAAAAAAAAAAATCCCCTTCCCAAAAAGGGTATTGGAACAGTCGGACATCCATATAATGAAAAATAGTAGACCTTGAGTGCCCCTAAAACAGAAATTCTTCTTATGTTTAACACAGGAGACTATGTTGGTTTCGTTTCCATATTTCAAGATTAATGGATGATAGCTTTAAAATTATTTAGATTGCAGCGGATCATGGAACTCAATCTCTGGGCATGAGTTCGAGCCCCACATTGGGTGTAGAGATTACCTAAAAATAAAATAAAATAAAATAATCTTTATAAAATTATTTAGATTAGTAAAATTGTCAACAGTGGGTTATTGTCTAAACCAGCTGTAATCCCAATATCTATTGCTATCTCTTTCTCTCATGTTTGTCAAAATGGGTTTTCTGTATCTATACTTTCTTCCCTCTCCTTCAAGAAGGAACGTAATTAGACTTTTACAACAATAATTTCATATTTGTCTGAAGCTGGCTCCCTGTTAGCTTTTTGGTTTCTCTCCCTCTCTTTTGCACCGGGGAAACTTGAAAGATAAACTGATCAAAAAAACATTCAGTTGTTGTGTGCACACTCTAGAAATATCTAGCCCAAACTGCCAAAAAAGTCTAAAAGAATAAAAGAAAATGTGGGGCGCCTGGGTGGCTCAGTTGGTTAAGCGTCTGACTCTTGATTTTGGCTCAGGTCATGATCTCAGGGTCCTGGGATCGAGTCCTGCGGCGGGTCTGCACTCAGCGGGGAGTCTGCTTCTCTCCCTCTCCCTCTGCTCCTCCCCCCAGCTTGCGTGCATGCTCGCTCTCTCTCTCATAGATAAATAAAATCTTTAAAAATAAAATAAAATAATTTTAAAATGTTATTAAATGATGTCTTTTTATGGACGCTGAAAAATGGATTTACCTAACAGCCTCTGTTACTCTAGTTGTGAGGAAGGAAGAAAAGAACAATACAGGGGTTGGGGCACCGACCCCCCCCCACACACAAAAATCCACATACAACATGATTCCCCAAAACCATAACTACTAAGAACCTACTATTGACCAGAAGCCTTACTGATAACGAACAGTTGATTAACACATATTTTGCATGTTCTATGTATTACATACTATATTCTTAAAGCTGGAGAAAAGACAATGCTATTAAGAAAAATCATAAGAGAAAATACATTTACAGTCCTGTATTTATCAAAAAAAAAATCCACGTATAAGTGGACCCGCACAGTTCAAATCCCTGTTGTTCAAGGGTGAAATATATATATTAACAATAAAATGAAATGATGATTTTTTAGAGTTTAATTTTATCAACTTCTTAAATTGCTACAAAGCACGAGGATTTAACACGTTAGCTAAAATTGAAATTTCTGGATCCTAACTTTAAGACCTTAGGTAAATGATTAAGGGGTTTTTTCCCCAAGTTTTTATTTAAACTCCAGTTAGTTGGAGTACCTGGGTGGCGCAGCTGGTTAAGCGTCAGATTTTTTTTTTTTTAAGATTTTATTTATTTATTTGACCGAGAGAGCAGGAGAGCACAAGCGGGGAGGGGGGAGCAGGCAGAGGGAGAAGGAGAAGGAGAAGCAGGCTCCCCACTCAGCGGGGAACCCTCTTCAGGGCTCCATCCCAGGACCCTGGGATCATGACCTGAGCTGAAGGCAGACGCTTAACAGACTGAGCCACCCGGGTGCCCCTAAGCATCGGATTCTTGATTTTGGCTCAGGTCATGATCTCAGGGTCATGAGATCGAGCTCCAAGTCAGGCTCCATGCTCAACGCGGAGTCAGCTTAAGATTCTCTCTCCCTCTCCCTCTATCCCTCCCACTTGTACTCTCTTTCTCCCTCAAATAAATAAATAAATCTTTAAAAAATAAAATAAATAAATTCCAGTTATTTAACATACAGTATAATATTAGTCTCAAGTTTAGAACTTAGTGATTCAGCACTTCCATACACCACCTGGTGCCCATCACAACACGTGCCCTCCTTAATCCCCATCCCCTGTTTAAGCCATCCCCACCCACCTCCCCTCTGGGAACCATCAGTTTGATAAATGGTTAAGTTAATTGATAAGTAATGTTTGGATGCCTGGACAGTTTCTAAGTAAGAAGAAGATGCAAAACTCTAGTCACGGAACATAATTTTGTATTCTTATTTTCTAGAATGGCACTGTTCTTATGCATAAATTCAGGAAAAGTGCTGACAACTAATGGAATTCTAAAGCCCAAGTTATCAAAGCTCTCAGAAACCCCTTAAACATCCATGGCCCAACAAACAAGCATACCTTGGTTTTTGTTTTTTTAAAGATTTTGTTTATTTATTTGAGAGAGAGAGCATGATTGGGGGACAGGAGGGGCAGAGGGAGAGGGAGAAGCAGATTTCCTGCTGAGCAGGGAGCCCGATGCAGGACTCGATCCCAGGACCCTGAGATCGTGACATGAGCCAAAGGCAGATGCTTAACTGACTGAGCCACCCAGGTGCCCAAGCATACCTTGTTTTTTTTTTTTTTGTTTTGTTTTGTTTTTTTACAAACTGAAGGCTTGTGGCAACCCTGCATTGTATGTTTTTCCAACAGCATTATGCTTGCTTCATGTCTCTAAGCCACATTTTGGTCATTCTCGTAATACTCCAAATTTTTTCATTATTGTCATATTCATTAGAGTGATCTGTGCTTAGTGACGCCAACTCACTGAAAGCTGAGATGATAATTAGCATGTGTTAGCAGTTAAGCATTTTTAAATTAAGGCGTTTACATTCGTTCAAAGACAAGGCTATCGCACACTGAAGACTACGGGCAGAATAAGCATCACTTTTACATGCACTGGGAAACCAAAACATTCATTTGACTCACTTTGTTGCAGTGGTCTGGAACCGAACCCGAACTATCTCCGAGGTAGGGCCAAGGTATTGCCTTGATGGCAACAAGATCTGTCCCCTCTGAGATCCACAGGGTATTTCCCAGCGAGTTAATAACGGGTTGCCCCCTGCATTTAGAAAATGCATTTCCAATCCTAGGCTCCTAGCCTATTACAAGCTGATATGACTAATTACCGCAAGGGACTCACACCTCCAGCTTTATCACCAACAGGTCCAAGCTGCTGTTTTCAAAACACCCACCTGAGGGGCGCCTGGGTGACTCAGTCGTTGAACTTCTGCCTTCAGCTCAGATCATGATCCCGGGGTCCTGGGATCGAACCCCACATCGGGCTCCCTGCTCGGCCGGAAGCCTGCTTCTCCCTCTCCCACTCCCTCTGCTTGTGTTCCCTCTCTCGCTGTGTCTCTCTCTGTCAAATAAATAAATAAATAAATAAATAAATAAATAAATAAATAAAAATCAAAACAAAACAAAACAAAACAAAACACCTGAGCAGCCTCTGCATGACTCAAACCGGAAGGTCTAGTTTTCTTCTCAAAACTGCCTTTGAGCCTCAATGGAAAAGACCTTATCAGGCACTGTTCGCAACTGACACAGCAATAAAACTCCAAGGCCCTGACACTTAAGTTCATGTTTCCCAACCTAAAAGATACACATCACTTTATCCTGACTACCGGATGGCCATTCCACTGGGACACTAAACTGGATTCTTAGGAACCTTCCAGAAGCCACTGGCTACAGAAGGGGACAGCTTCTGCCCCAAGGTTAATTTTCTGATTCTTCAGCAGCCTTTTCCTTCCCTTGACTCTATCTCTCATTATGCTATTATGGTATTTGACACTCCCCAGTCACCGACTAAAAGGCTTCTCAGTAGGGTCTCCCTGATCTTCACCCTGTGACTTTTGACCCTCCGTGATAGGTTTCCCTCAGACCAGAGCTCCTGCTCTAAATTTAACTGCTGACAAAAATTTCACCATTCTTCCTTTAAATGTACCTCTAAAGATGGTTCATGTCCTTTTAGAGGCCCCTTCGGGTTCTGAAGCTTCACTTATGGCATCCATCCCAAACTCTGGTCACCTAACAAGTGACCTGATATTGACAGAATGCTTCTGCCGAGGTCATTATCAGCAAAAGCTAGCCCATCAGGAATGGGGACTAACATGGGGGCTTTGCCTTGGCTACAGTAGTTTGTTCTCGTCAGAGACACTGGTCTCAGGAACTGCTTAACCCCACTTCCGTTATCTGAGGAGACATTTCAAGGGACATATAGATTAGCTCATGCCAAATGACACATACAATCCCAAAAGGGTCTTTGCCCCACTACAATACCATTGCCTATGTGGACACCAGACTTATATCCACTTGCTACATGTACACTTGTCCAGTATATTTGGGATGATTCTTAGAAACTTTCAGACTTTTGAGACTACCACCCCGCCTGTGGACTGTGTTTTCCTGTAAAGAAGAGGCAGATACAGGTGAATGTGGGTAACTCCCGGTAGGGAGGGCTGACTCTTAGGCACGCTCTGTGAGCCGGACTTCGCACCACAGTGAAAAGGTGGTCCAAAACCTGACTCTGACCTTATCAGATGCCAGAAGTGACACCGTTTCTACTCCAGGAGACCCGCCTCCCCAAAACCAGTTTACATTCATTAGCCAGAGTTGCCATGAGCAAACTCATGACCTTCGATTTCCTTTTGGCTAGCCAAGGGGGACTTTATGCTTCAGCAAACACTTCTTGCTGCACTTATATAAATACTGTGGGTCAAAAAGACCAATTTACTTTTTTTAAGCTCTTATTTATTTAAGTCATCTCTACACCCAACGTGGGGCTCGAACTCACCACCCGAAGGTCAAGAGTCGCACGCCCCTCTGACTGAGACGGCCAGGCTCCCCCAAGTCGAACAATTTTTCTGATCAGGCTAAAAGAAAAAGCCATCTGGTTCTCTACAAGAGACCAGCTGGGCTTTGGGACGTGTGTCCATGGCCTGAGTTTGGTCTGTCTCCAGGGTCTATTACAAGGACTAATCATCATCTTGTTTCTGGTAACCGCCTGCGGGGCCTTTGGCTGATGCATCCTGTCCAGAGTCTTAAATGCCACTGTGCAGCCCTTGTCACATCAGGGGATTTAACAACTCATCCTGCAAACCAAAGGAGCAGGAGAGACTAGCCCTAACCCTACTACAGACGGCTTTCTCCGAGCCACCTCCAGATCAGCAAAATCTTGGCAGTGGTGATGATCAGAATATATAGATTCGTGTCCTGGGGCCCGACTTCATCTGATCTTGGACAAAAGACAGGAGAGAGAAAGAAATGCAGCCCCCGACATCCGCGAGCTGGCCTGGAACTCACAGCAAGACCTTGGAGCTCTCCTGTTGAACATGAACAATTTCACAGATCACCAACATCAGACAAAAGCACTCTGTGTCCGTGATGCAGCAAGACAAAAATGAGACAAGTCCCCCAAATGACTAAACATCACCCTCTCCTAGCTCATATGAATGGGTGCTGCTTCTTTATCCATCACTCCATTCTCTTCGCCTTCTAGAAAAGAATGAAGATATCCAGTCATAGAACTATCCCACTTCCTGACAGCCTCCAATCCTTGGACTCACCCTAAAATCGCCTAATACAAAGCCAAGTCCTATAATAGGTTCTTTCTAACACCTTCTAAGCAAGACATCCCACGATTCCCCCCATGGTGGGAGTTCTCCCTTCTTGGGAGGAATCAATGAACCCAGATTTGTTGGACTGGAGGTGATCTTTGCACGAAGGGGTTTATATCATAATAAAAGATCCAAGACTTAGCCTGAGAGTTCATGATGTAGCAGGAGAGACAGACCAGCCGACACTTCTCAGTCAATGTGGTGAATATCGTAATAAAACATATAAGGGTGACAGGTCAGAGCGAAGGGGATCAGAGAGGCCTTCCTGGTGGACGGGACACTGGGCTGAGTCTTAGGTAGGAGTGAGCCCAGTGCGGAAGCAGGGGTTGGATTAGTGGGAGGAGTAAAGTGTTCTAGGCAGAAGGAGTAGCAAATTCAGATGCAAGAAACAGAAAGAGGACATGCCTAGACCATCACTGAGGTCAAGAAGGAACTGCTAGCAAGTTTGAGGGGCTTTATATGCTCTTGGGTACGATTAAATTATATATATATTTTTTAAGATTTTATTTATTTACGTGACAGAGAGAGACACAGCGAGAGCAGGAACACAAGCAGGGGGAGTGGGAGAGGGAGAAGCAGGCTTCCCGCCGAGCGGGGAGCCCGATGCGGGGGCTCGATCCCAGGACCCTGGGATCCTGACCTGAGCCGAAGGCAGACGCTTAACGACTGAGCCACCCAGGCGCCCGATTAAATTATATTTTATCAGGATTCTATAAGCACATACTGCGACCACAGTTGACAAATCGACATCATTTGCCTCCAGATGCTACAGAGGACACAGCATCACTTTTGTGGTATTGCCAAAACGACATGGCCCGAATTAGCCATGAGGAAAGCCCAAATAGTCCCAAACTAGGGAGCATTCTACATTTTGAACTCCAAAAATGTCAACGTCACGAAACAAAGGCTGAGGAGCTGTTCCAGATTAAAAGGAGAATAAGCACAGCTAAACACAAAGCTTCACCCTGGATTGGATTTGGGGACAGGAACAAAGGTTTTGTTATAAGGGACATCCGTGGGGCAATCAATGAAATTCAGCTAGATAATATTATATCAGTGTCAATCAGCCGATCTTGATAATTGTGCTGTGGTTATAGAAGAGAATGTCCTTTTTTTTTTTTTCAGGACATGCATACCAGTCTTTAGAGGCAACAGAGTATCACGTCCGCACCTTACTTTCAAGCCATTCAAGAAAAATAAATATATTGGGGCGCCTGGCTGGCTCAGCCGGTAGAGCGTGGGACTCTTGATCTCGGGGTTGAGTTCGAGCCCCTTGTGGGGTATAGAGATTACTTTAAATAAATAAATAAATAAATAAATATCAAGAAAAATATATATTTACATTTATATGTAAATGAGAAAGACAAAGCAACAGTAGACTGTTAACATTGGAAGAATCTAGGTAAAGGGTAATCAGGAATCCTTTATAGGATTTTTGCAACTCTTCTGTAACACTGACATTTTTTGAAAATAAAGCTACCTCCTCCCTACCACACACACACACACACACACACACACACACACACACACACACACACACAGAGCGAGCATGTAGTTGAACAGCCTCTATGTGTCAGCACCGTGGTGGGTCCTGCAGAGCTGGGGGTGAATGAGATGCATCCCTGCCCTACGGGACTCACCATCTAGTGGGTCATTTTGGCAGCAGATCAAACAGGGTAAGACAAGCTCTCCAGGAAGCTGACAACAATCTGGGCAAGAAATGGGGACTTCTCACACAGTCTGTTGGTCGGACCATGGTCGCATTCCCAGGTTTGTGGAGAATAAAGTGATTGTTGGGTATGATTGGGTACGATTAATTTATATTTTATCAGGATTCTATAAGCACATACTGCGACCACAGTTAACACATCGACATCATTTGCCTCCAGATGCTACAGAGGACACAGTTTGGGGGAAGGGTCTGGGCTAGGATACAGTTTGGGGCATCGTCAGCATTAAGGAGGCAGAAGAAGCCACATGATGGGAAGAGGGCCCAACAGAACCCCAGAGAAACCTCTGGGGATCACAGTCCCGCTCTTTGCCCCACCCGCGAAAGTGTCCTCCAAGTTCTTATTTTTCTTTTTTAATTTTATTTTATTTATTTGGGGGGGCGGGGTAGGGGCAGAGGAAGAGGGAGAAGCGGACTCCACGCTGAGCGGGGAGCCCGACGCGGGGCTCGATCTCATCAACCCTGAGATCATGACCTGAGCTGAAACCAAGAGTCAAAGCTCAGCCGACTGCACCACCCAGGTGCCCCCACGTTCTTATTTCTCTACTGAAGGTTTGGCCTCTTTGCCAGATTTTTCCCAGCTTGACCTGCAGCCTTGGGAGTCTCCTCACTTTGTAGACTCGTGTCTTCCCATCTGTAAATGGGGACATGGGAGAGCAGTTGTCTTAAACATCTCCCAGGGTGAAGGCAAAATGATTGAGACCGCAAGTGCCCATTACTCTAAGTTACTAAGCTGAAACTTTGAGCCCAGATTGCTCCAAACCTCGTGTCTTTGGAGCTTGATCTCTGGCCTTTCCTCCTTAGTGAATTCGAGAGAACTGGAATGCCACAGTGATTGTGATTTGAGTGTAGGTTTTAGGAGAGTGCAGATGGCCAGGAATGCGCGCTAGATTGGGAGAGATCAATAATGAGATAGCACCGGGGCCCTGGCTGGCTCAGTCCGTAGAGCAGGCGACTCTTGATCTCAGGGGTCATGAGGTTGAGCCCCATGTTGGGTGTGGAGCCTACGTTAAAAAAATTAAAAATGATAATGACGTAGCACTGACCTGGGATTCAACACATACAAGAAAATGCACAAATCTCAGGTGTCCCACCAGATGCCTTTGCACCGTACATACTTTTGTGCAACTCAAGCCTCCATCCAGATAGTCTCCATCACCCCAGAAAATTCCCTGGACCCCTTCACCGTTACTCCCCGGCTCCCATCCCCCAGCGGCAACCCCCATTCTGTTTACCTCCCTCCCCTCATTTTTTTTTTAATGTCTTAAATTTGTAGGTTATTTGGAGAAAATATGGATGGCGAGATAGGCTCTTAAAGGAGAATGTGAAGCTGAGCGCTGCTTAGGATCCTTTATTCCATTTGATTTTTTCAAATCCAATCAATTAAAGCCTTTCCTCTACCCCCACCAAAAAACGCTTTCCAAGAGCTGGCCTCCAGCCAGCAGTCTTTCTCCCACTAGGAAAAGGGTGGATTTGTTTAACCGCTTTGTTCTTTCCTTTTTAACCTGCTTGTGTTTAACCGGACCCTCGACCCCAACCTCTGTTAGGCATTTTAACAATTTCTCTTGTTTAAGTAAGAGGGAAACTTTAGCTCTCCGTCCAAACTCCGAGGCTCAGGTTCACTGGGCTCCAAGCCTCTTCCCCGCCCCCCGTCCCGGCTGGCCTGGTAGGATTCTTCCAGGAGCCACGGAGGAGGGGGCCAGCGTTGGGGGTTACAGTCCCCAGCCCGCACCTCCAGGCCGCTGCCACCCACCTGCCGAGCGGCCGCATCCCCCGCCCAGCCCTCCCGCGCTCCGGCCTGATCTTTGCGCCGCCTGGGAGGCACCCGCCCGGTGAGTGCCGGACTCGGGCCCGCCTCTCCGCCCGCTCTCCGGGGAGGAAAGGTCTGGCCACAGCCGATCGAAAGTCGCTGGGGCCCCCTGGAAGGAGACCGCCCCCCGGCCCCCCCGCCCCTGCCCACCCGGGGATCCGGGCCCCCACCCCCAGCCCCGCGCGCGCGCCCCACTCGGCCAGGCCGGGGACGAGGCGGGCTCGACCTTCAGCTTCCCGGGGCCTCGCGGTCGCCCGAGGCTGCAGCGGCGCCACCGGAGCGTGCCGAGGCCCCTCCGCCGCACAGGTACCGCAGGGGCGGCTGCCCCGGCCAACGGGCTCCGTAGCCCGGGCAGGGAGGGACAGCGGCGGGTCCCCGGCTTGCACGCCGGAGGAGCGCCGGGTTAAAAGTCGCTATTGCAAAAGTCCCGCGTCTGATCCTGGGCCTTATCTCAGATCGATAACATGAAGGCCTTTGGAGCCTGTGCCAAATTTTAACAGCCAGCGAGGATTCCCAATGCTAGGACGCTGGCGTCAGGATTTAAGATTTGAGCTGTGTTTCTTAAAAAAAAAAAAAAAGTAATGTATCGACGGGAATATAAAACCAAAGATTGTTTTTCTTTTCGCCCCTGTCATGAATTCGCCCATCCGTGGGTGAGCCTACTCACTCCCAAGCAGAAAGGGAGAAGGATGACGATGCAGACAATTTGGGTCAGCATCTGGGCGGAGTCTGGGAAAGAGAGGAGGCTTTGGAAAGTTGCCTCATTTTCCTCTCCCACGGGGTTTCTTGGGTAATGTGCTCTTTTTTCCTTCTCTGTAATTTTTCTTTGTCTTCTCCCTGTTCGCTGGTCACACTCTGGCCTCAACTCCCAGCAGAGAATGTTCCTGCCTGTGGAGTTCAAGACTCCTTGCCAAACTGGCACGGTGCCTTCCCCGGGCGGCAAGAAATAGCCAAGGGGCTGTCAGTTCCTCCAGTGGCGCCCAGACCGTGATCTCTTCCTGGCCTTCCCTTGTGCCAAGTTGAAAATGGGTGTCAGGTCCCATTTAGTGTATTATCACCGATGACCATAGTTCTAAAAATGCACTTTGGAAAAATGCAGAGTAAGAAGGTTCTGGCCTTTGCACGGTGGGTTGGAGAAGGGAATCAGCACCATCAGGGGATGGGGGAGGGCAGTGGGAGCTGGTGACCTGCAGGCAGGGAGGGGCCACCAATGAGGGAGCTGCCCGCCCCCCCCATCTTTGGGAGCTAGGGCGCAGGCATAAAGGGCGGCCTTCCCTCCCCTGAGCAGCCAGCTCTCTGAGGGTCACCGACAGATACCAAGGTAGGGATGTTGGGGTGTTGTGGTTTTTTTCCTCTCTTGTTTAAAGATAGCTTGAAATCACGCCCTGGGAAGTTGATCGAAGGTGCCTCACGTTATGGACTATCTGCTCTTTCTTCATTTTCCTATATGTCTCTTCCTGCCACATTGCCTGTTCTGTTCTGATTGAGAGAACATGTTTTTCCAGTTCCGAGAGAAACGCAGTCTGTATTGGGATCTTACCAGGGCCTTAAGCCAGGTGTTTTGCTGAATTTGCTCCATGCGATTACATTTTTCTGTCATCTCTGCTACCTTCCAGAGAGCTCCCTGTTGACGATGTCTTCTATTAAGATCGAGTGTGTTTTGCGGGAGAACTGCCGGTGTGGGGAGTCTCCGGTGTGGGAGGAGGCGTCCAACTCGCTGCTCTTTGTAGATATTCCTGCAAAAAAGGTTTGCCGGTGGGATTCGCTCAGCAAGCGTGTGCAGCAAGTGACTGTGGGTAAGGATGAAGGCCCTGCTCTGCCCAGACAGGGGGGGGGGGGGGGGTGGCGGAAGTTGTCGCCTGATGTGTCATTCCCCAGGGAGCTTCTTGTTGAAGGCTACTAGATGAGCTTTAAAACTTTTGGGTGGTCATGCCCTCTCTAGCCACACACTGTGTCCTCCCACTTGGACCCTGGAGTAAATTCTGGATGGTCAATACTTTCCTCTTCCGCTGTGGGTGAGGGGCAACAGTCCACATTTGGTGTTGCTGACAAGGCACTGTAGGGTCTTTTCCTTAACATCTTCAGATCACAGCTTTAAAAAAGTCGGAGACCCCATTTGTGGCACAGCAAAGTCTGTCTGCCTTGGGTCGGGCCAAGCCCTTAATTGGCAAAAGAAAGAGAAAAGAAAAGAGCAGGCATATCCCTTCTTTGAATGTAAAAAGAAGACTTACAAAGCATCAACCAGGACTATCTGTTGACTGTACAAAATAAGATTCATGACAAATTCCAAGGGCATTTGAACGTGATTCTGTTTCCAGAGGAGGGGTTTCTCATTCTATGGCCCAAGCCTAGGAGCTTGATTAGAGATAAGGAAGCTTCTTGTTTTGTGTTAATGGGAAGAGATGCCAGGAATTCCTGTGACCTTGGGACAGTCTCATCCCAGAACTGGCAACCTCAAACTTTTTTTTTTTTAATGGGAGGGAGCAGCTCTTTAATCCACCCAGGGATTATGGGTGTGACTAGAGGCAAAGTGACTGGGACCAGTGGTCAGAGCCGGGGAAGGGGGGGGACCCCACTGCTTTCCCTAGTCTCTCTTTCCGAGCATGTACACATTAGGGGGATATTCCTACCCCTAATCTGCAACCACACCCAAAACATGGAAAGGGTTTATGGTATCAGTTAACTTAGGAAGTCACACAAGTGAGCTGACAGAAGTCTCCGGGCACAGGTCGGGATCCACAATGAGAATGTGACCCTCCCAACACTGTCCTGCACATTCCCTGGGCCCTTCAATGGCTGGAATCAACTTCTGAACAGGGCTTTGAGCTAAGAGCTGCTCCCAGAGTACCAGCGCCTTGCACTTACTGAATAGGTGCTTAGAAAATGTTTTCAAGGGGTGCCTGGGTGGCTCAGTCGGTTAAGCGACTGACTCTTGGTTTCAGCTCATGTCATGATCTCAGGGCCCTGGGAATCGAGCCCTGAGTTGGGCTCCGTGCTCAGCAGTGAGTCTGCTCTTCCCTCTCCCTCTGCTTCTCGTCCCCCACTCTCTCTCTCTCTCAAATAAATAAATAAAATCTTAAAGAAAAGAAAAAGAAAATGTTTTCAAAATAAATTCCTTTTTTTTTTTGAAAGATTCTATTTATTTGTCAGAAAGAGAGAGAGAGTACGAGCACGAGCCGGGGGAGGGGGCACAGAGGGAGAGGGAGAAGCAGGTTCCCTGCTGAGCAAGGAGCCCAATGTGGGACTCCATCCCAGGATCCTGGGATCATGAGCTGAGACACCCGGGCGCCCCACAACTTTCAATTAAATACATGAAATAGGGCCCCTTAAAAAAGACAAGTCCTGGATCAGAGGGAGGGAGAGAAGTCGCAAAACCTAGTTGCCAGAACTAAACACGGTTTGTGTCTCTGAATTTCCTGGAGATCAGGTGAATCAAGCATCGCTTGCTCCATGACAGCTACTCCGGGGTCCCCCTGTTCTCCCCCACCCCAGTTAGGAACCCCCAGCCCTTTGAACTTGATGTGGCACCTGCCCCATTGTAGGGTAGCTGCAGCGATGTGACTTCTCTGCTGCTCCCACTAGACTAGAAGCTTCCGGAAGAGTTGGGTTTCATTCACCTTCTTATCTCTGCTGCGCAAGGATACTGCTCAACGAATATACTTGGTTCTATAGCCTTCACCATTCAACAGAAGGGAGAGGGCACTCGCATTGTCAAAAGAGCTGGAACCCTCTTCGAGATGCCAGGTGGCGGGATGCCCGCGGGGTGCCGCTCGGCCACTGGGCTACTTACTCCCTCTGACAGCTGCTTTTGCTTCTGCAGATGCCCCCGTTAGCTCTGTGGCCCTTCGCCAGGGAGGAGGCTATGTCGCCACCGTTGGAACAAAGTTCTGTGCTTTGAACTGGGAAGATCAGTCCACAGTAGCCCTGGCCACAGTAGATAAAGACAAGAAAAACAATCGGTTCAATGATGGGAAGGTGGATCCCGCTGGGAGATACTTTGCTGGTACGGTTTATCTCTAACCCCTATTGACAGAGCTTGGGAGAAAAGCAGGACTTAGGCTAAGTCTCGCAGTTGTCGTGGTAAAATGTTAACTCATAATGCGTCTTGGGTTCTTCTTTTATTATTACTTGAGTTTCTTTTCTCTTAAAAAAAAAAAATCATCCCTGGGCGCCTGGGTGGCTCAGTCGTTGGGCGTCTGCCTTTGGCTCGGGCCCTGATCCCAGAGTCCTGGGATCGAGCCCCGCATCGGGCTCCCTGCTCGGCGGGAAGCCTGCTTCTCCCTCTCGCACTCCCCCCGCTTGTGTTCCCTCTCTCGCTGTCTCTGTCTCTGTCAAATAAATAAATAAAATCTTAAAAAAAAAAATTCCAGGGGGCTCCTGGCGGGCTCAGTGGGTAGAGCATGTGACTCTGGATCTTGGGGTCGTGAGTTCAGAGTCCCACGCTGGGGGTAGAGTTTACTTAACACAAATGTAAAAATAAATAAATACATAAAATAAAGTTATTAAAAATGAACTGTTAAAAATAATTTAAAAATTTTTTTAAATCCCATGAGAAAAGCTTCAGAAATATTCCTTTCAATTTGTCTCTGGCAGAGACTAAAATGTGCGTGGTACTTTTGTAGTTTAAGTGAGCTCTATTTTTCTATTATTTTGTGTTTTTTTATTTTAAAGACTTTTTAAATTTTTTTTTAAAGATTGTATTATTTATTTGACACACACACACACACAGAGAGAGAGAGAGAGAGAGCACAAGCAGGGGGAGCGGCAGGCAGAGGGAGAAGCAGGCTCCCCCCTGAGCAGGGAGCCCGATGAGGGGCTCCATCCCAGGACCCTGGGATCATGACCTGAGCGGAAGGCAGACGCTTAACCCACTGAGCCACCCAGGCACCCCTAAATGAATTTTACAATAGATGTTTTGTGGTAGTTGGTGATGTTTAAATTGGAAATAATTTCAAATTTATGGGGGGAAAAAGGTAAAAATAGTACGAACAACACCCATCTATCCTTTACCTAGATTCACCTGTTGTCAACATCTTGTCCCATTTGCTTGCTCTCTCTATATATAAACATACTTTTCTCCAGAATCATTTGGAAGTAAGTTGCATATATCACATGCCTTAATCCCGAAAAATACTTCCAAATACTTGGGAATTTCCCAAGAAAAAATGACATATTCTTGCATGACCATAGTATAGTTATCAACTTAAAGAAGTTTAACATTGTTACAGTTTTAGCTGATGTACTATCTCTACCCCAGTTTTGTCCATGAACCAAATGACGTCCGTTACAGCATTTTTCCCCTCCGGCACAGGATCCAGTCTAGGATCATGTATTGCATTTAGTTGACATGTCTCTTTAAACCTCTTTCGTCTGGAACAGAACCTAGCCTTTCTTGTTTTTTATGACACTGCCGTGTTTGAAGAATACAGTCCTGCACAACTCCCCCCGTTTTTAATAGAACATTCCTCAATGTTCCTCTTGTTTTTGTGTTTGTCAAATGTTTTCTTGTGATTAGATTGATGCCGTACATTTGTCGCTAGAATACTGCAGAGGTGACGCTCTGTCTTTGTCCAAGTATCCCCCTGGATACTATGTCCCTCACGGGTGATGTTAGTTTTGATCACCTGGTTAAGGTCTTCTCAGATTTCTCTACTGCATAGTTACTATTTTTTCAAAGATTTTATTTATCTATTTTAGAGAGCAAGAGCAGAGGGGCAGAAGGGCAGAGGGGCAGGGAGAGGGACAAGCAGACTCCGCCCTGAGCATGAGCCCGTCGCAGGGCTCGATCTCACAACCCTGAGATCATGACCTGAGCCGAAAGCAAGAGTCGGAGGCTTAACCGACTGAGCCACCCAGGTGCCCCCATAGTTACTATTTATAATTGCAATTCATAAACATTTTGTGGGGTTTATTAGTTGTCTATTGCTGTGTAACAAATTCCCTGAAATTTAGTGGCTTAACATAACAAACATTTTTTTTTTTTTTTATCTCATATAGTTTCTGAAGGTTAAGAGTCTGGATGTGGCTTAGCCGGATGGTTCTAGTTCGAGGCTATATCATGAAGTTGCAGTCAAGCTGTTGGCAGAGGCTACAGCCTCAGAAAGGGCTGGAGTCTCTCAAAGGGCCTGGAGGATTCGTGTCCAAGCTCACTCACATGGGGTTGGCAGGAGGCTTCAGTTCCTTACCACATGGGCCTCTCCATGGGGCTGCTAGGGACATGGTTTCCCCAGGGTCAGGTATATACAAAGGGTGTGAATGACCCCTGGGAGGCAGGGGTCATTCGCAGCCATCTTGGAGGCTGGCTACAACATGGGGAGAGATGCCTTAAGACCAACCAAATATCCTGGTCCTCTTCAAAACATCTCCCTTGGGTTTTACATTTGTTGATGATTCTTGCTTGAGCCAGTGTTGACTGTGATGGTTGGAGAATGGCTTACGTCCAGCCTTCCGTGAATGTTAACTCTAGTTTCCAATTCAATAGTGCGTTTCACATATGTTCTCATTTACTTCCCCTCATAACAAGTTAGCCAGAGTTGATCCCAAATCCCTGCTGTGTCCACCTCCCCACCCCTCCCCTTCACATTCGAAAACCTTGCTGCCGTGGCCCCGTCTGCTTTCAGCATGGAAGGTACGTGAGGTCTTGAGCAACTGGCTATGGCTTGTTTCCCGTCTTCCCAGGCTTTACACAACCATAGATCTAGTCCAGGACAGGTGGAAAGATTTAAGATGAGAATCCACTGGAAGCCCTTCTGCCACTAATTTCTGCAGTGTAAGGAAATATGATTGGGTACCCTACCTGCTGTTGAAATTGAGTTTCTCTCTCCTTACAGCTGTAGTTTACAGTTCTGTGGCACTTTGTGAGACAAAATAAAGGTGTCCTCGGAAGCCTGAGTCCTTAGCCTGGGGTCCCCAGTTCTTAACCTGTGCCCTGAGGAGACCCCTTAAAATCGTAGGTCATGCGCATCTGCCGGAAGCACCTGAGAACCTTTTTCTAGAGAGTTCATAGCTTTCACCAGGTGCTAGGAGGTGTCCCTGGACCAGAAAAGGGTAGAGTCATTGGATAGTCGGGATGGAGTCTCAAGGTGGTGGGTGGAATCCTGGTGTCACCACATCCAAGGTCTGACCTGTCTGTGTCCACTACTAGATAGTGATGTATGAGCCAGGGCTCCAGCATGTCCTTTCCCACTGAGGTAGAACCCTTTCCAATCAGTGGGGAATTCACATTCATGTTCCAGGCATCTCTGTCTGTGAGGCAGACAGTGGGGAGGAATATTAGTGAAACAAACCCAACAGCCCCATAGCCGGAAACTGCTGTGCGAACATCCTTCTCCCCTGGGAGGGAGGATTTACCCTGTCTTGCTTGCTATTCAGGCTTCCTAACTTTTGTCCGTTTTCCTTTAACTCACTTTTATTTCACATGGAACTTGGTATACTAGATGAACGTCCCAATTTCTTCATTACAGTCAAATTCCGCTCTGTCCCCCAAGATCACACTCAAGTCTGAGTGTATATCCTATGTGCACTTGAGAAGAACGTGTACTCTGCTGCTGTTGAGTGGAGTGTTCGGTAAATGTCACTTAGATTGGTTGATGCTGTTCAGTTTATTTCTTTGCTGATTTTTCTATCTGCTTGTATCTATTACTGAGAGAGGGATGCTGACGTCTCCAACTGTAATTATGGATTTGTCTATTTCTCTTTTCAGTTCTGACTTTTGCTTTGTGTATTTTGAAGCTCTGTTGTTAAGCACATACAAATTTAGGACTGCTATGTCTCCTTAGTGAATTGACCATTTTCGAATACGTAGGACCCCTGTGTATCCCTGATATTTTTCTTTGCTCTAAGTATATTTTGTCTGATGTTAACATAGCCCCTCCAGCTAATATTTTAATCAATATTTGCATGGTGTACTTTTCCCATCCTTTCATTTTACGTGATCTATATCATTATAGCTGAAGTGAGTTTCTTTTTTTATAGTGTATTATTATAATTGTTTTATTTGATTATTAGTTATAGTTATTAATCTCTTACTGTGTTTAATTTACAAATTAAACTTTATCACAGGTATGTATGTATGTATAAGAAAAAATATGGCATTTATAAGGTTTGGCTGTATCTGCAGTTTCAAGCATCCACTGGGGGTCTTGGAACATATTCCCGGTGGTTTAGGAGGGGACTACTCTATTCCCAACGCTGGAACAGACTGACAAACTTGGTTTGCACTAATGGAGTAGTGCTTACCCAGAGGACTCCGTCAGGATCACTGAGGGACATCCTAAGGACCAAATATGGCTTAACCCAACTCTCTAGAAGTACTGGCAAAGTAGGTATAAAGTAGAACCCAAATACTTAAATTTTTTAAAAATATCCGCAGATGACTTTAATGTAAGGATCACTGCAATGACTTGATGGCACTGACTAGTACAGCATCCCAAGAAAAATTATTGTATCACTATTCAAGGCAGTATTCCTATGGTGAGAATTCCAATCACATAGGTAAATAAGCCAGGAAAGAAATTTCTGAGACAGCCAGCCATTCACTTTTATGCAAGTTTTATCATGTGAGTATCCTCTTATAATGCTTAGTCACAACATAATCTGAGCTGCCCGTCTAAGAATCTAGAGCCAGAGTGTTCAAAAGAATGAAGTGAGTTTCTTATAGCCAGCAAAGAGTTGGATTTTTAAAAAGTTGATCTTAACAATATCTTAATTGATGTGCTTAGATTATTTACATTTAGTGTAATTATTGATACGCTCTTAGATCTACCATTTTGTTATTTGTTTTCTCCTTTTCCTCTGTATTTTTTGTTCCTCTGTTTCGCCTTTTCTGCCTCCTTTTAGGTTGCGTGAACCTTCTTTTAGAATTCGATTGTAATTTATTTATGGTGATCTTTCATTGTAGCTCTCTGTATAGTTTTTCAAGGGCTTCTGAAGGGATTGCAAAATACACAGTTAACCTTTTGCAGTCTATCTAGAACCAAGATTTTACCACTTCAATTGATCATCGCTTCTTTATGTGATAGTTGGGTTTATATACATACATACAAATCCCGTCAGAAAATGTAATTTTTGCTTTTTTTTTTTTTTAAAGATTTTATTTATTTATTCATGAGAGACACAGAGAGAGAGAGAGCGAGAGAGAGGCAGAGGGAGAAGCAGGCTCCCAAGGAGCAGGGAGCCCAATGCGGGACTCGATCCCAGGACTCTGGGATCATGACCTGAGCCGAAGGCAGACGCTTAACCATCTGAGCCACCCAGGCGCCCTGTAATTTTTGCTTTTAACCATCAGAAATATTTTAAAGAACTGGGGCGCCTGGCTGGCTCAATTGGTGGGCATGCGACTCTTGATCTCGGGGTTGTGAGTTCAAGCCCCATGTTGGGTATAGAGATTACTTAAAAAATAAAATATCTTAAAAAAAGAAAAACAAAATAAAATGTTTAACAAAATAGTATTTTCAAGAACTAAAGAGGAGAACAGCCTATTATATTTACTATTTCTGTTGCTCTTCCTTCATTCTGATGTTCCAAGCTGACTTTTGGTATCATTTCCCTTCCCTTAAGCAATTCTGTTAGAGCAGATCTACTGGCTGTGAATTCTCCCAGTTTTACTTCATATGAGAAGATCTTTATTTCACCTTCATTCTTTTTTTTAATCTTTTTATTGTTATGTTAATCACCATACATTACATCATTAGTTTTTGATGTAGTGTTCCATGATTCATTGTTTGTGCATAACACCCAGTGCTCCACCCAGAACGTGCCCTCTTTAATACCCATCACCAGGCTAACCCATCCCCCCACCCCCCTCCCCTCTAGAACCCTCAGTTTGTTTTTCAGAGTCCATCGTCTCTCATGGCTCATCTCCCCCCTCCGATTTCTCCCCCCTTCATTCTTCCCCTCCTGCTATCTTCTTTTTTTTTTCTTAACATATATTGCCTTATTTGTTTCAGAGGTACAGATCTGTGATTCATCAGTCTTGCACAATTTGCAGCGCTCACCATAGCACACACCCTACCCAATGTCTATCACCCAGCCACCCCATCCCTCCCACCCCACCCCTACTCCAGCAACCCTCAGTTTGTTTCCTGGGATTAAGAATTCCTCATATCAGTGAGATCATATGATACATGTCTTTCTCTGATTGACTTATTTCACCCAGCATAACACCCTCCAGTTCCATCCATGTCATTGCAAATGGCAAGATCTCATTCCTTTTGATGGCTATTTCACCTTCATTCTTTTTTTTTTAAAGATTTTATTTATTTATTTGAGAGAGAGAGCACATGGGAGGGGGGAGGGCCAGAGGGCAAAGCAGATTCCCTGCTGAGCAGGGAGCCCGATACGGGACTCGATCCCAGGACTCCAGGATCATGACCTGAGCCGAAGGCAGTCGCTTAACCAACTGAGCCACCCAGGCGCCCCTCACCTTCATTCTTGAAAGATATTTTCACTGAATATAGAATTCTAGGCTGACACTTTTTTTCTTTCAGCAAATGAAAAATGTGTGCCTTCCAGGGCGCCTGGGTGTCTCAGTTGGTTAAGCGTCCGACTCTTGATCTCAGCTCAGGTCATGATCTCAGGGTCAAGAGTTCAAGCCCCCATGTTGGGCTCCACGCTGGGCAAGGAACCTACTTTAGAAAATGAAAAAGGAAAAAAAAAAAAAGCATCACTTCCTTCTGATCTCCATGGCTCCTCATGAAAAATCAACAGCGATTGAAATTATTATTCTTCTATATGTCATATGCCATTTTTCTTTCTTTCTTACAGATTTCTATTTGACTTTGGTTTTCAGAATTTTGATTATGATGTGTCTGGGTATAGATTTCTTTTTTTTTTTAAGATTTTATTTATTTATTCATGAGAGACAGAGACAGAGACAGAGAGAGGCAGAAGGAGAAGCAGGCTCCCAAGGAGCAGGGAGCCCGATGTGGGACCCGATCCCAGGAGTCTGGGATCATGACCTGAGCCGAAGGCAGACACTTAACCATCTGAGCCACCCAGGCGCCCTGGGTATAGATTTCTTTGGGATTATCTCCTGTTTGGGCCTTGCTCAGCTTGAATCTGTAGTTTTCTGCAATGTTGTTCACATTGGTTAATTTCTTTTTAAAATTTTTTTTAAGATTTTAATTTCTTTTGTAATCTCTAGGCCCAACGTGGGGCTCAAACTCACAACCCCAAGATCAAGAATCACACGCTCTACCGACTGAGCCAGCCAAGCGCCCCTGGATAATTTCTACTGACCTGTCATTCACTACACTAATTTTGCTTTGTCGTCTCTATCCTGCTAGCAAATCCATCCAGGCAGTTTCTTTATTTCAGTTATTTTCTTTTTCAGTTCTAAAATTTTTATTTGGCTGTTCGCTGTGTCTTCTACTTCTTTGCATTGCCAAGTCATATTGGATGGTATCCTAGACCTTTTGACTATTATTTTGAGACCCTGAGTCTTGTTTAAATCCTATGGAGAATGTTGATATATTTGTCCTCGTAAGCAATCTATACGTGTGTTTAGGTTCAGAATGTTTAACAGAAAAGCTCTAGCCTGCTCTCTGTGAGGTGCCATTAGGATCTGGCCCACATGTGGGCCACTCAGTGGCCAGTCTGAGACTTAGGAGTTCTAACCACAGCTGCATTCTCAGTCATCGGTATGCTAATTAGAGCCAGATTCGTGCACATACAAGTAGAAGATGAGCCCAGAAGATCATAAACAACTTTATGGAATTGCATTCCCGAACAACATCCCTCTTGATTATCTCCAGGTACTTTTCCATTTTCCTGGAGCTGTCCTTGTCATTCCTCCAACCAGAAACCACCCATCTCTAGGACGGTGCTGTCTCCGGGGCCGAGCAGCAGGAGGATAGAGAGAGAGAGAAACCATAGAAGCAGCAGTGTTTGGCTCTGCCCTTCTGGAGCTGTGGCTTCACCCAGTTGGAGAGGAATGTCCCCTTCCCCTGAGTCTTGATTTCTGCAGTTTCCTGTTGCCGGCCACTCTGCTGTTACTACCCTTGCTGCAGGATAGCCTGCAGACTGAAGAAAGGAGTGAAAAAGAACCAGGGCCTTTCTTCCACTCTCCGAGCCACAGGAGTTTCCTCTTCTGCTCCTTGAGCCAGATTGAGAGGGTTTCTCTTGGCTCTCTGTCTTCACCACAGTGCTCACTTCCAAGCTGCAGGCTGTGTTGAGTTCAGGCTGGGACATACTGGAGAATAAAATGGAGAACTCGCCACCAATTAGGCAGCACTGCAAATTCCGCTGTTCTTCCCTGGCCTGCCTGATATTTACTTTTCAGAGTTTCTCAAATAGCTCCACTTTGTCCAGATTGTGTAATCGCGCTCAGTGGGAGAAAGTGGGGTTGGTGGAGATGTATGCCTTCTTATCCGGAACCAGACCTGTCGGTGTAATTTTCATTTGCATCATAAGCAAGGTAGTCATTTCTTTTTAATGTAGGACCCAGATTGGGATTGTAGAATAGTTTCTTTGACTTTTAAATTTTTTTAAAGATTTATTTATTTATTTTGACAGAGAGGACGTGAGCACAGGCAGGGGGAGGGGCAGAGGCGGGGGGGGGGGAGAAGCAGGCTCCCCACTGAGCAGGGAGCCCAATGCCGGACTTGATCCCAGGCCCCTGGGATCATGACCTGAGCCAAAGGCAGACGCTCAACTGACTGAGCCACCCAGGCGCCCCTAGTTTCCTTGATTTAATGATGGGGAAGGAACCTTGGTCATAAAAGGTGGTGTAGGGCACAGGGCGAGGTGCTGTGGAGCTAAACTCAGTGCTTTTGGGGTCTTGTAGGCACCATGGCCGAGGAGACAGCCCCCGCGGTTCTGGAGCGGCACCAGGGGTCCCTGTACTCCCTCTTCCCTGACCACCACGTGGAAAAGTATTTTGACCAGGTGGACATCTCCAATGGTTTGGATTGGTCCCTGGACCACAAAATCTTCTATTACATTGACAGCCTGTCCTACTCCGTGGATGCCTTTGACTATGACCTGCAGACAGGAAAGATCTGTACGTACTTTTTCATTATTCTTCTTAATACTGCTGGGGTTTTTTTTCATATGTGTGTAACTAGGAAGCTGCCTCTTCCTCGACTCATATGAAAAGGCCCTTACTTGTCAAATAAAGAACTGGCTGATGTGATTATTCCAACAGAGTCATAATTACCCAGACTCAACTATGCTGCCAGTCAAACCATGGCCCTCAACACACCTAACTGGCCACCATTGGCATAATATGAACAGATCTTCATCCCCCTTCTTGCTACCATCACTAGAAAGAGGCTCACCATCCTGTTCTACAAGAGGTGCCTATAGGCAAATAATATACAGCAGAATGAGATAAAGGAACAGAATGGAAAGTTAAGGTTTGGGGTTGAAATTTCTCATTTGTACTCGAGTTAACCAGAGGCAAATACTCAGAGACGAATTAATAATCTTCCAAAATGGAAGAGTTTAAAAAGTAGCTGCAGAGTGTTCAATTCCATCAGTGGGTTCGACATGAGCTATAGTTGGAAACTGGGAGGGAAGGAATTCTTGAGAAGAATTTAGAAGGGAACACTTGAAACTGTTTTGTGAAAGGTGCCAAACCGCAAAAGCAAAAGCAATAATAAAAATGACCTGGAAAAAAAAAAAATCACAAGACTCTCGTGTAGATTTAACGAGAGGCAAGTTATTTCAGTACAGATGTTTTGCTTTGAAATACAGAGTGCTCTTTTTTATGACTGTTTTTACCCATTTTTACTGACACATGGTTTTAACTTTTTTTTTCCCCATTATACCTCGATGCAATTACTATAATGACCTGGATTTTCTAGTGTAAAGTTCCTCTGGAATTTGATGTGGTTTTTCTTTGTTTGTTTGTTTTTGTTTTTTGTTTTTTTGGTATACTGTGATTCCCTCTTTTGGGCCAGCCCGTTGGCTCCAGAATACCCTGCCTTTCAGAAATAAGGTCTTTAATACTGAGTTTTTTTTTTAACTTTTATTTTAATTTTTTATTGTTATGTTAATCACCATATATTACATCATTAGTTTTTGGTGCAGTGTTCCATGATTCATTGTTTTAATACTGAGTTTTGATAAGATGATTTTGGAGCATTCAGTCCGGCAGAAACAGAAGGCACACATCTTACTAGTTTTTGCCTATGAACCGTTCACATGGTACCATTAAGTTGCCTTCTAGATCTTGGAGTTAATCAAAGTTGGCATTTTTATAAGGAAAAACAACAAAGGTCTAACCGCAGATGGAAATGTATCCGAGGTGGGTGTGCAGAGCTTCAGATCAGGTCAATCTGAAAAAGAACTACTGGTATTTTATTAAGAATTCTACTTCCTTTTAGGGGCGCCTGGGTGGCTCAGTCGGTTAAGCATCTGCCTTTGGCTCAGGTCATGATCCCAGGGTCCTGGGATCGAGTCCCTCATCAGGCTCCCTGCTCAGTGGGGAGCCTGCTTCTCCAACTCCCACTGCCCCTGCTTGTGTGCTCTCTTTCTCTCTCTCTCTGTCAAATAAATAAATAAAATCTTAAGAAAAAGAATTCTACTTCCTTTTTCCTCTCCTCCTCTGAAAGCTTAGACAGATATATTTGTACCCAAACTAAAGAGAGTGTAATCACTCCCAAATCATGTGGTAAAAATTCTTTGTTGAGGAGTGCCCACTCATGTTTCTGGACATTTTTGCTTTATTTTTTTTTTAATTTAAAGATTTTATTTATTTATCTGAGAAGGAGAGCACAAGCAAGGGGAGAGGCAGAGGCAGAGGAAGAAGCAGGCTCCCCGCTGAGCCCCAATGCGGGACTCAATCCCAGGACCCTGGGATCATGACCTGAGCCGAAGACAGATGCTTAACCCACTGAGCCGCCCAGGTGCCCCTGGACATTTTTGTTTTAGAGTTAGGAATTCTTCTGAACCATCCCATATGCCAGACCCTGGATAAGCAAAAGTGATCAGGATTTACAGTCAGCTTGAGAGCTCCTTGTCTGATGCTCAGTATTGAGTGGCCTGTTGTTTTGTCGTGTGTGTGTGTGTGTGTGTGTGTTTTTAACCCTAGCCAACCGCAGAAGTATTTACAAGCTGGAGAAAGAAGAACAAATTCCAGACGGAATGTGTATCGATGCTGACGGGAAGCTCTGGGTGGCCTGTTACAATGGAGGAAGAGTGATTCATTTAGATCCGGAGACAGGTAGGCCTGCAGCAAAATTTTTAAAAAAATCCCTGCCATGTCTAGAAAAAAACGAGACACTAGTGACTAGAGAAACTTCATTACTAATAAAGTTCTATAGAGATATATTCAGAGGTCTCAATAGGATGATTTTGGAAATAAAGGCCCAAGATAGGGCCCCAAATTTATAGTCAGAACTTCTTTTCCTGCGGAGGTAAGTCTTTTTGCCCAAAACAAATTGTCAGGGATGGTAGGTTAAATACCTGGCTGAAGTCTGACCTCCCCAATCCTTTTCGAATATCCCTAACCCTCGCTCGGCAAGGGGTCCCGAACGGTTGTGCAGGTTGGAAATTTGCTAGAGCTGGACTTTCAATAAAATATTTGGTGATCTAGGGAAAAGACTCCAAACTCTGAAGTTGCCTGTTGTTAAAACAACTTCATGCTGCTTCGGAGGGAAGGACTACTCTGAAATGTACGTGACCTGTGCCCGGGACGGAATGGACCCCAAGGATCTTCTGCAGCAGCCTGAAGCTGGTGGAATTTTCAAGGTGATCTGGCTCTTTCTTTTATGTTGAGGGTGAGGTGGGAGATCCTTGGCTAAGTAACTGAATGATTACTGTTTTTTCTTTTTTTTTTTTTATTTGTTTGAGAGAGACCACACACGCTCGAGAGAGAGTGAAAGAGAGCATGAGCAGGGGAGAGGGGTAGAGAGAGAAGGGGGACTCCCCACTGAGCAGGGAGCCTGACACGGGGCTCGATCCCAGGACCCCGGGATCATGACCTGAGCCAAAGGCAGACGCCCAACTGACTGAGCCACCCAGCACCCCGATAAGTGCTTTTTCATACTTCCAAAACATAATTCTATTTAGCGTTTTTTTTTTGTAGAGAGAGAGAGAGCAGGTATGTGTGTGTGCATGTGCCCACACAAGTTGGGGCAGGGAGGGCAGAGGGAGAGGGGGAGAGAGAAAATCTTAAACAGGCTCCATGCCCAGCATGGAGCCGGACCCGGGGCTTGATCTCAAGACCCTGATATCATGACCTGAGCCGAAGGCAGACGCTTAACCAAGCCACCCAGGTGCCCCTCATTTTTAAGTTCATCATGCTAGGCTTTTAAAAACATTTTATTTAGATTTCCTAGACTGTAAGTCCAAGATAATGTGTGTAGCCTACTTTGTACAGTACTTCAAAATAGTTTTGTGCTTCAATAGTAGTGTTTGCTGAAATTCTGTAAATCAGTAGAATGGGCTTGGAAAACCAGTGTTTGAAACATGTTTATGAGATCAGTTGATTGTTTTGGTGTCACAGGAATATCTTTGGGTTTCTTAACTTACTTTTTGCAACAAAACAAACACTGAAGGGGCACCTGGGTGGCTCAGATGATTAAGCGTCTGCCTTGGGCCCAGGTCATGATCCCAGGGTCCTGGGATCGAGCCCTGCATCAGGCTCCCTGCTTGGCGGGAAGCCTGCTTCTCCCTCTCCCTCTACTGTTCCTCCTGCCTGTGCTCTCGCTCTCTCTGTCAAATAAATAAAATCTTAAAAAAAAAAAAACCACTGATAAAAATTATGGACCTCTCAGACTGAAAAGAAATAGGAATCAGGACGCCTGGGTGGCTCAGTCGGTTAAGCATCTGCCTTTGGCTCAGGTCATGATCCCAGGGTTCTGGGATCGAGTCCAGCATCGGGCTCCCTGCTCAGGGGGGAGACTGCTTCTCCCTCTGCCTGCCACTCTCCCTGCTTGTGCTCACTCTCTCTCTCTCTCTGACAAATAAATAAAATCTTTTAAAAAAGAAAAGAAACAGGAAGATGGCAGGAATAAATTCAGTTTTAAATCGAAGATGGTTCTTAGTTGGATTATTATCAATGTGAATAATTGGGTTGGACCTAACCTAATCAAGTAATTCCTTTTTATGATAGGAAATAAAACAAGGATAATTGGTGGCTAAATATATTATTATGAATCAAAGATGCTTTTGAAGAATACCTGTGAATTACCTTTTAGCGAAGTTTCTCTCTTTTCTTTTTTTTAACAGATAACTGGCCTGGGGGTCAAAGGAATTCCTCCCTATCCCTATGCAGGATGAGTGGCAGGCCTTCTTTCCTACTGGAGGAACTTTTGAAGAAATGTAGAAAATTCTAGAGCTGAAATTTCAATCTAGTTACAAAAAAGCTAAAGAAATGATATTATTAACAGGGTTAATTTTTTTTTACAATTTTTAAAAGGTCGAGCATTTTAGCAAGGGGTGACAGGTAGTTTAACTAAAAAGCCTTCTGCAAGGGTAATACAGATTTACAAAGAATGGTTCAACTGTCAATCAGCCTCTTGATTCTTTGCAAATTGCTAGAAGGGGAGGGGGGACCATGTCTGTTCTGCGTTCCATACTTATACCTAAAGCTTCAAAAAACTAATAAATAATGACTTATTATGATTATGTTCCTTTTTATTTTTATCATAAGCTTATAAAATATACTGCAGTGCTAACCTACCTTCATATTATTCTTCCTACATGCTATTTTTTGCAAGCTAAAATATTACTGGAGGATAAGAATTAAACACTGGCAAAATCCATGGCTCCAACTGTCACCTAATAAATGTAAATCATTATTGTATGTCTTTTTGGTGAATTGACTTTTTTCAGTATGTAATGTCTCTCTTTATCCCTTGAAAATCCACTGAAATCCATTGAAAATCCATCAAGGTTACATTTTTTTTAAGATTCTATTTTTTTAAGTAATCTCTATACCCAACATGGTGCTCAAACTTACAACCCCAAGGTAAAGAGTCACATGCTCTACTGACTGAGCCAGCCAGCTGCCCCATCAAGTTTAAATTTTTTGCTTTCAACCATAAAGCATGTTTTGAAGAACTCAAAAGGAAAAGAATAGTCTATTACCTTACCAAGCTATTTACCATTTCTGTTGTTCTTCCTTCATTCCTGATGTTCCAAGTTTCTTTCTGTCTCCTTTTTATTGTTTAAAGAACTTCCTTTTTTTAGAGTAGGTCTGTTGGCTATGAATTCTCTCAGTTTTACTTCATATGAGAATGTCTTTATTTCACCTTCATCACCGAAGGCTATTTTCACTGGATATGGAATTCACAGTTGATAGTTCTTTCCTTTCAGCCTCTTGGCACTTCAAAAATGTGCCATTTTCTTCTGGCCTTCATGGATTCTGATGAGAAATCTGCAGTCTTTGAAATCATTATTTCCCTACAGGTAATGAGTAATTTTTCTCTTGCTGATCTCAAGATTTTCTATTTGTCTGTAGTTTTCAGCAATTTGATTATGATGTGTCCAGATATGTATTTCTTTGGGTTTACCCTGTTTGGGCTTTGCTCTGCTTCTCGAATCTGTAGGTTTATGTTTTCTTACCTAACTTGGGAAGTTTGGGCAATTATTTCTTCAAATATTTTTTTCTGCCTCACATTTCTCTTTCTGAGACTCTGAAGACTTGAACATCAGACTTTTCACTGTTGTGCTGCAAGTTCCTGAGTTTCTGTTAAATTTTTTTCCAATATTTTTTTCTCTCTGTTGCTCTTTTGATCGATCTTCATGTTCACTGGTTCCTTTCTCTGTTCTCTCTGCTGTTGAGTCCATCTGGTTATTTTTGTTGTTGTTATTTTATTTTTAAGTTCTAAAATTTGCATTTCCAGTTCTAAAATTTCCATTTCTATTCCAATACTTTAATATTTGTTTGGAGAATTTCCATGATTGCTCAATCATTTTTATATAATAGCTGTTTTAAAGTGCTTGTCAGATAATTCCAACATCTGCATCATCTCACTCTTGGCACCCATTGATTCTCTTTTTCCATTTGAATGGAGCATTTCATTGTTCTTTGTATGATGAATAATTTTAGATTGTATCCTGGATGCCCTGAATATTACATTATGAAACTCTAGGTCTTACTTAAATCCTATGAAGAATGTTGATACATTTGTTTTAGCAGACAATCTACATAGTTAGGTTTGGTCCAAAAGTTCCATCCTATCATCTGTGGGTGTTTCCAATGTCAGTTGTTCTTACAGGCTTTGCAGTGTTATTTGGGTCTGTCCCATGTGTGTATCACCCAGTGGTCAGTCTGGGACCTGGGAAGAGGTCTAGCACTAGCTCGCTTCTCGGAGTCTTTGATATGTTAATCAGGATCCAATTCGTGTACATGGAGGTCAGGAGCTGGGAAAGCACTCCATAAGGTTGTTTATGAATACCTGGGCTCAAACCCAGCCTGCAAAGGCCTTTTCATTGAGGCTCTCCAGGGAGCATGGTGGGTCTGAAGCCCCAGGACAGCTTTCTCTCCAATCCTCACTGCAGTCCACTAGTTGTCTGATCTTAGCTTGGTCCTTTCCCATCCTCATTTCTCAATCAAGGGAGTTCAGAGAGCAATAAGGCTGCCATGGGGCTACTCTCAGGACTCCAAGGAGTGTGCAGCAGGCCTTTTTGTAGGCCATCAGGAGACCAAAGATGATCTGAAGCACAAAACTGGGGACCTCCTTCCCCATCCCCCATGTTACAGCTGGCTAGCCTCCTCACTCAGTTACTTCCAGCCCATTTCTAATTCAAGGTAAGTCAGAGAGTGGTGGAATTGCTAAGGTGTTCCAGGGGCCAAGGAGGAGTGTTCTGAGGACTTTGAGGAAGGAATCACCTAGAATTGCAGGTGATCCTAAGCCCCCAGAGTGGCTCTCCTCTGTTTCGGACCCCTGAACCTGGAAACTCAACCTTGTGGGACCCAGGCTAGCCCCCACCCCTGATGGTGGAAACCTCCCCCATGACAAACCTTAAACCCCTGTACTATCTGAGTCTTTTCTGGCCAGTTACTCAAATGGCCATCTAGTTAACCAAACTTCTAAAAAGGACATCTGCTTGATAGTGAATTGAGATGTCTGGCCAACCTGATTTACCAAAGGCAATCTGCCATCATCCTTGAGGATTCCTGCACATTTCTTGCTGGGCATGCCAAGAATGCAAGGCCATGACCACTCTTCACACAAGCCATTTCTGAGAATTGTGTTTGTAGCAAGCTCCCTTGATAAATGAAGTAAGATGTCCTGACAGACGAAAAGCAGGCTTGTTAATGCTCAGTATAGGAGCAATCAATCTTACACATTCAGTGTTCCCTTCCTATAACACAACTCACTATGTATGCAGGCATGCATCTAGGCCCACCTGTATTAGCCATTGGAGAATCAGCTCAAACATCTGACACTCTGGCTACTGCTTTTGCTATGAATAGTAAAGTTCTTTATCTCTGACCCAGGAGTCTCATGTCTTCTACTTGTATCCATGAAACAGGATAGCTTGTTAGCTTGCAAGTAGAATAAAATCTCAGACCCTTTACAGTCTGGACATTGACCTGCACCCATCAGACATTGAGTCGAAGGGCCTCAGGCCAGGCACCAACACCAGACTCCTCATACCAGGCACTAAATCCTGTCTTCCTCCTGCCAGATACCAACTCCCAACCTATGCTGCTAACTATTCCTTCCCCGACTCCTCCTGCAGAGGCTAACTCCACACTAACAGCTCCGGAGCCTAATTCCTACTTTTTGCTTCAGATACTGAGTTCCATCCTCTCTCCAGAGAGTGAGTCCTGACCTCTCCTGCCAAGAATCAAGTCAAGACTCTGGCTCCAGGGGATAAGTCCCAACCTCTGCCACCAGGAGCTAGGTTCCCCAGTTCTCCCTCCAGAAACCAAATCAATACTCCTCCTCCAAATGCTGTCTTGATTTCAGCTTCAGAATCTAAGCCTCTGCTTGTTAGTCCTGAGATGAAATCTCCAATTTTCACTGCAGAGGTGAAGTCCCAACTTTCACGAGTGGTCACCAAAGCGGTCTAACGGCCTGACATCAAACAGAGCATTTCATGACACCATTACTCGTGCAGAGGAGAAAAGAGTGGAAGGGACTGGCAGTCTTCCACAGAGGGTACAGAGTCCTTTTAGAACTGATCCTAAGAAATCCAGGAACAATAAGAGACCCTGAGCAGGGCCTTCCTACCCTCTGTGGCTGGTTGGTCTTCAGATAATGAACTCAGGCACCTGGCAGTCCCATTTCTTGGGTAGAGAAGGTTGGAGAGCAGTGAGATTGGCATGGAACAAACTCAGGGGCCAAGACCAAGGGTGCAGAGGCCTTTTAGGCAGGGTCCACTGGGGAAAAGAGGTAAACCCAAATACCAGCACATGCTCCCCCACCAGAGTTGGCTGGACATGCACCTGAACCTGGGTATTTAATGGCCCCATCTCTTGTGCGGGGGAGGAAATTGTTGATAAGAGTGGCACAAGTCAACACTGGAGTTCTCCATGGTGAGTGCAGTGGCCTTTCAGGAGGGGCACTACAGGAACTGGAGGGATCTGGAGCCCCAAGCAGCACCCTGCCCCCCACACTCCACGTCTGGCTGCTCTTCCAGTAACTACCAGGGATTTATGGCCCAGTTTATCACGTGGGGGAAGTTGAAGAGCAGTGAAATCCCATGGGATGACCCCAGAGGCCAATGTGAGGGGTAAAGAAATCTTTCAGAGGTAACTTCTATGGAACAGGGACTATCTGAAACCTCATCTAAGCTCCACCTTTTTCAGCCACTTAGCCACCTGACATTGTCCTGGCCGTTCTCTGTTGCCACGGTCTGGAAGGTTGGTTCTTTGTTGCCATGGTCTGGAAGGTTGATTGACTTGCTCAGCTTGACTCCAGAAGCCAGATTGGCTTAGCCCCCAGGGGCCTCCACACAGGGTGCATTATTCAGAAGAGTACAGATTAGTGCATGCATGTGAAGAAAATGCCTGAGGCCAAGGAGAGAACCATCTGAAAGGATTAGAAGGAGCAGTGGTTGGCACTCATACAGGCAAAAGAATAGTACCTGCTCTCACCAACCAGACTGGAGAAACATGCATAATTCATGAGGCATTGAGTAGAGTCCTTAAGAAGGTCTTGTCCCGTAGTTGTGGAGAATAATTAGCCCTAGACTGGGACTGCTCCAGGACCCCATCTAACAAATCATAAAGGCAAGACCTGAAAGAATAAAAAGATTTCCAAGAAACTTAACTGCATCCCATGCATCCCAAAACGAAGTTCAAGAAGATACACAACACGACCGGGCGCCTGGGTGGCTCAGTCAGTTGGGCGTCTGCCTTCAGCTCAGATCATGATCCCGGGGTCCCGGGATGGAGTCCCACATCGGGCTCCCTGCTCAGCAGGGAGTCTGCTTCTCCCTCTGCCCCTCCCGCCTACTCATTCTTGCCCTCTCTCTCTTAAAATTAAATAAATAAATAAATAAATAAATAAATAAATAATCTTAAAAAAATAATACAACACAACCATGTAGGATTTATCCCTGGGATGCTAGCTTATGATTAACATATGCCAATCAATCAATTTGATGCACCACATTAACAGAATGAAAGATAAAAACCAATGATCATCTCAATAGATGCTGAAAAGGCATTTGACAAAGATCAACATCCATTCATGATTAAAAAAAACAAAACACCTCAACAAAATAGGTATAGCAGAAACTTACCTCAACACAATAAAGCATATTTATGAAAATCCCACAGCTAGCAATATTATTAACGGTGAAAATCTGACAGCTTTTCCTCTAAGATCCAGTACAAGGCAAACCTGCCCACTCTCACCACTTCTATTCAACATAACACTGGAAGTCCTAGCAAGAGAAATCAGACAATAAAAGAAAATAAAAGACACCCAAATCAGAAAGGAACTAAAATTATCTCTGTTTTGGGGCACCTGGGTGGCTCAGTCGTTAAGTGTCTGCCCTTGGCTCAGGTCATGGTCCCAGAGTCCTGGGATCAAGCCCCGCATCGGGCACCCTGCTCCGCGGGAAGCCTGCTTCTCCCTCTCCCACTCCCCCTGCTTGTGTTCCCTCTCTTACTGTGTCTCTCTCTGTCAAATAAATAAATAAAATCTTTAAAAAAAATAAAATCTGATTTTGGATGACAAGATCCTATTTGTAGGACATGAAAAGATGCTCAACATCACTCATCATCAGGGAAATGCAACTTAAAACCACAGTGAGATAGCAACTTTACACCTGCCAGAATGGCTAAAATGAGAAGCATAAGAAATAGCAAGTATTGGTGAGGATGTGGAGAAAAAGGAACATTCATGCTCTGTTGGTGGGAATGCAAAATGGCGCAGCCACTGTGGAAAACAGTATGAAGGTTCTTCAGAAAATTAAAAATAAAATTACCATATGATCCAGTAATTCCACTACTGAGTATTTACCCAAAGAAAACAAAAGCATGCATTCAAACAGATATCTGCACCCCTATGTTTATTGCAGCATTATTTACAATAGCCAAGATATGGAAGGAACCCAAGTGTCCATCAATAGATGAATGGATAAAGATGTGGTATATATACAATGGAATATTATTCCACCTTAAAAAAGAAGATCCTGCCATTTGCGACAGTAGGAATAAACCTAGAGGACATTATGCTAAGTGAAATATGCCAAAGACAGAAAGAAAAATGATTAGTGATCTTGCTTAAGTGAGGAATCTCAAAAAGTTGAATCAATAGAAACAGAAAGAACAGTGGTTACCCGGGGTGACCCTGGGGAGGTAGGGAAGGTAGGGGAAATGGGAAGATGTCGGTCAAAGTTTACAAATTTGCAGTTACGTACGATGAACAAGTTCTAGCAATCTAACAGCATGGTGATTATAGTTAATAATACTGTATTGTATACTGGAAATTTACTAAGAGAGTAGATATCAGGGGTTCTAAATACACACACACACACACACACAAAGGTAACTATGTGAGAAAATAGATCTGTTAATTGGCCTGACTGTAGTAATCATTTCACTATGTATATCTACTTGCCTAGTGGCCATTACCAATGGAATATGAAAAATGCATATATGTTTCTCCAGAATACTTCTTTCCATCTCTAGGAACGTTGGAAGGGCAAGGGCTTTGCCTGCCTTCAGTGCTGAGGATATATAGCAGGTGACTAGAAGTTTATTTCATATTCAAGAAGTATCTTCCCACAAGGAAAACAGTAAGCCCGCACGGCTTGAAGTTCAAGTTGTGCAGTGCATTCAAAAAGCAGTTCATTTGAGGCTACATAAACTCTTTCAGAGAATAGAAACAAAAGGGTAAAATCCCCAGTCCAGTTTATGAAGATAGCATATTTGTTTCCTAGGGCTGCCATAACAGAACGCCACAAACTGGGGGGCTTAAAACAACAGAAATTTATCGCTTCACAGTTCTGGAGCCTGGAAGTCTGCAATTAATGTGTTGGCAGGGCCACGCTCCCTCTGGAGCCTAAAGGTGACCCCTCCCTTGCCTCTTCCTAGTTTCTGGCAGTTTGCCAGCAATCTTTGGCACTCCCTGATTCCAGATGTATAACTCGACCCTCTGCCCTGTTACCACATAGCATTCTCCCTGTGTCCCCCTGTCTTCACATGTCTTCTTTTTTTTTTTTTAAAGATTTTATTTATTTAAGAGAGAGAGAATGAGAGATAGAGAGCACGAGAGGGAAGAGGGTCAGAGGGAGAAGCAGACTCCCCGCCGAGCAGGGAGCCCGACGCGGGACTCGAACCCGGGACTCCAGGATCGCGACCTGAGCCGAAGGCAGTCACTCAACCAACTGAGCCACCCAGGCGCCCTTCTTTTTTTTTTTTTTTTTTTTAATTTTTAAGGATTTCGGCGCCTGGGTGGCTCAGATGGTTAGGCGTCTGCCTTCGGCTCAGGTCATGATCCCAGGGTTCTGGGATGGAGTCCCGCATCGGGCTCCCTGCTCCTTGGGAGCCTGCTTCTCCCTCTGCTTCTCTCTCTCTCTCTCTCTCTCTCTCTCCCTCTGTCTCTCATGAATAAATAAATAAAATCTTTAAAAAAATAATTTTTAAGGATTTATTTATTTTAGAGAGAGCGAGCAAGCAGGGGGAGGGGCAGAGGGAGAGAGGAGAGAGAGAATCCACAAGCAGACTCCCCAGTGAGCACAGAGCCTGATGCGAGGCTCGATCCCAGGACCCTGAGATCATGACCTAAGCTGAAATCAAGAGTCAGCCCCTTAACCAACCGAGTCACTCAGGCGCCCCTTAATTTTTTTTTATTATGTAAACTCTTCGCCCAATGTGGGGCTCGAACTCATGCCCCGGAGATCAAGAGTTGCTCACTTTCCCGACTGAGCCAGCCAGGCGCCCCTGGCCATCTTATAAGGACTAAGGGCCCGCCTTACAGCAATATGACCTCATCCTAACTAATCCCATGTGCAATGACACTATTTCCACATTAGGTCACATTCTGAGGTACTGGGGGTTAGGGCTTCAACATCTTTTCTGCAGGAGCACAGTTCAACCCATAACAGCATAATGAACAACAACAAAAATTTCAGGTTTATCTCATTCGGGTATATAGATGCAAAAATCCTAAATGAAATACTAGCAATATATAAAAAGGATAAAGTATCATGACAAAATGGGTTTATCCCTGGAATACAATGTTGGTTTATTATTGGAAAATTGAACAATGTAACTTACCATATTTACAGATTAAAAGAGAAAACTCATGATTGCCAAGAAAGACATAGAAAAAGTATCTGACACATTTTAGAAGCCATCTATAATTTTTTTAAAAACGTAGCAAAGTAGGGGCACCTGGGTGGCTCAGATGTTAAGCGTCTGCCTTCGGCTTGGGTCATGATCCCAGGGTCCTGGGATCGAGCCCCACGTCGGGCTCTCTGCTCAGCGGGGAGCCTGCTTTTCCCTTTCCCTCTGTCCCTTCCCCCCACTCATGCTCTCTCTCTCGCTCGCTCTCTCTCTCAAATAAATAAAATTCTTAAAAAAATTTAGTAGGAAGAAATGGGAACTTCTATAACCTGGTAAGGATCTCTACAAAAAAAAACAAAACAAACCACCTTTATTCTCTTTGGGTGCCTGGGTGGCTCAGTCGTTAAGTGTCTACCTTTGGCTCAGGTCATGATCCTGGGGTCCTGGGATCGAGCCCCGCATCGGGCTCCCTGCTCAGCTGGAGGCCTGCTTCTCCCTCTCCCACTCCCCCTGCTTGTGTTCCCTCTCTCGCTGTCTCTCTGTCAAAAAATAAATAAAGTCTTTAAAAAAAAAAAACAAAACATTATTCTCAGTGGGAAATGTTGAAAGATTTCCCTTCAAATAAAATTTTAAAAACCCTGCAAGTGTTTTACTATCAATGTTTCTCTCCACTATTGTACTGAAAATTCTAGCCAATTCAGTAAGAGCAGGAAGAAAAGGGTATAAGGGATCAGTGGTCTGTAGGGTCAGTGATCGTAGAAAAGTAGGTTTGTGAGGCTCAGGTCAAGAGCTCAGGCTACAGGGTGACAATGTTAAGGATACTTAAAACAGAGCTCCTGGATATTTCACTGTACGCCCCCAGGAAACTACACAGCCTCCTTTCTAAGCTAACAAAATTTAAAACTTCCCGGATACCTACCTGGGCTAACAACCAAGAGATCTGTATCTGGACTATGACCATGCTGGCCTTTCTCTGAGCCAAACCGCTGAAGCTGATAAGACACATGGAGATCAGATTTACCACAGAGAGTGAGGGAGGGTGCACCCTGCAATATGCTACAGACCTGCTTCACCAAAAGCCACGCCACATTGTCCCCCCACCCCCATCCTCCAAGTCCTGATTTCAGAATGGTGTACCCCAGTGTATTACCATCCTTTCCCCCCCAAATTGTGCACGGCTTTACACCCTGGCGATGCTGAGGATTTCCCACAATAATATTAAGATATTATACATATTATATACTATATATATTATATGCTATATTACCTCCATTTTATAGATATGGAAACCGAGGCTCAGAAGGAGTAAGAAATTTAACCAAAGTCAAACCATGCTGGCATGAGATAATAGAAAATATATATATTGGTCTCTGCCCCCTGGTTCCTCACATGGAGCTCCTAAAACCCTTGAATCTCCTAAGTGATAAAAGCACAAGAGCATCTCTTGTTCTAATATTTGTCTTTGACTCTTGTTCTTGACACAGGGCTCCTGAAACCCTTGTAATTCCTAAGTGATAAGAACATTAAGAGTGGGGCACCTGGCTGGCTCAGTCAGAAAAGCATGTGACTCTTGATCTTGGGGTCATGAATTCAAGCTCTACTTTGGGTGTAGAGATGACTTAAATAAATAACTTAAATAAATAAAACTTAAAAAAATAGAACACTAGGAGCATCTTTTGTTCTAATGAGGTGACTCTAGGTGAGCTCCCAGATTGGAGCTGGTCACCAGAAAGACCAAGCCATGATTAGGAGCCTGGGATTTTCAGCCCTGCCCTCCCCCACTTCTCCAGAGAAGGGAGAGGACTGGAAACAGAGTTAATGACCAATCATGCCTACATGAGGAGGCCTCCATCAAAATCCCAGCAGCATGGGATTCAAGGAGCTTGCAGGCAGGTATGTGCATCCACACACTGGAAAGGTGACGCACCCCAACTCCACAGGGACAGAAACTCCTGTGCTCGAGACCCTCCCAGACCTGCCCTATATATCATCTCTTCATCTGGCTGTTCATCTGTATCCTCTATCATGTCCTTTCATAAACAGATAAATGTAAGTAAGTGCCTCCCTGAGTTCTGTGAGTCGCTCTGGCAAATTAATCGAACCTGAGGAAGGGGTCGTGGAAACTTCTGATTTGTAGCCACAACTTCTGGGGGTAACCTGGGGACCTACGACTTGCAGGTGGCATCTAAGGTGGGCAAGGGGGCGGTCTCGTGGGGACTGAGCCATTAACCTGGGGGATCTGACGCCATCTCCAGGTAGATGGTGTCGGAATTGAGTTCGATTGTAGGTCGCCCACCTGGTGTCACGGAGAATTGCTGGATGTGGAGAGAAACCTCCACACCTCTGGTGACCAGCTGCGTCAGAAGTGAAGTGTTCTGTGTAGAAGTAAAGGAGGAAAAAACCGAATTCAGGAAACAAACCCCAAATCGGGCCCACATAAGCACCAGCACCACAGCCCCTCTCCCAGGGACTGACGGCCACAGATCCTCAGCAGCCGCCTCACAGGCCTCCAACCACTAATTACCTCAGGAATTCAAATCCTTAGGGCCACGTCCCTGACACCACCAGAAGCTGACCTTCCAAAACTGCCAATGGCCAAACCATAGGGCACGTCAGAACACACAGGAAAAAAAAAAAAAAAAGAAATCCCTCAAGTCTTGACTGTCAGGGTCTGAGTCTTGACCCTCTGGGAAGCTAACAAGTTTTATAGCTGCTGACAGAAGACACGAGACTCGTGGGGATTTTACGGAGGACTTTCTCCTCAGGGCACAGCAGGGTGCTGGCGCTCCATGTCCTCCAAGTCTCGAAGGGTTGACGCAGAGGGGCCGTGGTGGATGCTACCTATGCAGTGGGTTTCCAGTACAGCCAAGAAACGCTGAGCTTGGAGAATCCCAGCCTGCTCTTTGTCCCGGAGGGAGACATTACCTCATCCCGCCAGGTTGTTCGCTGTCAACACAATCCTGAGAAGTGGCCAAGGTAATGAGTGGTCAGGGCCTTGTATTCTTAGACATTCAGGAAGTAGTCTACGGCCAGGCTATTATCCTGCAACCCACACGGAGGAGTTTAGGCTGATTTGCTGGTGTTTGGTGTCACTGTCAATGATTATAGGGAGCACTACATGGGTCCAAAAGCCAACTCCATCCCCAATGGAAAGATAGTCTGTTCCCCATTCTTTCCCCCCAAATACAAATCTATAACCCAAAGGGCACAGTTTATTCCAGTTTAGGATTTGTTGTTAGCCTTGATTGGAAAACACCATTGCATTGGTTTGGTTAAGTCCCATGGGTGGTAGCATCAAGGGCCTGGAGCCAAGTTGTTGAGCTCTGGCATCATCCGAGGCCATTCAGGTAGCAGGAGAAGAGAATGAATTTGTATCAGTCAGATCTAAACAAGGCCATGTTGGCCCGTGTGTGTGTGTGTGTGTGTGTGTGTGTGTAGGGACGAGGGAGGTTCAGGAGCTGACATTGATACATCAGGCACGGCAGAATAGTTTAGGACCGGCCATGTTCACATGAGTTTTTCTGTTTTTGTCATCCCGAGGAAGTGATGACAGACCGAGCAGGAGGTCAGATTGCCAGCTGCATCTGCTGCTTGACTCCGGGAGACCGTGTGATTGTTTTTCCAGGCTTCAGGGCTTGATCTAGGGGGACCAAGAGAGGATTAATCCTCTCCTCACCTCACACCTCTCAGAGGCTAACCCACGGGCTCCCCAAGTCCTCTCTTTGCACTGCCAGGAAATCAGTGTGTCCTACCCAGTGCCTGTAACTTCACTTTTATCCAATCATCTCCTACTTGGACCCAGATCTTTCATCCAGAGGGGTCAGGTGCAAAAAGACCAAAGGCATTTTTACAAAATTTACAGGGTTTTGTTGTGTGTGTGGTTTTTTGTTTTTTTTTTTTTAATGTCTTCTATCTTGGCCACTGGGGGTCACTGTAGGGGAACTCAGGGAGCATGTACTCAATCATGTGATCCTGATCTTTATGATCTAGCACCGTGTCCATCCAACAAGAGAATCCAGGTGACTGAACCAGAAAGAAGTTTGAATCTCCTAGGCCTCTTTTGGGCTGAGCTGCCACCCAGATGGTTACCAACCAGGTTGGCCTGGGTTTGCCATGAGGAGGAAGAAAGATGGTGTCCGGGAATGGCAGAGCAGAGTCCCTGATTTTCAAACTAGGTCTCTAAGACCCCCCACCTTTTGTTCTGATCATCATCTAGGAGGTATCCAATAGGAGATGATCCCTTTTTGGTGATAGCCACCTTCAGGGATCAGTCTGCCTTACTAAGGTGTGTGGACCAGGAGGAGGTGAGAGGGGGAGACAGAGATTCTTCTGAGTCCATTTTTGAGGAGGCTGTTCAATGGTCATCAGCTATTTGCCAATGGTAGGGAGCTTGGGATGTCTATCAAATACTTCAACTCTTGACCCATTGTGGGGTGGCCTTTGTAACAAAAGTACACCACTGTCAAGACTGCAAATGGTCTGCATCAGAAACGTGGTCTTTAACTTTGTGTCCAGTCTCTGATGATGAATGCACTGTCATGTCCAGGCGGTAATGGCAGCGTTTGGGGCAGCCCCGGCCCAGTCAGCCACTTGATTCCAGTCGGTCTCATCAGAGAACAGGCCCTTACTGTGGGCGTCTACACGGGTGACCCAGACTGACCTCAACCACTAACCATCCATTACTGATCCCCACAGGCCCCCATCATTGCCCCCCAAGCCCCCATCAATCACACCAGAGACCCTCTCTCAGACAAGACCTGTCCCCCACAGTCTCTCAGGCCCTAAAACCTCAAATTGAGTTCCAATTTTATGCCAACTGCTGTTAAGCTGCTTCTGAGAACCACTTCTATTTCCTGTCCCCATCTCTAAGCCCGCCTTCCTTAAGGGCTGCTCTTTTTCACAGGTCTAGTAGTAGTCAGACTGCTGTTTCTGAGCAGCATGGGAAAGCTAAATTGCTCTAAAGCTGTAATTTTCCAAGCTTTTTAAAAAGTATCATAAGTTTTCTCAAAAGCAGATAAAGGGAGGACACTCCTCGTGGAATTGAGGTTTCCACGTTAAGCCAAACTAGGTGGGTCAAGTCCAAGACCCCGCCTTTTCTGCAAACCAGTCGCCCCGCCCCCAGCTCAAGCAGACATACTTATTGGGTGATACGAGTGTCAGTCAAAGCAAGATGTTCCCCTGGACGGCCAAAAGACCCGGGCTACTTAAGGGCAGCCGGGCTCTGACGTTCTCACTGGTTGAAAAGGCTATCAGTCAAGTTCCCACTCCCGCCCCCTGGCCGCGGAAGAGCGGCGGATCGGGATTCCGCGCTCCTGGACAGGCCGCCGGGTCAATCAACTTTCTACCGTCTCGCTCAGCACACTCAGCGACTCGGGAACCAGAACTCTTGATTGGCTGCCCGCTGCCCTTTCAGCCGGAGAGCCCACCCTCTAAAGGTGTCCTAGCTGCTCTGATGAACAGCTGATTAACCCGAGGGGCCCACCGAGCGGTCACAGCTGGCCCCGCCTCTTCCTGAACACCTAATGGCACAGAGACAGGCAGGCCTGCAAAGAGGCTCTGAGCCCAGCCCAGCTTCTCTCGGCTGGTCCCCTAAGGTGTCGGGTTCGGTGCCCGGGAAGGGAGACAGTGAGACGGTGTCGTAAGTGCGCAGTGGGGCGAGGAGTCTGTGCAGCCCCCACGCTAAGGAACGCGAAGACCTGGGGGCAGGTCCAAGACACTTGTGAAGAGTAACTCAAGAGGGCTGCTACTTGGTTTCTCATCTAGCGCAGAGGGATCGACTTGGATTCAGTTTAGGGAGTTCCATTCCAGTACAGGAAATTTTACCCTCGTGTGTGCGTGTGTGTGTGATTTTTAAATATATATATATATATATATATATTTACACTTTCTGTATTTCCTGTAGGATTTTGTAATATGGTAATGGTGGTACTGTAATTAGCTTCTAACTCTAGTTTAAAAGTTAAAAAACAGGGATCCCTGGGTGGCTCAGTCGGTTAAGCGTCTGCCTTCGGCTCAGGTCATGATCCTGGAGTCCCGGAATCGAGTCCCGCATCGGGCTCCCTGCTCAGCGGGAGCCTGCTTCTTCTGCCTGCCGCTCCCCCTGCTTGTGCTCTCTCTCTCTCTCAAATAAATAAATAAAATCTTTTTCTATTTTTTAAAACTTTTTATTTATTTATTCATCAGAGACAGACAGAGACAGAGAGAGAGGCAGAGGGAGAAGCAGGCTCCCAAGGAGCAGGGAGCCTGATGCGGGACTCGATCCCAGGACCCTGGGATCATGACCTGAGCTGAAGGCAGACGCTTAACCATCTGAGCCACCCAGGCACCCAAATAAAATCTTTTTTTAAAAGGTAAAAAAACAAACGTAAAAAGTCATAACTGTTATAATCTGTTATTGGTCAGACAATACATAAAATATGTAAACTGTAACATCAATAACCTAAACTGGGAGGGGGAGAAGTGAAAGTGTAAAGTTTAGGACTGCTACTGAAGTTAGATTTCTACCAGCTTCTAATAGGGTGTTGTTATAATTTGAAGATACTTTATGTAAGCCTCATGGTAACCACAAGGGAAAAACCTATAGTAATTACAAGAAAGAACATGATAAAGAAGTCAAAGTATACTGATACCAAAACAGCAAAGCACCAAAAAGACCATAGGATAAGAAACAAGGAACAACAGAGCTGCAAAAGAGCCAGAAAACGATTAACAAAATGGCAATAGTAAATCCTTACCTATCAATATTACCTTAAATGTAAATAAATTAAATTTTCCAGTCAAAAGACATTAAATGGCTGAATTGATTAAAAACAAACAAACAAACAAGACCTAACAATGCACTGTCTACAAGAGACTCACTTTAGCCTTAAGGACACACATAGACTGAGGGTGAAGCCATGGTAAAAGGTATTTCAAGCAAATGATTAGCCATAAAAAGCAGGTGTAGTTATATTTATATCAGACAAAATAGACTTTAAGCTAAAAATGGTACGTTTTATTAATCGAAAGTCTTTTTAAGATCCCAAACTGACCCCTCCGAGCTTGTTTTGTGTTGTTGTTGTTTTTCTTTTCCAAAAAAAAAAAGTTTCCCCCCAGAGAGGCCACGTCTGTAGGGCAAGTGGAATTTTTCTGGAAAAGGGAGAAAGCAGATTCCAGGTGAGAAGAATGATGGCCCAGAGGTCGATATGACTTAGAATCTTGGCAGAAGCAGAGGCTGAAAAGTGTGCTCGGAGAGTTGTTTTTGTTTTTGTTTTTAAGATTTTATTTATTTGAGAGAGAGAGAATGAGAGATAGAGAAAGCACATGAGATGGGGGGAGGGTCAGAGGGAGAAGCAGACTCCCCGCCGAGCAGGGAGCCCGATGTGGGACTCAATCCCGGGACTCCAGGATCATGACCTGAGCCGAAGGCAGCTGCTTAACTGACTGAGCCACCCAGGTGCCCCGGGGATTAAGATTTTAAATAAGGGGAGTCATCTCTGAGAAGCTGATCTTTAGCAAAGATGTGAAGGAGGGGAGGGAGTTGGAAAGAGAATAAAAAGACAAGACTACAGCATTTCGAGGCCCCCAGAGGTGTACCTGTCCTTGACACCTCGTAACCTCCATCAATGGCTGCTCTCTCCCCAAACTTCAGCTGAGACCCTGGACCCTCATTCTGACCCAGGCAGAGTTCCTCAGACCCTCTCTACATTTTAGATGACTGACTCCAAAAATCCTGCCACTTTTCCGACAACTACTGCTAAAGGCCCTGACTGGCCTAAGTCATTTTCTTTCTTTTTAAAGATTTTATTTATTTATTCATGAAAGACAGAGAGAGAGAGAGAGAGAGGCAGAGGGAGAAGCAGGCTCCCAAGGAGCAGGGAGCCCAATGCGGGACTCAATCCCAGGACCCTGGAATCATGACCTGAGCCGAAGGCAGATGCTTAACCATCTGAGCCACCCAGGCGCCCCTGGCCTAAGTCATTTTCCAAACCTCGTCTTCAGAAAACGCCACCTTCCATGCCAGACCGCAAATCTCCCAGAAGTGACTACTAGGGATTCCGAAACCACGTCTATTTCGAGTCCACAATCTAAACATTCCCCCAAACCATAATTACCACGATTTCATTTTTTTAGGGCACTTATTTAAAAACGTCCATGGTCACTACATTAATGTGAATAAGGATTCATTCATTCAACCAATATTTACAAACATCTAAACTGTATCAGGCAATGTTATAAAAGCACTCTCAAATTAACCCTCTCAATATCCTTAGGAGGGAGTTAATTGCATTAGCCCCTGTTGATAGAAGAGTAAAAAGGGGGGTGGGGGGCTCCTGGGTGGCTCAGTCTGTTAAGCGTCTGCCTTCGGCTCAAATCATGATCCCAGGGTCCTGGGATAGAGCCCCACATCGGGCTCCCTGCTCAGGGGGGAGTCTGCTTCTCCCTCTGCCTCTGCCCCGCCCCCAGGTCTTGCTCTCTTTTGCTCGCTCTCAAATAAATAAATAAAATCTTTTTTTTTTAAAGAGAGTAAAATGGGAACAGAAGGTCACACATTTGGGGAGGGGGCTGTGATTTGAACCCAGGCGTTCCGGCTCAAGAATCCATGCCCTTAACTACTATGACTGTCGTGATCATGGCTCTTGTTTCAAAGTTCTCTCTTCAGTTAGATACTTCCTTTAGGTCTTTTTCAAATGTCATCTCGGTGAGGCTTTTTTCCTGGCCACTCTAGCTAAAATTCACACATTCACACACACAACACACACACACACACACACACACACACACACACTTACCCTTTCCTGTGTCATTTTTCTCCTTCACATTTATTATACATTTTACTTAGTGATCTAGCGATTAGCATTACTCAAAATTGTTATTTGTTCTTTACATTTGTTATCTGTCTTTTATAGAAGTCAGCTCCAAGAGGGCAAAGATTTTTGCCTGTTTTATTCACTGCTGTAACCCCTGTCACACAGTAGGCACTTGGTAAATATTTGTGGGATGAATGAATGAATAAATGAGGGAATGAGGGAATGAACCCTTCCAATGACGGCTGATTCCAAGGTGCCTTGTCTGGATCCTGGTTGGCCCTGGATTCGCTCTTCTGACTCATGCAGAGTCCTCTGACCTCTGATATATTGACTCTGCTTACAGATATTAACATTTAAAATCGGAATCATACCACTCTGATGAATTTCTATTAAGAAAGTTTGCCCTGGGGGCGCCTAGGGGGCTCACTCAGTTGAGTGTCTGCCTTCCGCTCGGGTCATGATTTCGGGGTCCTGAAATCAGCCCCACGTCTGGCTCTGCACTCAGCGGGGAGCCTGCTTCTCCCTCTCCCCCTGCTCCTGCTCTCTCTCTCTCTCTTTCTCTCAAATAAATAAATAACATCTTAAAAAGAGAGAGAGAGAGAGAGTTTGCCCTGGCATGAATTATGAGCCAATTTAATTCCTTGTTCAATGCCCTACAGTGGTGCCCTTAACCCAAAGCCAGTTTGGGCCATTTTCACTTTCTGAAACTGTTTACAGTGGGATGAATCACTTTCGGGTTAATTTTTACAGTGATGATTCGATTCCTGCATCAATTTTCTTGTCCGCGTCTTGTTTCAGCAATAATGGCTTTGCCCCAGATATCTCCTCAGAGTCAGGCTGCTCCTTGAACAGCTCAGGGACATTCTTGCTTCCAGGACCCTACTGGTTGTTCCCTCCGCCAGAAATACTCTTATATCTCTAGCTCATCTCTTGTTTTCTTCACATTTCTTTCCTTTTTTTAAAATAAGATTTTATTTATTTATTTATTTGACAGAGAGAGAGAGAATGCGAGAGAGGGAACACAAGCCGGGGGAGTGGGAGAGGGAGAAGCAGGCTCCCCGCTGAGCAGGGAGCCCGATGTGGGGCTCGATCCTGGCACTCTGGAATCATGACCTGAGCTGAAGGCAGACGCTTAATGACTGAACCACCCAGGCGCCCCCCCCTCATGTTTCTTTCCTGAAAAAAAAATCATCTTTCTTTTTTATTTTTTTAAATTTTTGTATTAACATATAATGTATTATTTGTTTCAGGGGTACAGGTCTGTGATTCATGAGTCTTACACAGTTCACAGTGCTCACCATAGCACATAACCTCCCCAATGTCCATCACCCAGCCACCCCATCCCTCCCACCTCCCACCACTCCAGCAACCCTCAGTTTGTTTCCTGAGATTAAGAGTCTCTTATGGTGGGCGCCTGGGTGGCTCAGTCCTTGGGCGTCTGCCTTCAGCTCAGGTCATGATCCCAGGATCCTGGGATCGAGTCCCGCATCGGGCTCCCTGCTCCGCGGGAAGCCTGCTTCTCCCTCTCCCACTCGCCCGGCTTGTGTTCCTGCTCTCGCTGTCTCTCTCTCTGTCAAATAAATAAATAAAATCTTAAAAAAAAAAAAGAGTCTCTTATGGTTTGTCTCCCTCTCTGGTTTCGTCTTGTTTCATTTTTCCCTCCCTTCCCCTATGATCCTCTGTCTTGTTTCTCAAATTCCTCATATCAGTGAGATCATATGATACATATCTTTCTCTGATTGACTTATTTCGCTCAGCATAACACCCTCCAGTTCCAACCACATCATTGCAAATGGCAAGATCTCATTCCTTTTGATGGCTGAGTAATATTCCATTGTATATATATACCACATCTTTATCCATTCATCTGTTGATGTACATCTAGGCTCTTTCCATAGTTTGGCTATTGTGGACATTGCTGCTATAAACACTGGGGTGCGTGTGCCCCTTCAGATCATCTTTCCTTTTTAAAAAAATCCTTTTCAACAAGGCCTAAGCTGACCACCCTATTGTGTTATTTTTAAAGATTTGTTTATTTATTTGAGAGAGAGAGCACGTGAGCTGGGAAAGGGGCAGAGGGAGAGGGAGAGAGAGAATCTCAAGCAGACTCCCCACTGAGCACAGAGCCCGACATGGGGCTTGACCTCACTACCCTGAGATCATGACCTGAACCGAAATCAGGTGACTACCCTATTTGAATACAAGCTTCTGTCACCTTACACTCTGATCCCCCTTGAATTTATTTGTTTGTTTGTTTATTTACTTTTAAGTAATCTCCACACTCAATATGCGGCTCGAACTCACCACCTGGAGCTCAAGAGTCAGATACCCCCTGGACTGAGCCAGTCTGGCACCTCCTGGTCCCCCTGAAATTTAATGCAGACTTACCATCTCCCAACATACAAATAATGTCATTGGTTGCCTTATTTATTGTCTGTCTCCCTCTGCTGGAACATAAGCTCTAGGAAGGCAGGAAGTTTTGAATCTTTTTGTTCCCTGCTGTCTCCCCACTGCTTATAACAGTGCCTGACATCCAGTAGGCACTCAATAAATATTTGCTGAATGAATAGCTCCTGTCATGCTGAGCTTTTTTTTTTTTTTTTTTTTTTTTTTTTTGTGGCCAGTTTTCACCGAGTCTACTGTTTCAGGACCAAGAAGTGCAGGTTCACGTTTTGTGGAGAACATTGGATCCTCCCACCAGTTTTCCCTCAACACATTCTAAAGCTCAGAGTTGTGCCTGCCGTCAGTTTACTCTATGGTGCTTATGTCTAGCAGTAACAGTCGTGGATCTGGTAAGATATTTGGTTTTATTTCCTAGGTAATCCAGGACAAAAAGTGTAAGCGATGTCCCTTATGCAGTCCAGAATTATCTAAGACGAGCTTCGCTAAAGCTTCGGGTCAACTTTGTGTAGTGTATAAAATCTAAACTTCTAACCATGGCCCCTGGGGCCCTATGGATCTGGCTCCTGACCGCCTCTATAATCACATCTCTAGCCACTCTTTTCCTGGAAGAGCCCAGGGCTTCCAGTGAGCACAATATTCCAGCCACACTGGCCTTCTGGTGAAACTTCTCTCCTCTGTGGGTTTCTGTGTTTGCTAACACCGGTCTTACCCACCACCTTGAGGGAAACTCCTTGAGGACCCAGACTGGTCTAGTGGGGGTGCATCCAGAAGCCAACCCTGACACAAGAATTGAAGGCAAGTCATTGACTGGAATTCCAGGAAGCACCTGTAAGGCAGTGGGGAAGTAGGGCAGCAAGACAAAGAAGAGAGAAGGCAGCCGATGGAGACTGTTAGTAAGCAACTTAGTGTTGGGGGTTAACCTGAGCATGTTCCCACTGTGGAGTTCTGGGGGCCGGCAGAGAACACACACCTTAGAGATGTCCCATCTGAGGGCCCAGGGGGCAAGGGTGTTTATCTACCAGCTCTCATCAGTCATTGGTTAAGGGCTGCTGCTAAGGGGTGTTCATTTCCTGGCCCTTCCAGCCTGCCAGGCCCACAGACAGAACAGAACGGCCTTCTGCAGCTTGAGAGGAAGCCCTCCAGTGAAGACATACAGACACTGGCAGTTGGCAGTTGGCCAGCACACCCCAGAGCTGTAAGGACACGCGGATCCAGGCAGGAAACTGACTGTCTGTTACAGGGCCTGTGACTGTCTTGTTCGTTGGGTCTTGCACATAATAAATGCCCTGTGAGGTTGAAGGATGAAGGAGGTTGGTATCCGTTATGTTGCTGGAGCAGAGTTGGGTCCAACAGATCAAGGTTCAAACATCCCTGGGGTCAAACGGTAGGGTGAAAGTCCTCTGTTTGGGTCCTCTGACCACTCCCACCGGCCCCCACGGTCACCCCCACCCTGGGAAATCCTGGAGGACAAGGATGCTGGTATATATCAGTGTCTGGTACACTGTCAGGACTTAGCACAGGGTAGGCAACAAACATCCGCCTCTTCAGCCCAGTGTGATCCTTAAAAGGGCAGTGGCTCACCGGAACGGCTACAGTGAGAATGATGGAGGGTGCTGAGCGATGGCGGGGATGTGGCTGGCGTTCACCACCGAGGGATGTGGAGATTGGAAAATTGGAGTCATTTACTGATCCCATTTTGCCCCATGACTTAGGTCTTAGGTCCTAGGTATATGCCCAAGAGAAATGAGTGCGTCTATCCATCAAAAGATGTATACAGCAAGGGATGCCTGGGTGGTGCAGTCGGTTAAGCATCGGCCCTCTGCTCAGGTCATGATCCCAGGGCCCTGGGATGGAGCCCCGCATCGGGCTCCCTGCTCTGAGGGAGGCCTGCTTCTCCCTCTCCCATTCCTCCTGTTTGTGCTCCCTCTCTTGCTGTCTCTCTCTCTGCCAAATAAATAAATAAAATTTGTAAAAAATTTAAAAAAATAGAAAAGGTATATAACAACAAAAAGATGTGTATAAGAATGTTCACAGAATCGGGGCGCCTGGGTGGCTCAGTCAGTTAAGCATCTGCCTTCTGCTCAGGTCATGATCCTGGGGTCCTGGGATCGAGCCCCACATTGGGCTCCCTGCTCAGTGGGGAGCCTGTTTCTTCCTCCCCCTCTGTCCACCACTCCCCCTGCTTGTGCTCTTCTCTGTGTCAAATAAATAAATAAATAATTTTTTAAAAAAAGAATGTTCACAGAATCATTCTTAATAGCCCCACACAGAAAACTACCCAAACGCCTATCAACACTGGAACGGATGAAGTGTGATCTAGTCACACAATGGAAGAAATTACAGCAGTGAGAAGAGACTACTGATTATATAACAACATGGTTCCATCTCACAAACATCATGCTGAACTAAAGAAGCTGGAGAGAAAAACGTGTGATTGCATTTATATGGAAGTCCCAAACCAGACAAAACTAACCTAACGTTGTTCGAGGTCAGGAGAGTGGTTACCCTTGGAGGGGGGGTGGGCGGGGAGGGGGTAGGGCTGGACCTGAAGGGAGCTTCTAGTGTTTGTTCATGTTCTCTTTCTCAACCTGGATGCTGGTTACACAGGAGCATCCAGTTTGTAAAAAGTAAATGAACTTTGAAGACTGTATGTATCTATTTTTTTAAGATTTTATTTATCTATTTGAGAGAGAGAGAGAGCATGGGCAGTAGGGGCAGGGGGAGAGGCAGAGGGAGAGGGAGAAGCAGACGCCCCACTGAGCAGGGAGCCTGACTTGAGACTCAATCCCAGGACCCTGAGATCATGACCAGAGCTGAAAGCAGACGCTTAATTGACTGAGCTGCCCAGGCGCCCCTGTATGTACATTTTAATTCAATGGTCAGAACAAATAAGTTTTGAGGTGGCCGGTTGTGGCTGGGAGGGGAGGGAAGGTGGTATCGTTGCCATCAGGAAGGGAGCAAAAATATGGATTTTAGGATTTAGTCCAAGTGCAGGCTCCTGTTTGGCCAGAATGGTTTCTTGAGGTCCTGGGAGCTGGATGAGGAGGCAGAACTGGGGGGAACTGGAGGTGTGCAGCCTCAGTAGCCGTGAGCCTGAAGGGCACTGATGGTAGGGCACAGTCCCTGTACCAGAGGTAGCAATATCACGTTTCCCAAGCACATACTGTACCAATCCGTGCCCTAAGCGAACGGACATGCCTGCATACCTGCCCTCATGCAGCTTACCTCCTGGATGGGGTCAGTGGCGGATAGGTTCTCCGGGCCGATGGTAGGGTATGGCAGCAACAGGCTGAGGTTTATTATAGGGAGTAATCGCCCAATATACTCAGGTACTTGGGTGGCTGGGATGACACGGCCGTTTGTTTCACTTTCAGTCCCAGTAACAGCAGGCTGGAAGGTGGAGAGTGCTCCCTTTACATGTTGGAATTCTCTGCTTTGGGGCCTATCCTCAGCTTGGGAGACGGGCCCCACAAGGAAGCACTCAGCAAGTGCAATTGCTCACTTCCAGGAAGGCTCTACGTGGATGTTGCTCCCACCTTGGCCACAGGCCAGTGGACTAGGGCTCCTCCTGAGACTCAGTAGCTAGGGGAAGAGACATCACCTCTGAAGTCCCAAGCAGGAACAAGCACAGAGATGGTAGCAATGAGCATGTGATGTGGAGTTCTGAAGTATGGGCTGTGGAACAGGGCCCCCGGGGAGACGGCAGAGATGCCAAGGGCATGAAGGGGAGCCCAGATGTCCAGACTTAACAGGGATTTAGGAGACTCCCTGGAAAGAAACAGACAGCTAGAGCAAGTCTACTGAGCTCCATCTTCCAGAACACAGAGAGACACAGGGGGCAAAGACAGACAGAGCCTGAAAGAATGAGCCCCTGATGCAAGGAGACAGCCTATTCCCAAAGAATGTGCAAGGGGAGAATTCCAGAGGAGAGAGAGAGAGAGAGAGAGAGAGAGAGAGCGAGCAGGCAGGCAAAGACACGCAGGCATACACAGAGATGTGCATCTTGTATGCGAGACCACCCAGACTGGGGCAGAAGGGAAGAGAGGGGCATTCAGACTCACCAAGACACAAGACAGGCAGAAACTCCAAAGCGCAGAGAGAAACAGAGAAGGTGGCGACGGAGACAAACGCTCATCCTCGTTAACAGAAAAGCCCTACTCTGCCACATCACCCTCAATCCCCAGTCGTTCCGGCCCTTCTTCTAAGATGGTTGCCACTGACTTCTTCCTATATGCCAAACCCCCATCCAGAGGAGCCCTGAGCCACCCTGTAAGAAGCCCGGACTATTCTGCTGGAGAGGGGTGCCACATGGAATAAGACTGAAGTGCCAGACACATGAGTGAAGAAGCCACCTTGGATGTCCATCCCAGTTAAAGATGCCTCCAGCCCCCCTGCCACCATCTGACTGCAACCACCTGAGGCCCCAAGAAGAGCCACCTAGCTAAGCTCAGTCGACCACAGGACCATGAAAGGTAATACTAAATTGTCATCTTAAGCCACTAAGTCTTAGTGCCCCCTCTGTCTCTCTGTGTTCTGGAAGATGGAGCTCAGTAGACTTGCTCTAGCTGTTTCTTTCCAGGGAGTCTCTCCTAAATCTGTTTGTTACCCAGCAACAGATAACCAGAACACCGAGAAAAGGCTGCAGTGGCCTTTTAAGACCTGACATCCCCATTCCCACATCCCCCCGCCACAACAAAACCAACACCAGCCAGTCAGACTTTTAGTCCCTTTAATTAGGTGCTCTGAAGAAAGGGCAAAATGACAGGCAGGAGTGGAGAAGGTGATGTTTCTTGAGCCCCGCTTGGCAATGGGTCAGTCCTCATCCTCCGGCAGCTGGATCTTGCTGGGGTCAAAGCAGTTGGATTCCATGATGGGGAGGCCATTGGCCTCTCGGAATTTAACAAGCCTCTCAGCCTCTCGGCGGGCCCACTCCTGCATTCTGGAGGCAGCAGCACGGGGGTAGACATGAGGGAGCCTCACTGGACACCAATCCCCATCTTAGCTCCCCAATCCCCACTGGCACAAAGAACAGGATGCCTGGCACAGTCCCCTTCACCCTCCACCCCCACCCATTCCACTCTCTTGGACACCCCCCGTGCACCTGTAATCAGGCAGATAAGCTACAAAGGTGCTGCCAAGGACCAAGACAATGGAGAAGCCAAAGAAAAAGACGACCCGCATGTTCCAGACGTCCACAACAGGGTCCTTGTCATAACCGTGGGAGTCTGGGTTCTGTGGCAAGAAGAAGAGGAGGTCAATGAGGGCTTCCTGTGGCTCCACAAAAGCCTTATGCTGGCACTGCATAAGTTGGTCTCCAATTTCACCTCAGACCAATCTCCCCTCTCTCCTTTAATTCCTCTTTCTAGTCTTAGGAGTTGTCGACCTCCTTCCTACCACAGGGCCTTTGCACTTACTGTTCCCTCTTCCTGGAAAGCCTTTCCCCCAGATCTTGTCATGGCTAGATCTGTCTCCTCACTCAAAGTGTTGGCTTCATAATCACTTCCCTTAGGAGGCATTCCCTAGTCACCTTATCCATTACTTGTCTTAAACTACAGGAAATTGCCACTTTTACAGGTTAAAAATGGTTGAATATTGCCAACTTCCTATGGTTTCACCTAACAAAATTACCCCCACCCCCAAATCACTCCCCATCCACTTATCTTGCTTAACTTTCTTTCTAGCAGTTATTAGTTTACCAAGGTAGCATCTCCCCAGGTCCTATCACATTATCTTATTACACTCAATATTACTGTTTCCAAATATTTTACATGTTTATCTTCTGTGTTCTCCACTATCGTACAAGCTGTACGAGAGCAAGGGATTTATCTTATTTCCACACTGCTGAACCCTTAGGGCCCTGAACCGCACCTGGCATACAGCAGGCCCTGGCTCCTCACTTACAAAATGAATGGATAAATGAATAAGCATCCTGTATATCCACGCCAGAGGACAGTACTGAGGAAGAACCTACTGTGTGCCATACACAAACTTCCCATATCCCAGGGAGGCGGAAAGTAGCAATAATGATTAACACCTTCTAATGCTGAATACCAGGTGCCGGCAGCTGTTCTGAGCACTTTGACTCATTTAATTACATGAGGCAGATGTAGCATTTTATTTTCTAGAAGGTGTCCTCATACTTTCCCCATTTTACAAAGAGGCACCAAGGAGTTAAGCTACTTGACCAAGGTCACAAAGATGAATAACTGTCGGTGCTTGTATTCCAACCGTGGCATTCTGATTTCAGAGTCTCTGCTATCACCACAGCACAGCGGACCTCATTCCGCCACACGTTCAGTTATGCGAGTTTGGGCAAGTCACTTAACACCTTCATGCTTCAGTTTCCTCATCTGTAGAACAGGTATGCTAATAGTATCTACTTCAAAATAGGGCTGTTTTGAGGATTAGATAAGATAACGTACGCAGAGTGTTTAGATTATTACTATTATACATGGGTGTTTAGTATTATTGTCGTTATATTATATTGCTTCTAACGTGTTTTGAGCATTGCCCACTTCAGGTTTTGATACCTGTCTGCAAAATAAAGCCAGTCTCGCCGCTGGCCCTGAACTGAAGATTACCAGGGGACAAAGAAGGAAATCAAGCTAGGCCAAGTTCCCAAGTCTTCGAGGATTTCACCAGCAGCGCAATCCTCAGCCGCCTAAGAATGTCCTCTACCGCGCCCCGTCCGCCGGCCCCCGATTGACCCTTCTGGCGTCCGTTTCCACTCCCTCTCACCTTCTCATAGAGGTTTTCGTCCTCCGGATCTGGGTCCTCCTGCCAGCGTACGGTCGGTTCCGGCGTCCGCTTTCCAGCCACAGCCGACGGGGCGATCACGGCCCTAGACGAGCTGGATTCCCAGCGAACACGGGCTGCCGGGAGCCCTCGCGTCGCCGCTACTGCCAAAAAGCGGCGAGCGCACAACCCCAACAGCCCGCCCGCCATGACAGATTGTGCTGCCGGCTCTCAGGGGCGGAGACGGAAATGCGACTATGCGCAGCTGCAGTTGGCCCGAGCGCGACAATTGTCGCTCCGCCCCCGCTGCACTAAATAGGTCCCGAGTCTGGATTTGGTTTTCAAATGAAGTGAAGCGCTGAGCAGCCCTCTTTCCTTCCCTCTGTCATGGCGTCCCGGGGCGACCATTTTCCTAACCTCGGTCAGGCTAAGGAATTTCTGGCTGATAGGTCTGCCCATTTCCTTGATAAGAAAGCGTTGACAGTTGGGTGGATGCAGGTCCCAGCCAATGGCACGGAGATCTCCCTCACCCTTTGGGGAAAGGGGTGGAGCTTCCGCTTGTCTTTCATCTTTGAAGGAAGCGAAGCTTCTAAAAAGCGGGCCTCGCGCGATTGGCCAATAGCTACTCCTTTTCGCGACTTGCGAGCGTTCGCAAGGAGAATGGGGAGGTGGCATACACTTGCCAATCAGAGCCGGCCAGGGCTGTCCGTCGGCGGCCGGCGACCAATAGACGAGGGCGGCCAGAGCGCGCTCCCTTAGTAGGTGGATGGTGGTCGAAGCGCCGGCTCCCTTCTCCTCGTCGCCATTTTGTGCTGGTGATTGCGGCCGGCTGGGAGTAGGCGGCAGTGGGTTTCCTGGGGAGGGTAGCGCGCTTGGCGCTTCTCCCCTCCCCGCTTCTCCGCCCTTCTGCCTCCAGCCTCGGACTTGGCGGTGGTGCGGGCCGGCTCCGGCTGAGCTGGGAGAGTTGGAGGAGGTGGCGGCGCGCCGAGGTGATGTCCGGGAGCCCTCCCTTGACAGCCCGGGCCGAGAAGGTGAGCGTCGTCGCTGGTCGTGGGGGCGGAGGTAAGGGGCCGGGGGCGGGCGGGTGCGGAGAGGAGGCGCGAGGGCGGACTACGGGACGTGGGCCTGGGCTACGCGCGGAACCGAGGGATGCGTGCATGGCCTGAGCCCGGGAGGGGGTGTCTTCCCCCCCCCACTTTTGAGAGCGGAGGCGCGTGCGCGATTGGGGCACAGAATGGGTGCACGCGGGTTGGGGGAAGGGAGGGACCGATGGGAGTGGGCTTCCGTGGCTTACTGTGTCTGCGACACCGAACTTTATCCGTGGAGGGGCCAAGGTCTTTATCCATAGGGGAGGGGGTGTGCTATCTGCTCTGTGTGACTTGGGTACTTACCTATCCATCGGGAAGCATTCTGTGGCTCTGGTCCTTATTCTTGGGTGGGGGAGGAGGAGGAGGAAGAACAAGAACAAGAACGTCTCTATGACTCTGGTCTTTATCCTTGCAGTCTGCGCTGTAACTCCGGTCCTTATCCATGGGGAGGGGTCCTTAGCCATAGGGAGTCTTCCTGGGACTGGCCCTAACCAACCCACTTGATAGCGGGGAGGGAGCGCAAGGAATGTGTGTATGACTTTACTGCCCCTTTGGGAAGGGGTTCGTATCTGTGACTGACGCTCATCCTTTGAAAGGGCCTCAATGTGTGATTATGGCCTGTAATCATTGTGGGTTCCTGTCTTGCGATTTTGGCCCACAGTTATTCGGGGTGCATGTCTGTGACTTTGGTCCCTGTCTGTTGTGGATACCCGTGTGTGACTCTGAGCTCTTTGCCAGAGTCTACTGAGGGTTTTGTATCTGGCTCTCATCCACTGGGGCCCCTGGTTGTGAATCTAGCTCTTATCCATCTGGGAGCAGGCAGCTCTGGTTCCCTGTGGCTTAAGGAGGAAGAGAAAATTGGTTGTGTGTATACATGGAGGAAAGGTGTGGTGGCAACCTAGTGTTGGGCAGCTGTTGTTAACTGCCTAGCTTTGCCTGATTCCTGCTCAGAGGGTGGGGCCTGAAGATTCTGGGATACTTCTTGGTGACCCCTGGCCAGGTCACGTGGCTCTGGGGACTTACTTAGTTCTCAGGGCAGCCCTGAGGGTTGGGTGAAGTGACTGCCTTTCCATCCCAGCAGAACAGCACAGGGGTTGGGAACAGCCTCAAAAGGGCTCTTTTTGCCTCTGAATAAGTTGGACCCAGCTCTGGGGAGAGAACCACCTTGGGACCTGGCTGCGCATAAGAGACAGGGCGCATAAGAGACAGGGCTCGAGGCTGAGCCAATTGCAGAGCGAGGGCCAAAGCTGTGTTGGCCCGGAGCCCAGGGAGGCGTCAGCTGTCTCCCTGCCAAGTTAGCCCCTTTACCCTCTAGGCCTTTCGTGGTCTTCTGCTGTCTTGTAGGGGGCAGCCAGCCTCTTGTTGGGAGGATGAAATGGCACCTGGGGCCCCATGGAAGGAGCCTGGTGGGCGCCTGCAACTCCCGTTGTGAAGTCTTGCTTCCGTGCCTAATGTGCCTGATCTTAGGCAAATCATCCAGCACCGAGAACCCCCTGGGCAGGTAGCTCCAGGCTCAGACTTGTCTACCAGTCTCAGATGGCAGAGCCGTGATCACAGAATAGGTGGTACCACCAGGTCTCTCTGCAGGATGCTCCCTCTCTGCTGAAGGCCCTGCTGTTTCTGTTTTATTTTATTTAAGTAAGCTCTACGCCCAGTGTGGGGCTTGAACTCATGACCCCGAGATCCAGAGTTGCATGTTCTACTGACTGAGCCAGCCAGGCGCCCGTGGCCTTGCTATTTTAGGGCTGTGGGCTGTAGCTTCATGTGTGTGGGGAAAGGAAGGAGCCGGCCAGGTAGGGGCTGCCTTCCCACTCTGGTCCACAGAAGCACCAGGAAGTTGGGAAATAATGTCCCTGGGCTAAGGGACAGCAGAGAGCCTTGACAACAAGGGTTTCTCAAGGAGGCCCCAACTGCCTTGACCCCTTTCTTCCTTCTACTCTCCCCAGAGTCCCTGCAGGAGGCATCACCCAGGCTGGCAGATCATGGTGGCAGCAGCGGGGGTGGCTGGGAAGTGAAACGGAGCCAGCGGCTGAGGAGGGGCCCCAGCAGCCCCCGCAGGCCCTATCAGGACATGGAGTATGAAAGACGGTGAGTTACCCACTCCCACCCCTACCAAGCATCCTAGGCTTATCCCCGTGTAAGGATTGGTCTAGGAAGGTGCTAGGAGGGGACTTCCGGGCAGAGGAAACAGTGCAGCAAGATGATTGGTTTCTGTTCAGCAGACATTTACTTGGCACCTGTTGTGAGCCAGGACCCGTGCTAGACTCTGGCAGTGCAGTGGTGAGTGAGACAGATAAGACCGCAGCCTTCTTCCTCCGGGTCTCACAAGAGAGACCACACAGTTTACAGGTGACTTAAGAAACAGCTTGATAGGTGCCATGGTTGGTTGTGGAGTTGGGAAAGGATCAAGAGAAAAGGAGGAATGGAGGCAGAGGTCCAGATTTCCAGTTTGGGTGACTCATATTCACCAAGGTGTGGACGGCCACTGCAGGAGGAGAGGCAGAGGTGTGTGGCAGGTGGGTGATGGGTTGTAAGTGCCTGTGGATTCTCAGGGGAGAGGTGTGGGCTCTAGCTTTGGGTTGGAGGGATGGGTGGGAGCAGTCCTTTCAGAGTCACGCATTTGTGCAGGATAAGTATGGGGCAAGCCAGGTCAGATAGTGGGAGACTTGAGGACAAGGTGGGCTGAAGCCGGCAGGATATTTGTCTTAGAATGGGACACTCTCGTGTGGTTATTTTTATTTTATTTTTTTTTCCCCGTGTGGTTATTTTTAAACTGGTATGAACAGGAAACAGTTGGGACACTTGGTAAAATACAGAGATCCTGGGCCAACCCTCACCATCCTGGTAGATCACTCCAGTTGATTCTCATGCAGATGATCTATTCCTGACATATTAAGAGTGCCTAGGAAAGTAGACCTAATGCTCCCAGAAAGCCTCTGTTAAGAGTCAGTAGATTTATAGAAAGTCAGGGGGGAAATAATTTTTTAAAATGTCTTACAAAGGGTTTCTTCTTCCACCACCCCCCTTTAAAAATGTTTTCTGAAGAGCGAGTCCAAATTTGAGATGGGGTCATCATCTAGTGTTACTCAGTCTTCTTAAAAAAATGTCTTTTGAAAGCATTCAAGTTTTGGGTGGTATTCTCTGGAAATGCTCTGTGGCAGTTTCTGAGTTTGAGTAGGTGACATACTTCCTTCAGACTTTATAGCCAAATAAAGTCACTGTCTTTCTTTTGGCTTTCAAAAGACCTCGAGTGCAGAGGTTTAAGTTAAATCATACCTTTTCAGTTCAAGGTGGGTTTCTGTCATAGGTCACTGCAGGGCCTTCTCTTGCCATATTTTTTTTTCCTTTTTATTTCCAATTTCCAATAGCTGTCCTGTTTGAAATGTATCCGTCTAAAATATGTGGCATTGTTTTGAGTGTCCCTGTTTTCAGTTTATACAAATGACAGAGAGCTACAGTTTTCCTTCTGTTTCCTGAACTTTGTATTACTCAGCACTGCATTTTTAAGATCTGTCTCCATTGCCATGTGTATATTAGTGCTTTGCTCCTAATTGGTCCCAAGGACACCATGGTGTGTGCCTGTTGCCTTTTACTTAATGATTCCCTCAGGATGGGTACCTGTAAAATTCATCACTTTTTTGTCTTGTAATCTGTGCATTCAGAAACCTCTGTTCCTGCCTCTGGATCGCAAAGATTGTTTTCACTCTATAGTTTTCCCTTTCACATTCAGATCTTTAATAACATTTAAGAGTACACTTTTGAATATGGTATAAGGTAGGTTCTAGTTTTGTGTTCCTCCATATAGTAGGCAGTTTTCCCAGTACCTTTTAAATAGTCCATTCTCTCTTTATTGATTTGTAGAACGTCATCTCATTTCAAGTTCCCTCATGTACGTGGATCTGTCTTGAGTAATCTGATTTGTTTCATTGGTCTAGTTGCTTAATTCTCATGCCAGAACCTTACTGGTTTTGTTTATTATGGCTTTATTAGAATCTCTTAGCTCCCACTTTGCTCTCTTATTTATCAAAGTTGATTTTAGCCATTTGTGGGACTTCTATAAAAAATGTATCAAGTCCCTCAAAAACAGTCAAGAATTTTGATTAAGATTGCATCAAATTTATATATTAATTGGGGGGGGGAACTGTCATCTTTGTTAATTGGTGATCTCATCCAAGGCCTGTATGGAGAATATTTTAAAATTCGTTTAAAGGACATACAAGGTGCTCCTGGGTGGCTCAGTCGGTTAAGCGTCTGCCTTCGGCTCGGGTCATGATCTCAGGGTCCTGGGATCGAGCCCCATGTTGGGCTCCCTGCTCATCGGGGAGTCTGCCTCTCCCTCTCCCTCTGCCTCCCCCTGCCCTGGCTCATGCTTTTCTCTCACTCTCTCAAATAAATAAATAAAAATCTTAAAAAACATAAAATAAATCTATGGGGTATCTTTGTGGCTCAGTCAGTTAAGCATCTGACTCTTGATCTCAGCTCAGGTCTTGATCTCAGGGTCGTGCGTTCAAGCCCTACTTTAAAGTGAATGAATGAATGAGTGACATTCAAATCTGAATAAATGAAAATAGAAGTCTTGTGTAATTCCTAGGTGCTTCAATAGTTTTCATTGACGTCTTATTTTCTTTTACATTTCCCAAGCTTGTGTTTGCTGGGGTAGAGGAAAGCTGCTGATTTTTTTCTAAGTTATCTTACCCCTGCTGTACTCTCTTGTTATTTCTGATTATTCATTGTTGATTCTGATAGTCTTTCTAAGTAATTGATCGTGCTGTATGCAAATCAATTCTGTCACTTCTTTTCCCTCACTTATAACGTTGTCTAGGACTTTAGTACCATATTAAATAGTGTCAGTGATACTGGGTACACAAAATAAGATTCATTTTGGCAGGTTGTAACAGAAAATCTGAAGAATAATGGCTTAAACAATGTAGTTTATTTTCTTTTTTTTTTTAAGATTTTATTTATTTATTTGAGAGAGAGAAAGAGAGCACGAGAGGGAAGAGGGTCAGAGGGAGAAGCAGACTCCCCGCTGAGCAGGGAGCCCGACGCGGGACTCGATCCCGGGACTCCAGGATCATGACCTGAGCCGAAGGCAGTCGCTTAACCAACTGAGCCACCCAGGCGCCCTGTAGTTTATTTTCTTTCTCATAAAGGACATCTGCAGATAGATGAGACACTTCTGTCACATAAAGGACATCTGCAAGACATTAGCAGTCAGTCCCGGCCTGATAGGCAGCCCCGTCTGCTTAGCCATCAAATTGGATGTGTGCTGTAGGCTGTTAGAATGTCGCCTTTCATAAACCAAGGAAATTCTCTAATCTTAGTTTGTCAAGATTGATCAGAAATGAGAATCGGTGGCACCGGGGTGGCTCAGTCAGTTAAGCATCCGACTCTTGATTTCGGCTCAGGTCATGATCTTAGGGTCCTGGGATCGAGTCCCGCATCGGGTCTGCACTCAGCGCGGAGCTGGCCTGAGATTCTCTCTCTCCCTCTCCCCACCGTGCTCGCTCTCTCTCTCAAATAAATAAATCTTAAAAAAAAAAAAAAATCAGGTGTGCTTGGGTGGCTCAGTTGGCTAAATGTCTGCCTTCGGTTCAGGTCATGATCCCAGGGTCCTGGGATCAAGCCTCGCATCGGGCTCTCTGCTCGGCAGAGGGCCTGCTTCTCCCTCTCCCGCTGCCTGCCATTCCCCCTGCTCTTGTGCTCTATCTCTGTCAAATAAATAAAATCTTTAAAAAAAAATAATCAGTGTTGAGTTTAATGAACATTAAAAAAAAAAGAAATGAGAATCGAACTTCGTAATTACATGCTTTTTTTCTCCTTTTGTCCATCAGTTTCACAAATCACATTAAATTATATCCTTGCCGTTGTTGAGATACACCTTCCTTGATCATGGTGTGTATGTTTATAACTTCTTATTTTGAAAAAAATTTTCCAGTTTTCAGAAAAGTTGCAAGTACAGTAAACTCCTGTGTATCTTCTCCCCAGAACCACTAACTGTAAACGTTTGACCACATTTATTTTACTTACCTATATGCCTCGCCATCCCCTTCTTCCCCATCCCTCTCTCTATATAGAGACGCAGATATCTATCTATCTATCTATCTGTCTATCTATCTATATATATATATATATATATAGGCAACTTTTTTTTCCTGTATCATTTCAGTTAGTGACTGACATGACCCTTAAGCATGACAGAACGTATGTCCTAAGAGCAAGGACTCTCTCTTTTGTAACCATAGTACACTTCTGAATATCAGGAAATTGAACATTGTTAACAATACTTTTATCTTCTAAAAAGTCCGTATTTGGATGTCATCCCTTGTCCTTTATGGCATTGGTTCCCTAATCTAGGATCCTGTCCAGGATCACACACTACACTGCACGGAGCTACTTTGCATTTTTGGTTTCCTTTACTCAGGAGCAGTTACTAAGTCTTTCTGTTTCATCCATGGCCTCAGTATGTTTTAAGAGCACAGGTCCTTGGCTTTGTAGATGCTTCTGAATTTGAGTTTTCCTAATGCTTATTCATGCATTGTTGGCAGAAAAATTATTTAATATGTATGTTTTTAAAACACTGTTACATTTGATTAGGTGCTGTATTATTTAGGATATTTGCATCTGTGTCCCTCAGTAAAGTGGTCTTAACGATTTCCTTTTCTAGTATCCATCTGACACTGAGTCACCATAGCCTCATGGCATGATTTGGGCAGCTTTTGCCATTTCTCTCTTTATTGGAGAAACTTGTATAAAAATTATCTGTCCCTTGAAAGCTTGTTAAAACTGAGCTTCGAAAGGGCCTGGGTTTGTAATCATTTTGTCTCGTTCTTCTGCCAGTTTTGGCAGTTTATGTTTTTCAGAAATATATTCATTTTGCAGAGGTCCTCATATATTAGGATTCAGTCCAGCTTTGTGGAAATGTATTATGAACAGGGTCTGTCTTTGGAAGGTATTTCATCAAAGTGCTCTGTGGCCAATGAAAAGTGTCCTTTACAAATGTCCAAATCTGTTCTCTTCCCAGGTTTAAATAGCAAGAGTTCAGGATGCAAATTTATTTAGTTTAGGGGCACCTGGGTGGCTCGGGTAAGTGGCCAACTCTTGGTCTCAGCTCAGGTCATGATCTTGGCGTCCTGGGATCAAGGCCCTCCTCAGACTCCATGCTCAGCAGGGAGTCTGCTTGAGGATTCTCTCTTCCTCTCCCTCTGCTCCTCCCCCCTGCTCATATGTGCTTGTGCTCTCGCTCTCTCTCTCTCTCTCTCTCTCAAGTAAATAAATAAATCTTTAAAAAAATTATTTGGTTTAGATGCTGAGTGTCAGAGTTCAGAATTTCATCTGAACATTTATCAACTGTTCGGTTTTTAAATTCTGAGGACTAGAGTTCACCTATTGAGGGATAACTGTGGTAAGCAAACACATATTGCTCATATCAGAAACCTTAAGGGGGGGGCGCCCGGGTGGCTCAGTCGGTTAAGCATCTGACTATTTTGGCTCAGGTTATGATCTCAGGGTCATGAGATTAAGGTTTGTGTCGGGCTCTGTGCCACGCATGGAGCCTGCTTAAGATTCTCTCTCTTCCTCTCCCCCTCCCCCCTCCCCTTCTCAAACAAACAAACAAACAAAACAAAACAAAAAAAAACCCTTAAAAATACGTCACTCATACCAGCCACTTCTTGTCCAGGCATTTATCATAAAGAAATAATTTGGGTTCCAAGCCAAGCTCACAAGGACAAGGACTTCATTTTATTCACAGCAGTTATCTCCAACACCTAGAACAGTACTTGACACATAGCAAATGTTACATTAATATTTGTTGAATGAATAAATGAATGAACAATTATGAAAAATTGGAAACCAACCAGATGTCTGGAAACATTTTATTTTCCCCATTTGTTAATTATCTTTGAGCTTTATGGTGTTTTTCCAGTATTTTATTATGAAATTTCAAACATACTGCAAAGTTGAAAGAATTTTACAGTGAATACCTCTATACCCATCCACTGGACTCTACCATTAACATTTTACCATGCTTGCTTTATGACATGTTTATTTGTTTATGGTATTTTTTAACCCGTTTTTAAGTTTTTACAAAGCCAGATTTATCAGGCTTTTTTTTTTTAATGCCTTCAGGGTTTCGTCTTGCTTCGAAAGGCCTTCCCTGTTCTTGGGGTGATTCATTTTTTTCTTATGTTTTCTTTCTGATGTCTTTTACAGTTTCTATTCAGGGATTTCAATTTTTGATTCATCTAGAATTTACTTGGTATAAGAAGTGAGGTAGAGAAACAACTTTTTTTTTTTTAAAGATTTTATTTATTTATTTGAGAGAGAGAGAATGAGAGATAGAGAGCATGAAAGGGAAGAGGGTCAGAGGGAGAAGCAGACTCCCTGCCAAGCAGGGAGCCCGATGCGGGACTCGATCCCGGGACTCCAGGATCATGACCTGAGCCGAAGGCAGTCGCTTAACCGACTGAGCCACCCAGGCGCCCGAGAAACAACTTTTATTTTCTTAAACTTTTTCAGTGAAGGACCAGAAAGTAAATATTTTTGACACTGCAGACCACGCCGTCTCTGTCACAACTACTCAGCTAAAAGCAGCCCCAGACAATATGTAAATGAATGGGTATAGCTGTGTTCAAGAAAACTTTATTTAGGTGACTGGATTGGGTCCACTGGCTGTAGTTTGCTGATCTCTGGGCCAGACCGTTATTGCAACTGGTGTTTATTGACTAATCCATTCTCGCCCTGTTCATTGGAGTTGCAACCTCTGGGTTACTCTAAATTTCCATGTGTGTTATTGTGTAGTGTGGACTCCGTTCGGTTTCACTGATCTGTCCATTTGTGTTTCAATTGTTCCACCTTTATATGTAATATGTTTTAATATTTGGTGAGGTTCTCCCCCCCCCATAAGACTTTTCTTTTTTAAACAGAATTTTCCTGACTCTTCTAAATTGTTTCTTGTCCTTTGCTGTTATAAACAGTGCTGTTGAATGATGCCTTTGTACGTGTGCAAGTATACTAGTATATTAAATTTCCAGGAAAACTGGGGGTCAGGGTAGATTTTTAGTTTTACCAGCTATTGCCAGATTCCCCTCCACAAGGGACTGTTTCCATTTTCACTCCTACCAGCACTACGAAAATGCCTATTTCCCATACAGCCTTACCAACAGTGTCTTGTCAAACATTTGGACTTTTACAGATCTGTTGTGTTAGAAATGTTCTATCACAAAGCTTCCTTACAGAAGAATTCCAAATAATATATGTAGATACTCCACATCCCAGGAGGTAGAGTTTAATTCTCCTCCTCCTGAGTGTGGGCTAATCTTAGTGACTCACTTCTAAAGAACAGAGTGTAGAAAGGGAAAAAGAGAAACTATAGTGGAGAAACCTGGCAGACCCCACCAAAACCACACGGTCAGGGTCAGCATTGGCAGTGATAAGTCACGTTGATATCATGGGCCCCCTTATACAGTGTGATCAGCAGGGCAAGTCACCTCTCTTGTATTCTCCCCCAAAATACCATAACCTCCATAACTTCTAGTCTAATCACAAAAACACAACGGACAAACCCAAGTTGAGGTACATTCTGCAAAATAGCTGACCAGTGCTCTTGAAAACTGTCAAAGTCATTAAAAAAAAAAAAGGCAAGACTAAGAAACCTTCACAGGCCAGAGGAGACTAAGGGTGCATGATGACTAAAAGCAATGTGGCATCCTGGATTCGGTCCTGGAACTGAAAGTGGATGGTAGTGGGAAAATGGTGCACCTGGGTGGCTCAGTCATTAAGCGTCTGCCTTTGGCTCAGGTCATGATCCCAGAGTCCTGAGATTGAGCCCCGCATCAGGCTCCCTGCTCAGCGGGAAGCCTGCTTCTCCCTCTCCCACCTCCCCCCCACTTGTGTTCCCTCTCTTGCTGTCTCTCTCTCTCTCTCTCTCTCTGTCAAGTAAACAAATAAAATCCTAAAAAAAAAAGTAGTGGGAAAATGGGTGAAGTCCTAATAAAGTGTAGAGTTTAATTAACTTCTTAGTTTTGACAAATGTGCTGTGGTTACATTTGTCCCCTGTTAACATTAGGGGAAGCCGGGTGAAGGGTATACGAGAATTATGTTATTTTCGAACTTTTCTATAAATCTAAAATTATTTCAAAACAAGTTTGACTTCATCAAGATTAGAATCCTAAGAACATCAAAGGACATGGTTCAAGAGAGTGAAAAGACAACCCACGGAATGGGAAAAGGTATTTGCAAATCATATATCTAATAAGGGATTAGCACCCAGAATAGAAAAAGAACTACAGCAGCACAGGAAAACCCAATTCAGAAATGGGCAAAAGACTCGAATAGACGTTTCTCCAGAAAAGACACACAAGTGGCCGATAAGCACAGGAAGAGATGCGGAATGACAAGTGTTGGTGAGGATGTGAAGAGATGGGAACCATGGTGCATTGGCGATGGGAATGTAAACGGTGCAGCTGCTGTGGGACACTGTCCAGGGGCTCCTCAAAAAAATAAATCTACAACTACCGTGTGGTCCAGCAGTTACACTCCTGGGTATTTACCCAAAGGACTTGAAAGCAGGGAGCCAAACAGATATTTGTACACCAGTGTTCGTAGCAGCATTAGTCACGACACCCAAAACAGCCAGTAGGTGGAAATACACTTGATCTTAGCCAAAAGGCCGAGAACCGGTCAGTAGGTGGAAACAGTGCAGGTGTCCTTCAGCAGATGCATGGCCAAACAAAGTGCTGTATGCTGTACCTACATACACGTGCGGCCATAGCAAAGGAAGTTCTGACTTACGCTACGACAGAGATGGACCTTGAAAACATGATGCTAGGTGAGAGAAGCCAGACACAAAGGAACAAATTACTATATGATTCCACTTACAAGGGGTACCGAGAACAGGCAGATCCATAGAGACTGAAAATAGAAGGGCAGGGGGGTGGGGAGTTAATGTTCAGTGAGTAGGGAGTTTCTGTTTGGGATGATGAAAAAAAAGTTTCCGGAAACAGCCGGTTATGGTTGCTCAACATCGTGAGTATATTTTGTGGTAAATTTTGTGAGATCTCTATTTTACCACAATAAAAATGACTAAAAATACACAAAAAATAAATTGTAGACGTTTATTTTTAGATGGCCTGTCCAGGGGCGCCTGGGTGGCTCAGTTGGTTAAGCGACTGCCTTCGGCTCGGGTCATGATCCTGGAGTCCCGGGATCGAGTCCCACATCGGGCTCCCTGCTCAGTAGGGAGTCCGCTTCTCCCTCTGACCCTCTACCCTCTCGTGCTCTCTATCTCTCATTCTCTCTCTCAAATAAATAAATAAAATCTTAAAAAAAAAAATGGCCTGTCCAGGGTAGTTTTAATTGTCATCCTTCGTTATGAGACAGAGCATCTTTTTAAATTTAAATTGTTTGTATTTCTTTCCTGTGAATTCTGTTCCTCTTCCTCTTCCCATGCTTTTTCCCAGTTAGTCTGTCCTGACTGGGGCTCATGATGGTTTTTTTCTTTTCCAAGCAGAAATGTTTTATTTTTATATAGTTAACTTTAATAATCTTTTCTTCTGTGGCTTCTGGATTTGGGTCATAGTTTTCCCCCATTTCAAGATTATCAAGAAATCATCTCGTGTTTTCTTCTACTTTTATGGTTTCAGTTCTTCTATTAAATCTTTGACCTGTTTTATTTATTTATTTTTTTTAAGATTTTATTTATTTGACAGAGAGAGACACAGCAAGAGAGGGAACAGAAGCAGGGGGAGTGGGAGAGGGAGAAGCAGGCTCCCCGCCGAGCAGGGAGCCCGATGCGGCGCTTGATCCCAGGACCCTGGGATCATGACCTGAGCTGAAGGCAGATGCCCAACAACTGAGCCACCCAGGCGCCCCAACCCGTTTTATTTTTATTATTATTTTTTACTATCAGACCGTGCATTTTATTTTTTTTTTCATTTTCCTGATTGTTTTATTTTTATTTTTTAGGAGATTTATTTATTTAACAGAGACAGCACACGCACATGCAGGTAGGGGGAGGGGCAGAGGGAGAGAATCTCAAGCCGACTCCCCGCTGAGTGTGGAGCCCATCGTGGGGCTCAGTCCCAGGACCCTGAGGTCATGACGAGCTAAAATCCAGAGTCAGCCACGTAACCAACTGAGCCACCCAGGTGCCCCGATTGGTTTATTTAAAAAATTTTTTTTTCCTTATGAGAGGTGTGCTCTTCAAACCCCACCCCCTATTTCTCCCATCCCTTCCACCCACCTCCCTCTGGTGACCATCAGTTCTCTATAGTTAAGAGTCTGTTTCTTGGGGCGCCTGGGGGGCTCAGGCACTAAGCGTCTGCCTTCGGCTCAGGTCATGGTCCCAGGGTCCTGGGATCGAGCCCCGCGTCGGGCTCCCTGCTCGGCGGGAAGCCTGCTTCTCCCTCTCCTGCTCCCCCTGCTCGTGTTCCCTCTCTCGCTGTGTGTGACTCTGTCAAATAAATAAAATCTTTAAAAATAAATAAAAATTTTAAAAAAAGAGTCTGTTTCTTGGTTTGCCTCCCTCTTTTTGTTTTCCCTTTGTTCATTTGTTCTGTTTCTTAAATTGCACATAGGAGTGAAATCATGCGGTATTTGTCTCTCTCTGACTGATTTATTTCGCTTAGCATCGTACTCTCTAGCTCCATCCATGTTGTCTCAAATCTTTGACCCATTTTTAAACGTATCGTGGTTTATATGTGTGAAGTATAGTCATAAGATCTTGGCGCTTGTCTAGGTATTTAACCTTTTTGCTTCAGTCATACTTGGGATCTTCCCATTTCTAAACGACGCCTCTCTGAATAGAGGCACCGTATCTATTTCTGCATGTTGCTTTTGTCCCCAGCATCCTTACTGACTTACTGGTTGTAATCATTTTTCATTTGATTCTCTTAGGCTTTGCAGGCATATCGTCATACCATTTACAAACAATGGTAATTTTACCTTCTTGTGTCCAGCTTTTAACCTCTTTTCTTCATTCTCTTGGTTCAGCTAGCACCGTAGAACAACGGTCGTAGTGGTGTTGATACTAGACATTCTAACAGTGTTGTTCCTGACCAGGATTGGGACCCTGCCTGCAGTAGTCTACTGTGGTGTCAGTTTTGTCTTATTTTAAGTAAACGTATCGGTTGCTTTTAGAATACTTTTTAAGTCATTATTTCATCAAACAAAATTATCGGGCACCCACTGAGCACCAGGTACTGAGCTTAGTTTTGGGAAGTAGGGCAGTGGACCCTCTGGATGTGGTCCCCTCTTTCCCAGAACTCACAGTTTAGTCCTTTTCTAAATCATCAGAGAAATGCACGTGAGGGGCGCCTGGCCGGCTCAGTCAGTGGAGCATGCAGCTCTTGATCTCGGGCTTATAATTTCAAGCCCCACGTTGGATGTAGAGATTACTTAAAAAATAAAACCTTAAAGAAAAAGAAACGTACATGTGAAATCAACTTGGAGATAATTATTTTACGGTAATCGCAGTAGGAGAAATTTTTAAAAAAAACAGCCACCAGGGCCGGCAGGGTGATGGCGAAGCAGGGGGGCAGGGTAGCACAGCGCCCAGTGAGGCAGAGGGAGAGAGGGCGGTAGGGACCTCTCCCCGCAGAGCCCGCAGACCTGGCAGGACCTTCGTGAGCATTTTGGTGTTTTATCTTGAGAATGAGGGGGAGCCGTTGAGGGGAGCGCAGTGGTTGGGCTTGGTTGGCTTTGCCTTATGGAATACTCGCTCCCGTCGGGGCGTAGCGAATGAGCTGGGAGAGGCGTGGTGGGGGTGCGACCAGCCCTGACGCCACATCTGAGGGCCTCCTGAAGGAAGACAGGCACGGGCCGGGGAGGTGGCAGAGGGAAGGAGAAGTGCATTGGATTTTTGAGGGGTGGGGACGAGCTCACCTCATGGAGTCCGGATTTAGGGAACCCCGTCGCGAGTGGGATCTGGGGGCCCGAGGGAGCGAGTGGGCGGGAGCCCGCCCTCGCCTCTCGCACCTTGCAGGAAGGACTGCCCTCTGACCCCTCCCCGTTCTGCCCTCAGAGGTGGTCGTGGGGACAGGACTGGCCGCTATGGAGCCACTGACCGTTCGCAGGATGACGGTGGGGAGAACCGCAGCCGAGACCACGACTACCGGGACATGGACTACCGCTCATACCCCCGCGAGTACGGTAGCCAGGAGGGCAAGCATGACTACGACGACTCGTCCGAGGAGCAGAGTGCAGAGGTGAGGGCCGGGGAGGGCAGAGTCCTGCGGGGCCTCAGCTTGTAGCACCACGTGCAGGTAGCTCTCGGCTCCCATGCCTTCGGACTGCGCTCGGTGGCTTTGCCTCACCTGGAGGGTCTGTTCCCGCTTCCCTCTGTGAGGGTCCCTCTCCCCTCTGTGAGGGCTCCTCTCCCGAGTTGGGGCTCCCTGACTTCCACATGCTTGGCTCTATACTTCTGAGGGCCCCTGGCCATCACCTCTCTCCCTTCTTCCCTTTTTTAATTGGGGTCCATGGTTCACTGCAAGCCCTTCACTGCCTGCTCCCAGCCAGTTTGGGGCCCTTGAGGAGCCTCTTGCATGGGACCCAGCATGTGTGGTTGGGAGGGCAGTGGGGGGACTGGATATCACCCAGCAGAGTAGCCCTGGGATGCCAACCATGGGCATTCGCAGGGGCGGCAGAGCCCCTCTAAGGAAGGGAAAGACCCTTCTAGGGCCTCTCGTTTGAGCTCAGGGGTAGCCAGTTCCACATTGCATAGTTAGCCCTAACCTGAGGAAGGCAGGCATGATGTTCACCCTCTGAGGAGGATAGTCAGGGCCCAGGTCCAAGTAAGCAGGCAGGTCTCTTATCCAGCAGGGTGGGAAGGGTACTTTTGCAACCCAGCCCCCCGGGGACAGAGTGTGGGCGTTTAAGCTTCCCCACTGGCAGCTGTGATCTGTACCTGGATGTCTCCAGGGCACCAGGGGGCCCTGGGTGGACCCGTTGGGAAGGGTGCGAGCGGAGCACTGAGTTATCTGGTCCCCCTGAGGGCAGAAGGGCTGTGGACCCTGGCCTGGCCTGGCCTGCTTAGGCCTGGCAGGATGGCTTGGGCAACACGCAAGAACTCAGCCACCGCACCCTGTTAGGGGGAAGGCTAGTGGTGACAGAGGACTGGCCAGGCGGCGGAGAATCAGGGCCTGGGGGCAGTGCTGAGGCCCTCACACGTTTGCAGGCCCCTGCTGACTGGCTCTGGATGAGACACTAAGCTACTCCTAGAACCCTGGCCCAAGCTGGAAATCATAAGGCATGAAGAAGAGTTGTGCGCATACTAGCTGAGCTGTAAGGGAGGAGGAGGAGGCAACAGAGGGCAGGATGCAGCGCGCTGACCCCAGACCCGGGGAGGTTTAGGCAGTGTCTGGTCACCTGTCGGGGGGGGGGTTCCCCCCCCCACCGTAATACTGCCACCGGCCTCTCCCCGCTCCCACCAAGGCAGCCCCCAAAAGACCTCCGGGGACAGTTTCCCACCCCAGAAGACTTGCAGTCCAGGGCCGACCCCTTTTGTCTGCCCTGAGCCTTTAGCCGGAGCCCGCCCGCCCACCCCTGGCTTTCAGAGCCTGCCTGCCTCAGAGAGCCAGCGGCCAGCCCCTAGGCCCACCCCAGACTGACTGCCCGTCTGGTGTCTCCCGTCTCATTCTGTCGGCCAGGATTCCTACGAGGCCTCCCCGGGCTCCGAGACTCAGCGTAGGCGGCGGCGGCGGCACAGGCACAGCCCCACTGGGCCGCCAGGCTTCCCCCGAGACGGCGACTATCGGGACCAGGACTATCGGACCGAGCAAGGGGAGGAGGAGGAGGAGGAGGAGGAGGAGGAGGAGGAGGAGAAGGCCAGTAACATCGTCATGCTGAGGATGCTGCCACAGGCAGCCACTGAGGATGACGTACGTGCCCCCCCCCCATGGCCCCGGGCAGGCGGCAGAGCAGGAGGCCAGGCTGGGTCTCCTCCAGGGCCCTCAGCTTCTCCCTCAGCCCGACCTCAGCACCTTTTCTCCCTTTTCTCCCCCAGCACTGATCCGTCCTCTGGGCAGGCCCTTGTACTCTCCCGGTCTGGAAGGGAGGCTTGTCCGACAGGCTGCCTTGGCCAAGGGGCTGTGGTGGTGGGTGTGGGAGGGAACAGAGCATTCCTCCAGAACATTCCACTGGTCATCCATCCATTCTGCGTATGTTGATTGAGGGCCAGATGCTCACCGGGCCCAGAGCTGGGTATTCCTGGTGGCAGAGATGACGCGGGGCCCTGCCGCCCTGGGGATGGGGAGGGTCCCCGTGGGATTTTTCTGAGGTTTTATTCACATTCTTTCCCCATACCCTCAACCCCTGCCCTCCTTTGTCAGCAGTGTCAAATATGAGTGGCCTGGCCACAGAGTTCTGCGTTCTTTGCCTTCCTTCGCCGCTACTGACAGCCTTCCCACCCCGTGCTCCGTGACATTCCCTTCCATATTCCTCCCTTTTCTTCTGTTCCCTTCTCCTAGAGGCTTCCCCTAATGAGCCCCAGTAAAACCCCAGAGGGCCACTAGAATAGCCTCCTCCCTAGCCTCCCCGAGTCTCCTCTCTGCCCCCTCCCCTGAATTCTCTGCCCAGCTCTTCTCTGAAATCTACCGGCTGCCCGTTTTGTCGCAGAGAATATCCCACCTTTGTATTTGGGAGTTTCTCAAGGCTGGCCCAGCTGCTGTGTTCAGGGTTAGACGGTAGCTCCGTGCTGACATGTGCTAAGGATTGAGCACAGGGTGGGCCACAGGCCAGGTCTCATTTAATCCTCACAGCCACCCTGCGGGGAAGGTACTCTGTGTGTTTCCATCCTACGGATGAGGAAGCCAGGCCCCCAGCAGTGAAGCAGCTTGCCCCAGGTCCCACAGCCAGTGAGTGGCAGGCCAGTGAGTGGCAGGCCAGTGAGTGGCAGAGTGGAGCTGGGGTTTGGCCCTGGGCGGCTGGATTCCAGAGCCCACATCCTTGCTGCTTCCTGAGCCGTCCCTGAGTGTTTGCAGTCCTAACGAGCTCCCCTGTGTTTCTTTTCATCCTCAAGCACGTGTGTGTGTGTGTGTGTGTGTGTGTGTGTCTGTGTGTGTCTGTGTGTGTCTGTGTGTCTGTGTGTGTGAGAGAGAGAGAGAGAGAGAGCTTTTTCACCTGATGAGGAAACTGGGGCCCAGAGGCAATAAGATTGCCGCCCGAGAATGCCCAGCACATGCTCCCAGGCTTCTGCAAGAAGCACCACTGGCCTAGAGACCCTGCCTCACCTGGTCCGAACCCCAAATCGCCTCTGCAGCTTCCCTCTGGCTTCACCCAGGAAGCTTTCCACACCCTGGGACCACACCTTGTGGTGTGGGGCACACGGCCGGGCTCTGCTCAGACCCCAGTCCTTCCCGTTTTGGTATTCACGTCACAGGTCTCTTGGGGCAAGCCCCAGCTCTCCTCACTGCCACTGCACCAAGCCTGTTGACAGACACGCGCACCCACCCCCCGCAGGCCATTCTTGAGCTGCTGGCTTGGCTCACTCTCTCATTGCTCTCGGCCTCTGAGGGTCACCACGCTGCCAGCACCCCCCGCCCCCGCCTTGCACCATGCCCCTTTCATTTCACTCACTCTCTGCAAGTCTGGGGCCGAGTGCTGAGACCCAGTGCTGAGACCCAGTGCTGGTGCGGGCCCAGGGCCGTGGCCACTTGGGGAGAAGCCCCGAGAGAGTGGGAGGAGGCGGTGTGTGCACATCACCGGCAGCTCCTCAGGGTCCTGGAGGCCTCCGGTGGCCCCCCGCATGCTGAGCCTGCCCCCATCCGTATCTCCCCGTACAGATCCGGGGCCAGCTGCAGTCCCACGGAGTGCAAGCACGAGAGGTCCGGCTGATGCGGAACAAATCCTCAGGTGAGCTTTTGTTCCCAGTGCCCCCCTTCCACTGGCCAGCTGCAGCCTCCAGTCTCCCTCCTGCTTCTGCCTTCTCCCTCACCCTCCCTGCCCTGCCTTCCTGCCACAGCTGGGAATGGGCAGCTTGGGGTGCCCTCTCTTCTTCTCTTCCCCTCAACCCGTCCTCCTCACAGCTCTGGGGCTGTCGGGGAGGGGGGGCAGTACTGAGCTGAGTGCTCCCCGGGGGCAGGGCCAGGGCCAGGCTCCAGGGCACCTCCTCTTTGGGACTCTTTAAGTAACTGAGGTGGTAACCCCCTCCCCATATACTCCCTTCCCTCTCCCTTCTTCTCCTTCCCCTGCCCCTCAGTCTCCCCCACGTTTTTCTGGTAACAGCCTGTGACCAGAAAGTAGGTCTGACACGGTCCCACCCACATGTCCCAAGAGGGGAGGCAGGGGATGGCTCTTACCCAAGGGTGCATCCCAAGGAGCAGCCAGGATTTCTGGCTTCACTTGTTCCCTCCCTCCCTCTTGCAGGCTGCTTGGAGCTGGCCTGAGGTTAGCAGGGTGGAGGGGTGGGAGTTGTCTCTGCAGGACCTCTGGCCCAGGCTCCCCAAGGCAGGCACAGTGGGGCTTCACTGCCTGGGCTTCTCTCTCCATCTCTCAGTCTCTCTCCTCCCCACGCCTCCATCTTTCTCTCTCCCTCTCCCTCTCTCTCTCTCTCTCTCTCTCTCTCTCTCTCTCTCTCTCTCTCTCTCTCTTCTCCTCTTCCTCTCTTCCTCCTTCTCTCCCTCTCCCTTTCCTTCTCCCTGCCCCTCTTTTCCTCTCTGTCTCTCTCTTCTTCCCTCTCTCCCTCCCTCCCCCACCCCAGATCATACCATTTCATCTTCCTGTGCATCCTAACAGTTACTCTTATGGAGATCAAGCATGCCCCCCCCCAAGTCCTGCCATGTCTAAGCCCTCCCTGTGTGTATCTCCAGAAGAGGAGCTGCTCTCCTGCAGCCTCAAGCCCTGGGTCCCTTTCCCGCCCCCGGCCAGGCCTTGAGTCTCTCTTGGTAGCACGTAGGTCTTGCTGTGCTTCAGCCCAGCCAAACCACACACTGACAGGGTTCTGGTCTCTCTCTGTCTCCATAAAGTGGTATCCTAGGTGTGGCCCCTTCTGGCACTTCTCCCAGGCACCCACTGATTCTTTAAGGTCTGCCTGGCCGACCCTGGCCCCCATTCTCCTGCTGTCTAGGAGGACTGGCACTGTGGGTGGCTGTAATCTTCCTAGCTTGGCCCTGAGGCGGCTCCCTGGTAAGGCCCCCGCCCCCGCACTGTGCTGAGGCTGAGGTGACATTGTGTCCCGGAGTCCCCCTGGTTTCCTGATGGGCCTGGAGCCTTCCCAGCCTCACCAAGGAGCCTGGCCCAGGTTCTTTTTTGCTTCTTTGATGAAACACCTGTCATAGGACCCCTCCTGGGCACCGGCCTCGTGCTGGGCCCCACCCTTCGGTTATCTGTTCTGGCCCATGTGGAGTCAACAGCCTGCCCATCTGCCCTCCTTCCTTCTCTGAGACAGATCTCTACTCGTACCCTTGCCCTCGCCCTCCCACCTCCTTCTCTCCGTCTCCGTCACCCCAGGCAGGTCTGCCTGAGCCCCTCTCTCTTTCTTCCCAGCTGGCGTGTGTGTATCTCCCCCTCCCCCTCCCCCCTCCGTGCCCCGTCCCTCTTCCCTACTCCTCCCAGCCATCTGCCTTGCCTCCCACCCCCTGGTCTTTCTCTCTCTTGATTACTTCTCTCTCTCCCTTTCTTCTTTTCTCCTCTCCCCCTTTCCCTCTGCCCCCCCACCCCCGGTCCTCTCCCCTCGGGTCCCACCCCCGGGAACGCCGTGTGTCCAAAGCTGTTGACTAACCCACTGCGTCTGTATCTGAATGCTGTCTCCAGGTCAGAGCCGGGGCTTCGCCTTCGTCGAGTTTAGTCACTTGCAGGACGCTACACGATGGATGGAAGCCAATCAGGTTGCTTTGCCGCACTTGAACCCCCCCCCCAAACAAATACTACTTTGTAATCGAGCGCTCCCCATCGCCTGATTCTTATGGACACAGTTCCCTGCCCTGTGGCCCTGTGTCCCATCCCCCCCGCCCCCTCTCTCTCCCCCTTCCTGACCCTCACTATCTCCTCTTCCCATCTCTTGCTACCCACTGGGCTTCCCATCAAGAACCCACACTCACCACTGGCCCCTTCCCACCACCGGGCACTAGCTCTGCCCCTCCACCTCCCAGCTGAGCTTTTGGAGAAAGGGCTGCCAGGGGGGAGGTTTTCTTCCACGGAGGCTCCCACTCCTTGGGGACCACCCTGCTCCGGGGTTAGGCAGAGCCAGGATTTCGTTCCACTCTCAGGCATCACTGGAAGTCTAGCCACTGGGGAACTTAGCTGTTGGCACACTAACTAGCAAGTCCCGTTTTGCCGTCTCTCTCCCTGCATGTGAGTTCGGCCTTTTGACTTCCCCGTGCGAGAGGCCAGCACCGCTCTGTTGATCTAAAGTACCAGTCAAATGCGACAGAACTCACTTCAGATGCCCCAGCCCTCCCCCTGCACCTACCCCCCGACAGGAGTCACCGCTTGGCCACTCCACTGGGGGCAGGCCTGCCTTCTCAGCCAAGGGGTCATGCTGTCAGGAAGGGAAGGGAGCCTGCTCCCCCGCCTGGCACAGTCTTCCCCACCCAGCAGCTTTGGGACCTTCAGAGACCCAAAGACCTGCTCTGCTCACCTGCCCAGAGCCTGGCTCACTGGTGTGGGGCACAGGAGGAAGGGTCAGATGTGGTGGAAGCAGGGGCTCAGCAGGGCGGCCCTGGGGCCATCTCTGCCCTAATGCTGGGGGGCCCAGGACCCAGCCAGCCCTGGGAAGACAGCCTCACAGCAGGAACTTCCATCTTTTAAATATGGCTCTTTCTTTTTCCCCTTCTCCAGCACTAGCGCGCGTGCGCTCTCTCTCTCTTTCTCTCCCCTCCTCTCCCTCCCCTCCCTGTCCCCCTCATCCCGAGTGTAGCCTGTGTAGTGCTGGCCCTGGGTGTGGCCTGGCAGTGTCAGGGCCGAGTGGGGGGTTTTCCCCACTGTCCGGCAAGCGTCGGTCAGCCGAGCACTGTGTGCCTGGTGGCGTGTGTTCACGTGTGCGTGCGCGTGCCCGGAAAGGCAGCAAACAGCTGCGCCCAAGGGCTGTGGCGCTTTCCCTCCCTCCTTCCCTTCCTTCTTCCCTCGTCCGTTCTCCGACCTCCCTCCGTTCCCTGTCCCTCATCCATCCAGCTGAAGGGCTCGCTCACTCTCTTCTCCTGTGCTGAAACGGTGCGTGGGGCACCGCTGCCTGGGCCTCACTGCGCTCTGCTTTTTCCCGCAGCACTCCCTCAACATCCTGGGCCAGAAGGTGTCCATGCACTACAGCGACCCCAAGCCCAAGATCAATGAGGACTGGCTGTGTAATAAGGTACAGGGGCGGTGGGCAGCGGTTGCCGTGGATAGAGGCGGCAGCGGCGGTGGCGTCTGTCGCCCTGGGGCCTCTGAGTGGCATAGGTGTCGAGGACCAGCTCAGCTCAAGGGGCCACCGTCCCTTGCCTCCTGCCCACCCACCCGTGTGTACTGGGCTCTCTCACTCAGCGCCAGGCTCTGCCCTCAGGAGGCGCAGTCCGGCCCGAAGTCCCAGTAGGCTTTCCACAAGTACTTACATAAGCGACTGACTAGTGACAGTGGAGGCACGCTGTGGTGTGTCAGTGTCAGATGTGGACTTCCGAGCCGGGCTGGCTGGAATTAGAGCCTCCCACATCCTCCTTGGTCTCTGCCTCACTTTCCTCAGCTGCAAAACGCGAATAGCGATGACCCCTCTCCCCCAAGGTGGTCGGGAGGATTCCCATGTGGTGTTACCAACGGGTAACCGTTGGAACAACGTCCGGCCCACGGTTAGCTCCCTTTGATGTCCGCCTGTTCCCCCAAAGGAAAGCACAGGCTGCTCTGGGAGCCTGTGTCAGGTGGCCCAACCTTGACGGCCGCTCTGGCAAAGCCATGTCCACCTGAGGCTGAGGCCACAAGCTGTAGGATCTTGCAGTCATAGTCCCTACGAGGAAGCTGAGGCTCAAAGGGGGTGCCCCCGTGGGTTAGCCTTGCGCCATGACTTGCTCCCGATCACAGGGGCCGTGGATGGTACCCTGCGTTCAGGTCCCCTGTGGGGCCAGCCTCCGAAGCGGCCCGGAGGCAGCCTTGCGACTCCACAGCCCCACCTTCCACAGCCAGCTGGCAGTCCTGAGACCGAAGGGGGACACTGAGAGCTGGCCGAGCCCCCAACCCTCCCCACAGGAAGAATCCTGCCTACTGAGGGGAGTGGCACCTGTTCGTTTTAAAAGAGAAAGTGTTAGCAGGAGACGGGTGTCCAGTGTCTCTGCAGGGGTAGGGACGAAGGGACAGTGGCACTTTGTCCCTCCTGTATTTCCAGATACTCCTCAAAACCAGGGAATTCTCTCCTTTACCCTCCTTTAATTCCCCGCATCCTGTTGGCCGCCGGGTCCTGTCGCTTCCATCACAAAAATGCTCTCCCTCGCGATTCCCACTGCCCAGACCAGCCGTCACCCTCTCCCTCGGCCACCGCAGACCTCTCTTCTGCTGTGCTGGCCCCTTGCCTCTTTCTCCCGCCCTCTCACTTGTAACATTCCTCGAAACCGCCTCTAACCACGTTCTTCCATCTCTGCTTAGAAACCCGCCCCTCACCACTGGGCTTGAGCGTGACCACCCTCCATAATCTGGTGTCACCTGCCCTCTCCAGCTCCCACTTCTGCCCGTCCTCACCCTCCCTACACCAGCTACAGAAAATCTCTTGTTCCCTTTGCTAACAGTAGCTTCCCAGCAAAACCAGACCAAACCAAAGCAAACTTCTAGGCCTCCCAGACCAAACATCCCACCAACTGTCCCCAGCTGAGCGAGCCATGCCCCACTTGGACCGTTGCCCTCCCTGAGTCCCCGCAGATGAACGTGCCGCCCACTCCCCTGTGCTACATCTGCTCCCTGCTGCTAGGCTGCGAGGGTGGCCGAGGCCACATCCTGGGCATACGGGGCAGAGCCTGGCACAGGAGCGATGGCGCGGTCCCTGACCACGGAACAGACATAGAAATGTAGAACCTCCAGAGATAGAAAAGCTGGGGGTTCCTGGAGGCTGCCATGACCAAGGCTGGTTTCTCAAGAACACCAACCCAGTCCTCGAGATAAAGGAGGGATGGGAATCTGGCCAGAGAGGGGCTGCTGGCTTTCAGGAGTGGAAACATTGAAGGTTTCTGAAGAGGGAAGCGCGTTTTAGGAAGAGGAACCTGCTAAAGGGACAAGAAGGGGGGCAGTCCTGGCAGTGGGTACCTCAGAGGAGGTGGCACTTGTCACAGGGGTGGGGGAGTTGTTGATGCCTGAGTTGAGGAGGTGGCACTGAGAACAAACTTGAGACCACATGAAGGGAAGAGTCACAGACTGGGAATGACAGCCAGAGCCCCCTGCCACCCCTGATCCTGGGACCTTCCTTCCTGGGGCATGGCGGGGTTCCCTGGGAGATCTCTGGATCCCACTTTGGAGGGTTCCACAAGAAAGCCCCACCCCACCCTGACGGCCTGGCCTGTGCCTCGCAGTGCGGTGTCCAGAACTTCAAACGCCGTGAGAAGTGCTTCAAATGTGGTGTGCCCAAGTCAGGTGAGGCCCTCCTACCCACCCCCCCCCCCCCCCCGCCCCCGGGACATTGGTGGAAGGGGGAAGGACGGTGACGGGCCTTGGAGCTACCTACCCTTTGACGCCAGCCTGTCTTCCGCTGCCCCTGACAGAGGCAGAGCAGAAGTTGCCCCTGGGCGCGAGGCTGGACCAGCAGACGCTGCCGCTGGGCGGGCGGGAGCTAAGCCAGGGCCTGCTCCCCCTGCCACAGCCCTACCAGGCCCAGGGTGTGCTGGCCTCCCAAGCTCTGTCACAGGGCTCGGAGCCAAGCTCGGAGAACGCCAATGACAGTGAGTCCGTTGTTCCTTCCTTTCTCCCTGCCCTAGGGTGTCTGGGCTGGGCTCTCCAAGGCCAGAGAGGTGGCGGTGACCAGGACTTAATCCTCCCAGGGTCTCTGCCTGGTGGGGGGACAGACGTGATGTAGGGAGAGCAGGGGAGGAACATTGCCCGACTCGACTTTGGGGGTGTGTTGGGAAGGTTCTCGGCAGGTGAGCGACTGAGCTGGGACTTGGACTGACAAGCAAAGTTTATCCAGGAGGAAGAGGTGAGAGGAAGCAGCAGGTGCAAAAAGACATGGAGGCCAGAGGAGAGGGGTAGTGGGCAGCCACCAGAGGGTAGGGCTGGAGCAGAGTATCAGGGGTGCCCCCTAATGCTGGGCCCCTTCCCGCAGCCATCATTTTGCGCAACCTGAACCCACACAGCACCATGGACTCCATCCTGGGGGCCCTGGCACCCTACGCGGTGCTATCTTCCTCCAATGTTCGTGTCATCAAGGACAAGCAGACCCAACTGAACCGTGGCTTCGCCTTTATCCAGCTCTCCACCATCGTGGTGAGGGCGGCACAGGGGGGGGGCCGGGCAGCCAGGGTCCCGGCCCCCGGGGCGGGGAGGAGGGACTCTGACCCCAGCCACCCCCCCTCCCCCAACCGCGGCTCCAAGCCTGGCAACGGGGCAATGGAGCCGGGGACCTCCCCGGGCCTGACCCTTCTGCCCCTGCCTCCCCTCCTCCCCCTCCAGGAGGCAGCCCAGCTACTGCAGATCCTGCAGGCCCTGCACCCGCCGCTCACCATCGACGGCAAGACCATCAACGTTGAGTTTGCCAAGGGTTCTAAGAGGTCAGGACCCCACCTGTGTCCCTTCCCAGCTGGCCCCCCAGCCTGGGGCTTCTCATCTCACCCCTCGTCTCTGACACCCTCCCCAGGGACATGGCCTCCAACGAAGGCAGTCGCATCAATGCTGCCTCTGTGGCCAGCACTGCTATTGCCGCGGCCCAGTGGGCCATCTCACAGGTACTCAAAGACTCCCCTCTGCCCCAGCATCCCCACACCGGGGCCACAGTCTCGACCCTCCCGTGCCCTCTCTGCAACCAGGAGGGCTGGCTTGCTGTCTGGCTTTCCGTGGACCCCAAACCCTCACAGTGGCTGCTGCAGGCTTTGGGGGCCTCGCCGCAGCTCCCTTCCCAGTCACCTCCCAGGCTTTCAACTTCAACACCATCATGGCTGCTTTTCGCTTCTCTTTGGTGGTTATTTTATCATCCTGAATTGTTACAACTTCTTTAATAAAATGGAATTTATAAGTGGCTGAAAGAAAATTGGGAGATGAGAATAAAGAAGGGGAGGACGGTGTCTTCCTTGACCTGACACCCAGCGCTTGAACTACTACACACACGTACCAGTGTCAGCCCTGGGAGCCTTTTGGCACAGCTCTTCGGTCGATTCTTGTTTTTGCCGCTGCCCTGCCCTGCTGTGGCCAGGCGGCCCTCACACTTCAGCTCTCTGAGGCCTGCATGCTTTCTGTCAGCAGACAGACACTAGCCTCACCTGTGGGCAGATGCTTCTTAGCAGGTTCCCCTCCCCCTGCGCCCCTTCCTCTGCTAATAAGCCCCTCCCACTGCCCCTCAGGCCTCCCAGGGTGGGGAGGGTGCCTGGGCCACCCCCGAGGAGCCACCGGTCGACTACAGCTACTACCAACAGGATGAGGGCTATGGCAGCAGCCAGGGCACAGAGTCCTCCCTCTATGCCCATGGCTACCTCAAGGGCACCAAGGGCCCCGGCATCACTGGAACCAAAGGGGATCCATCTGGAGCAGGTGAGCCCCAGCATCTGTCCCTGAGCCTGTGGCGGGGGGGGGGGGGCGCTGGCAGGCGTGGTGTCCTGGGCCCCATCATTCACAGGCATTCTCCTTTCCTCCCTGTCCCTTATTACAGGTGCAGAGGCCTCCCTGGATCCTGGGGCAGACCCTGTATCACTGCAGGCTTTCTCCCGCGCCCAGCCTGGTGCCGCCCCTGGCATCTACCAGCAGTCAGCGGCTGAAGCAAGCGGCAGCCAGGGTGCCGCTGCCAACAGCCAGGTGAGGGAGCTTGGGGGATCCTGGGGGCGGGGGGGCGGGCCACACAGGGAGCATCGGCAGACACTGAGCCCCGTTCCCCTGTCCGGCCCTTTGACCAGCCATACACCATCATGTCACCCGCTGTGCTCAAATCCGAGCTCCAGAGCCCTACCCATCCCAGCTCTGCCCTACCACCGGCCACCAGCCCCACCGCCCAGGAATCCTACAGCCAGTACCGTGAGTAGCCATGGCCTATGGGTGGGGTGGGGGGCGGGGCAGGGAGCTCCTTAACAAAGCAGAGAGGAGTGTGACCCCCCTCCTTTCTCGCCCCCCCCAGCTGTTCCTGACGTCTCCACCTACCAGTATGATGAGACATCTGGCTACTACTATGACCCCCAGACTGGCCTCTACTATGACCCCAACTCCCAGGTGATAGGGTGGCCCAGGGAACGGGTGGGGTCTGTAGTTCCCCTTCTTGAGGTCTCCCCTCATGCTCCCCTCTCTTGCTCCTCTCCCAGTATTACTACAATGCTCAGAGCCAGCAGTACCTCTACTGGGACGGGGAAAGGCGGACCTACGTTCCAGCCCTGGAGCAGTCAGCTGACGGGCATAAAGAGACAGGGGCCCCCTCGAAGGAGGGTAAAGAGAAGAAGGAGAAGCACAAGACCAAGACAGCCCAACAGGTGAACACTGGGGGTCCAGCAGTCACTGGCTGGCTGTTTGGTGTCTTCCAATGAATGTATTACTCTTGAAGCCTCTACTGCTGAGGGAGGGGAGCAGATGTGCGCATGGCAGTGACTGTGCTCCAGAGAGACCAGGCTCCGGCCCAGCTCTGCTCCTTGATGCATGATGTTGAGCCAGGGCCAGTCTCCTTAGTACATGGTAGGGTGGCCCACCTCCCTGAGTGGCCAGTGCCATCCATGCAAGTGAGCCCAGTCAGCTTTCCTGTGCCCTAACCCCGCCGGCGGGAACCCTCCCGTTGCTGCTTGTGTGCCCGAAGGCAGGCTAGCCCTGCCTGTGGAAACGAGGGGGCACACAGACCTCCTTTGGGCCCCAGAACCCCACTTGTGGGTATGTGTCCAGGTCTGTCTACCCCAGAGAACTTATTATGGGCCCATCAGGGTGTGGAAAATGGCCGTTGCCACATCTGGTGGGAGTGGGCAGTTGGAGGGAACTTCAGTGTCTTTCTGTGGAGGAAGGGTATGACAGTCTGGGTGCAGCACTTAGAAGCAAGAACTAAGTGTTCCCTTGGCAACCTGGTAAATTCTAAAAGCGGTGTTGTGCCTGGAGGGGTGGGAGGGCAGAATATGGAACGTGGCATGGTATGGCACGTAGAGGTTCGAGAAAGCCGTCGTCTGCACCGTAAAATGATAAGATGGAAGCACCCAGAGAGCAGAGTCGTGGGCGTGCCTGTGAAGAGGACAGGCACAGCCCAAGAGGGCTTGGCAAGGGGCACTGATGACAGAATGACGAGAAATGGGGACTTCCATCGCCACCTCCTCACCGCCTGCTGGAGGCTGCAGGGCAGGAAGGGACAGTGGACGGAGCTGGCGGTCCCAGCCCCTGGAGGGTCCCTGAGAGCCTCACCCCCACCCTTACCCCTAGATTGCCAAGGACATGGAACGCTGGGCCCGCAGCCTCAACAAGCAAAAAGAAAACTTCAAAAACAGCTTCCAGCCCATCAGCGCCTTGCGCGACGACGAGAGGCGGGAGTCAGCCACCGCAGATGCTGGCTACGCCATCCTTGAGAAGAAAGTGTGTGGCGGCCACCCCTCCATCCCCCCCCCCCTCCCCACCTCGCCATCTCTGCCGTCCGTCTGTGCAGTCCCTGAATGTGTGTGTGTGTGTGTGTGTCCCCCCCACACCCCAGGGAGCACTAGCCGAGAGACAGCACACCAGCATGGACCTCCCAAAACTGGCCAGCGATGACCGCCCGGTGAGTGGCCCGGGCAGGAGGAGCCGTGGAGGGGTGGGGGCTCCAATCCAGCCAGGCCTGACCTCCCTCCCGCACCCTCCTGTTCTCTAGAGTCCCCCTCGGGGCCTGGTGGCAGCCTACAGCGGGGAGAGTGACAGTGAGGAGGAGCAGGAACGAGGGGGTCCCGAACGGGAGGAGAAGCTCACGGACTGGCAGAAGCTGGCCTGTCTGCTCTGTCGGCGCCAGTTCCCCAGCAAGGAGGCGCTCATCCGCCACCAGCAGCTCTCTGGACTACACAAGGTGACTGAGGGAGGATTGGCAGGGGGCGCCGGCCCGGCCCGGCCGCGCCGCTTCACGCCGCCTCTTGTCTGTCCCCTTGCAGCAAAACCTTGAGATTCACCGGCGAGCCCACCTGTCAGAAAACGAGCTCGAAGCACTGGAGAAGAACGACATGGAGGTGAGACCCATTCCTGGACTCCATCCCCTCTGCCCCTTGCCAAGTGCCTATCCCCTCGGGCAGCTGGTGCTCAAGTCCCTCGGCAGGTGTAGCCTGCTGCTCGCACCCATGATATCCTGCCCACAGGGACCTCAGTCAGACCTGTTAGCCAAACCCAGCTCCCCCATTCTTACACACATACACATACACACACACACACACACACACACACACACACACACACACACACACA
>NW_027397078.1:2302937-2513645 GCF_003265705.2 Callorhinus ursinus | reverse complement strand
CAGGAACACGAGCAGGGGAGTGGGAGAGGGAGAAGCAGGCCCCCCGCTGAGCAGGGAGCCCGATGCGGGGCTCGATCCCAGGACCCTGGGATCATGACCTGAGCCAAAGGCAGACGCTTAACGACTGAGCCACCCAGGCGCCCAAAACAAGACAAATTTTTAAAAACTCTTCCGGAACTGAGGAAATTAGTTTCTAAGGAATGCATGAAAAATAAAACCATACAGGGGCACCTGGGTGGCTCAGCCGGTTAAGTGTCTGCCTTCGGCTCAGGTCATGATCTCAGGGTCCTGGAATCGAGCCCCACGTCGGGCTCCCTGCAATGGGGAGCCTGCTTCTCCCTCTCCCTCTGCCGCTCCCCCTGCTTGTGCTCTCTCACTCTCTCAAATAAATAAATAAATAAAATTAAGAAAAAGAAAAAGAAAACCATACAGAGGGCAATTTCAGAATGAGGCCAAATCCCAAGCCCGGCTGCTGCGTTGGCTGATTCTTGAGGTCTTGAAAGTTATTTCCTAGGGCTTATACCCTTTGATCTTTCCTGTAGACAGGTCTCCTCAATAGTAAGAGACTAATGCCAATCTTGAATGCAACATAATGATTTGAAGAGTTATGAGATACCAGCTATGTACTGGCAGATAGTTACAGATAACTAAAGATAGTTTTAAAAGAGTCTGGGAACATGTTAAAATATAAAACATCCCTAGTTCATGGATTTCTTTGTCTACTCACTGGTAGAGCCCATGTACAGCTGTGCATGTTGCACACTGCAGAACTCAAGGAGTGCCATTCATCTAGACTATAACATGAATGGTTCCCCAGGAGTTGTACAATGAGGTGGCCCTTCTCACTCAAGTCCAATGCCTTGACTAACTCAACTTTTTTATTCTCTCAGGCTTCTACAACTGATCTGCAAAGGGTGGGGTTTGGTCTAGACCCATTCCAGCTCTGTCATTCTCTGTCAAATTTAATTCTACTAGAAGAGTAGCAGCTGAACTCATGCCCAGAAGTCCTCTACCTAGAGCAGTTGATTGGGTCTCCCACAGGGCTTGTGACCTTGGGACTCAGACAACATGGTATTTCGGGTTATACTCAAAGGAGTCTCTCCTCGGGGTGCCTGGGTGGCTCAGTGGGCTAAGTGTCTGCCTTTGGTTTGGGTCAGGATCCCAGAGTCCTGGGATCGAGCCCCGCACTGGGCTCCCTGCTCAGTGGGGAGTCTGCTTCTCCCTCTCCCTCTGCCTCTCCCTCCAGCTTGTGCTCTCTCTCACTCTCTCTCTCTCTCAAATAAATAAAATCTTAAAAAAAAACAAAGGAGTCTCTCCTCATGGTACATGGACTCTCTGTGGAATTTTCAACAAGCACAGTGCTTTAGGCCAATTAATATTTTCTCCAATTATGTCTTTGCTTCTGATTTCAAATAAATCCATAAGGAAGAATTAGACAATTAGACATAAGCCTTCACTGGTCACTTCTAAGATTGACCAGGTGCTTATTTTTGTTCAACCATCTATAAAAATCATTTCTAAGGTTCTCTGTGAGAGGTGGCTAAAGAGCAAAGGCTATTGTTATCCACTTGTCATCAATATAAAGGACAGTTTTTCATATAGTAGCTAAAAGAAGGTCTGGGCTCTGAAAGATAACATACATACCTTCTTAGATTGTCCTTAAACTCAACCTCAAGTCCTCCTGGTCTACATATTTCCACTGAGCTTCTGGGAGCCCAATTATCTAAAAGCAGTGTCCCAACTAGCAAAGAGAGTCAGTGATTCTCACCTTTCTGGACTGTGGCAACCAGGCCTCGGACAACTGGATTTGCTACATCGAGGTGGTCTACAGACCAGTAGCATGGGTAGTACCTGGAATATTCTTAGAAATGCAGCATCTCAGGCCCACCCCAGACCAACTGAATCATTTGTTTCAAATATGTTATATTTGCCCACTGAAGCATTTTTATGATGGCTGCTTTAAAGTCCTTGTCAGATAATTCCAACATCTGTGTCATTTCCGTGTTGGCATCTGTCGATTGTCTTTTCTCTCTCAAGGTGAAATTTTTCTGGTTCTTACTAGGACAAGTGATTTTTGTTGTATCCTGGACATCTGAGTTATTATGTTATGAGACTCTGGATCTTATTTAAATCTTCTGTTCTAGTAGGACTCCCCTGACGGTGCTCTAGTTGGTGAAGAGGATTGTATTATTGCCAGGTAGGGTTGGAAGTCTAGGTTCTCTGCCTGGCCTCTGTTGACAGCAGGGGGTGGAGGTGGGAGTGGTGTTAGACAACTGTTGTTGGATACTTAAAATTGATGTAAGGGTAGGTGGGCAATTTCCTTTGCACATCTGAAGAAGCCACAGGAGACAGTGTCCAGGTATGCCCCAAGCCCCATTCCAGCCCCATTATATCCATGGTCCCCATTGCTTCAAGGTACAGTATCTATCCTATGTACTCTGGAAGAGGAATGGGGCTCCGAAAGCTGTGTCCATGGCCATATGCTTCACCATAGCTCACAGCTGTGGCAAGAGATCAGGAAGTGTTTTCTTTCTCCAAGGAAGAAGTTATTTAAAGTTCTTTTATTTTTTTTTAAGATTTTTTTATTTATTTATTTGAGAGAGAATGAGAGATAGAGAGCACGAGAGGGAAGAGGGTCAGAGGGAGAAGCAGACTCCCCGCTGAGCAGGGAGCCCGATGTGGGACTCGATCCCGGGACTCCAGGATCATGACCTGAGCCGAAGGCAGTCGCTTAACCAACTGAGCCACCCCAGGCGCCCCTAAAGTTCTTTTAAAATTGAAGAATAGGGGCGCCTGGGTGGCTCAGTTGGTTAAGCATCTGCCTTTGGCTCAGGTCATGATCCCAGGGGCCTGAGATTGAGTCCCACATCGGGTTCCCTGCTCAGCGGGGAGCCTGCTTCTCCCTCTCCCCCTCCCCCCACCCCTGCTCGTGCTCTCTTGAGTGCTCTCCTTCTCTCTCAAATAAATAAATTAAATCTTTAATAAAATAAAATAAAATTGAAGAATAAAAAATAGTAATAAAGAAACTTTTAAATAAAATTGAAGAACAGTTGACATACAATGTTACATTAGTTTCAGGCGTGCAGCATAACAATTATAAAAAATTCTCCACATGGGACGCCTGGGTGGCTCAGACGGTTAAGCGTCTGCCTTTGGCTCAGGCCATGATCCCAGGGTCCTGGGATCGAGCCCCAAATCAAGCTTCCTGCTCAGCGGACAGTCTGCTTCTCCCTCTCCCCCGCCCCTCTCCCCCACTCATGCTCGCTCGCTCTCTCTCAAATAAATAAAATCTTCTTAAAAATTCTACACATTAAGCTATGCTCACCACAATAAGTATAGTTACCATCTATCATGATAAAATATTATTACAATATTATTGACTATACTCCCTATGCTATGCTTTTCATCCCCACTTACTTATTTTGTAACTGGAAGTTTGTGCCTCCTAATCCCCTTCACCTATTTTGCCCCTCCCCCCCACCTTCCTTCTAGCAACCACCAGTTTGTTCTCTTTATCTGTGAGTCCATTTCTGGCTTTTGTTTGTATGTTTGTTCGTTTGTTTTGTTTTTTTTTTTTAGATTCCACATATAAATGAAATCGTAAGGTATTTGTCTTTCCCTGTCCGACTTTTTTCACTTAGCATTAATACCCTCTAGGTTTACCCACGTTGTCCCAAATGGCAAGATTTCATTCTTTTTTATGGCTGAGTAATGTATCACATAATTTTTATCCATTCATCTATTGATGGACACTTGGGTTGCTTCCATATCTTGGCTATTATAAATAATGCTGCAATAAACAGAGGTGTGCATGTATCTTTTTCTTTGAGTTAGTGTTTTTGTTTTCTTTGGGTAAATACCCAGTAGCAGAATTACTGGATCAGGTGGTAGTTCTTGAGGATTCTCCATACTGTTTTCCACAGTGGTTGAACCAATTTACATTCCCACCAACAGTGCACTAGGGTCTCCTTTTCTCCACATCCTTGCCAACACCTATTATTTCTTCTCTATGATATTAGCCATTCTGACAGGTGTAAGGGGAGATCTCATGGTGATTTGGGTTTGCATTTCCCTGACGATTAATGATGTTGAGCATCTTTTCGTGTGTCTGTTAGCCATCTGTATGTCTTTGGGAAAATGTCTATTCAGGTCCTCTGCCCATTTTCAATTGGATTATTTATGGTTTTTTTGTTGGGGGGGTGTTAACTTGTATAAGCCCTTTATATATTTTGGATATTAACCCCTTACTGGATATATCATTTACAAATATCTTTTCCCGTTCAGTAGATTGCCCTTTGTTGATCGTGTCCTTCGCTGTGCAAAAGCTTTTATTTTGGTGTAGTTCCAATAGTTTAATTTTGCTTTTGTTTTCCTTGCTTAAGGAGACGTATCTAGAAAAATCATTTTAAGGCTGATGCCCAAGAGAATACTATGTTTTTTAAAGAGTTTTATGGTATGAGGTCTCACATTTAAGTCTTTAATCCATTTTGAGTTTATTTTTGTGTATGGTGTAAGAAAGTGGTCTGGTTTCATTATTTTGCATGTAGCTGTCCAGTTTTCCCAACAGCATTTATTGAAAAGATTTTTCTTTTACTCATTGTATATTTTTACCTCCTTTGTTGTAGATTAATTGACCATATAAGTGTGGGTGTATTTCTGGGTTCTCTATCCTATTCTATTAATCTGTGTGCATATTTTTGCGCCAGTACCATACTGTTTTGATTACTACAGTTTTGTAGTATGTCTTGAAAATCTTAGATTGTGATACCTCCAGCTTTGTTCTTCTTTCTCAAGGATGCTTTCGCTGTTTGGAGACTTTTATGGTTCCATACAAATTTTAGGAATCTTTGTTCTAATTCTGTGAAAAATACTATTACTTTTTGACAGAGATTGCATTAAATCTGTAGATTGCTTTGGGCAATATGAACATTTTGACAATATTAATTCTTCCAATACATGGTGTATCTTTCCATTTGTTTATGTCATTTTCTTTTTTTTAAGATTTATTTATTTGTTTTAGAGAGAGAGGGTGAGCAGGGGGAGGGGCAAGCTCCCCATTGAACACAGAGCCTGATGCGGGCTCTATCCCAGGACCCTGAGATCATGGCCTGAGCCAAAATCAAGAGCTGGCCGCATAACCGACTGAGGCTCCCAGGCATCCTTTTTATGTCATTTTCAATTTCTTTCATCAGTGTTTTACAGTTTCCAGAGTACAGATCTTTCACCTCCTTGGTTAAATTTATTCCTGGGTATTTTCTTTTTGATGCAATTATAAATGGGATTGTTTTCTTAATTTCTCTTTCTGCTACTTTGTTATTGGCATAGAGAAATCCAACAGATTTCTGTATATGAATTTTGTATTCTGCAACTTTACTGAATTCATTTATTAGTTCTAATAGTTTTCTGATGAAGTCTTTAGTACTTTCTATATATAGTATCATGTCATCTGTAAAGTGACAGTTTTACTTCTTGAGGTTGTGACTTTTTTGTCACAAGACAATATTATGTGGATAGCTATATACTATTAAATTTTTAAATTTTGTGAAAATTCTCTGAAATGGACAATTGTCAAGGAAAATACCAGTGGACCAAAATTTACTCAAGAAGAAAGAAAATTTAAATCACTAAGTCATGAAAGACAAAAAAATATTAAAGAATTACTCCCTCAAAGGATGCCTAAATAGTTGTATGGTCACAATCTCTCAAATTTTCAAGGAATAGATTATTCCCATTCTAAATTGTTTTAAATCATTGAGAAAGATGGGATTCTTCCAAATTCACTTTACAAAGGTAACATAATCATGATAGCAAAAACTAACAGAGAACTGGAAAACCAGTATCAATCTCATTTTCAATATAAATACAAAAATGATAAATAATATACTAAATATACTAAAAGAATAATAAACTAAGACCAAATGGTGTTTTTATCAGAAATGTAAGAATGGCTTACTAATGGGGGGAGGGAAATTTTATATATATATAATTTTGTTTTTAACTGAAGTATAGTTGACATTTTACTAGTTATATTAGTTTCAGGTGTACCACATACTTATTTGACAATTATATACCTTACAAAATGTTCATTACAAGAAGTGTAGTTACCCTCCATCACCACACAAAGTTATTATAATTGACTATATATTCTATGCTGTACTTTTCATCCCTGTCACTTAATTACTTTATAACTGGAAGTTTGTACCTCCTAATTCCCTTCACCTATTTCACTCATGCCCCCCACTTTTCTCCCCTCTGGCAACTGCAAGTTCTGTGTATTTATGAGTCTATTTCTGTTGTCATTTGTTCATTTGTTTTGATTTTTAGATTCCACATATAAATGAAATCAGATTCAGCAGTATTTTAACAAGAGCATCCAAGATACTGACACGGGGAAATCTCTGCTGGGAGCGTCTACAGAGTCTATGAGGGTGGGATGGGGTGACTAAATGCATCAACACCATTCCAAGGGGTGACAATTACCAATGGTATTCCGGGGATTTCTGGGAGTTGTTAAAGGCATTCAAATTTTCTGTGCCCCTCTGAGACTTTGTGCTATGAATTCCACAGGTAACAGCAAAAAAAAAAAAAAAAAAAAAAATAAATCAATCCTACTTTTTTTTTTTTTTTTTTTTTTTATTTTTTTAATTTTGTTTAAAGATTTTATTTATTTATTTATTTGAGAGAGAGAGAGAGAGAGCACAAGCAGGGGGAGCAGCAGGCAGAGGGAGAAGCAGGCTCCCCTCTGAGCAGGGAGCCCGATGCAGGACCCTGGGATCATGACTTGAGCGGAAGGCAGATGCTTAACCGAATGAGCCACACAGGTGCCCCTATTTTTTGAATTTTAATTCCAGTATTGTTAACATACAGTGTTGTGTTAGTTTCAGGTGTACAACATAGTGATTCAACAAGTCTATCCATTGCACAGTGCTCCTTATGATAAATGTACTCTTTAGTCCCCTCCTCGACACTTTTTAAAGTGAAGCAAGTAAATTTGAAAACTGAGGTTTTGCTTACCTGCATGCATGGACCTGTTCCTAATTGATACCAAAGACTTTCCATGAGCTAAGAGATAGACCAACACACACAGGACACATCCAAACAGTACTGAAGAGGCTTTGAAGATAAAACTGTAACCTATAACAAACTGAGGGTTCTAGAGGGGAGGGGGGTAGGGGGATGGGTTAGCCCGGTGATGGGTATTAAAGAGGGCACGTTCTGCATGGAGCACTGGGTGTTATACGCAAACAATGAATCATGGAACACTACATCAAAAACTAATGATGTGATGTATGGTGATTAACATAACAATAAAAATTATTTAAAAAAATAAAAAGACTAGTGCTTATGGTCTACCTCTTCTCTCCCACCCTCCAACATTGTTAAGGAAGTGTTTCAAATAGAAGGGAAATGATAACAGAGGGATACTTGGAACATCAGGAACGAAGGAAGAGGAACAAACTTACTGAAATAGCTAGGTACAGACTCTGTTCTCTTGAGTTCTTTAAGATGTGGATTGTGATTGAAAGTAAAATCAAAACACTGTCTGGTAGGGGTTTTATGTACATAGTTGTAGCGTCCTGGATCCAATCAGGAACACCAACAGTGTGGCCAAGGATACGGAAATTAGTATGGACCAGCCATCTAATAGATTTGTATGTATTTATTTATTTGAGGGAGAGAGAGGGAGAGAAAGAGCACAAGCAGGGGCAGCAGGAGGCAGAGGGAGAGGGAGAGGGAGAAGCAGGCTCCCCGTGGAGCAGGGAGCCCAACACGGGACTTGATCCCAGGATCCCGGGATCATGACCTGAGCCAAAGGCAGACGCTTAACCGACTGAGCCACCCAGGCGCCCCTGGATCAGCCATCGAAACAGAAGCCAAGCACTCTTCTTCAAGGCTATGGAAGAATGACCCTGAAGGTGATTCAGAGATCCTCAGGGCTGTCACTGCCACCACAGGCCCAGAGCAGTTTCAAAGGGTGGGACTACATGAGTGGGGCCAGCTCAGAGAGCTTCACTGCGAGCAGTGTCTGGTAGGGGTGACACTGCCCCCCAAAGGGCCCACAGGGTGGAACACTGAGCCACAGAGGATTATTCTCCAGCTTTAAAGTTTACTGTTGTTTGCCCTGTTGGGTTTGGCACTTACTTGGGACCATTACCCCTTTCTTTCCTATTTCTCCCTTTTGGAATGAGAATGTCTATTGTATGCCTGCCCCACCCTTGTGTTTTGGAAGCACCTAACTTGTTTGGTTTCACAGGTTCACAGCTGGAGAGGAATTTGTCTCAGGAAGAATCATATTCTGAGTCTCACCCATGCCTGATTTAGGTGATATTTACATGAGACTTTGGACTTAGACTGTAGAGTGATGCTGGAATGCGTTAAGACTTTGGGGGCTCTTGGGATGGAATGCATGCATTTTGCATGTGAGAAGGACATGGACTTTGGAGGACCAGGGGCAGAAGGCTACAGACTGAATGTTTGTGTCCCCTCAAAATGCATATGTTGAAACCAATCCCCAAGATGTTTGATTTGGAGGTGGAGCCTCTGGAAGGTAATTAGGTCATGAGGGTGAATTTGTCATGAATGGGATTAGTTCCCTTACAAAAGTGACCTCAGAGGGCTCCCTTGCCCTTTGATGGAGGACAGTGTGAGAAGACTGCCATCTATGAAGGAGGAAATAAAGCTCTCACCTGAGGAAGAATCTTGTGAACACCTTGACCTTGGACTTCCCAGCCACCAGAACTGTGAGAAATAAATTTCTGTTGTTTGTGAGCCACCTAGCCTATGATACTCTGTTATAGCAGCCTGTTAAACAAAAATTCAACCAACCAAGTTTGAAGATCTAACTAGCTTTATTAAGTGCATGGGGCAACATCCCATCCAGCAAGTAGAGGGGACCTCTGAGGAGTTGTACAAAATGGAAGGTTTTCATAGGAAGGAGAGTGGGTCAAGAAAGTTATTAGCAAAATAAAAGATAGGCTTGTTCCAAGCAAGGTCACCTTCCCTTAGGTGGAAGGACAAGGGGTCTTTAGGTGGATTACCTCATCTTCCTTTGGGGGATGTAGAGGGTTCATGTGACACATTACCCTATTGGTATCGATCAGAAAATTCCTGGTTGACAGGTTAAGACTTAACATTTCTGGGGGAGGGTTAAACTGCAATTACGTTAGCCCTGGTTTGTTGACCTGGCCTGGCCCAAGTGCTGGGTTTTTGTGTTGAACAAGCCTAAACTGGGGCACCTGGCTGGCTCAGTCAGAAGAGCATGCAGTGCTTGATCTCAGGGTTGTGAGTTCAAACCCCACGTGGGGTGTAAAGATTACATAAATAAATTAAAAAAAAACGAAACTGACTAAAACACCAATCCAGGACAAACTTTGAAGGAGTTCAGACCTTGTTGAAGAACGTGTGTGTCTACCACCAGTAGAGCAGAAAAGTTGGCTACTTTGGCCAGACTTGAGCTGGTCTGAAGTTTCAAACAGGCAACTCTATGGAGTGGAGGTAGAGGTAAGGGATCAGAAGCTGACAGTGTGGGCATGCAGTGGGAATCTGGGTGCTGAGGAGGAGAACAAGGGCAAAAGAAATGAGATAAAATTAAATTTCCTTACAACTTACAGCCCATTGATAAATACCCGAGACAGGAGGAGTATGACAATCAGGCAGAGTATGACAATCGTCAAGAAGGTCACAACTGCCTTCATGTTAATGCTTTGCTACAGGCAAAGAGCAACCTTAGCTTGACGATATCCAGACCTCCAGAATCCAGTAAGTATTCTTTAACATACAAAAATCCTTTTGGAAACTTCCTTGATCTCTACACCCCCCCAACTTAAAAGTATCTAGTTAATTGCTCCTCACAATCCCAGTGCAGCTCTTCCTGCCCACTGTCCTGTCCCCCATGCTTTAATAAAAACACCTTTTTGCACTGAAAATGTCTCAAGGATTCTTTCTCGATGGCCACTCCCGGCCCAGAGCACATCAGGCGCCAGCAGGGGCAAAAGGCCCTCAGACCACAGGCGTTATGAACCACTCTTCCTGGTCCCTTGTACAGCCGGTGGGTTTTGCAGGGCCAAGGAATGTGCGGTGGGGGGTTGCAGAGTAGGAGATCTGTGCTGAGAGGGCTGTGGGCAGGTTTTTGCCAGGCTGAGGCTGCAAGGTCACAGAGAGATGGTGTTCTGGACCTGAGACTCGGGCAGGTTCCACTGGATGTCCTCAAAACCCACAGGGAAGACTCCTTCTTTCCCCTACACCAGAAATTGTAGGAAGCATCGTCCTCCTGGCATGTGCCTCCAGTGAGTGAGTGCCCTCTACTGAGAAATCTTAACATTACGCTCACTTCAAAGGAGAAATGCTTGAAGGAAGTTGGCTGTTGATCATAAAGTATATATTGAAGAGTGCGTTCACAGCTGAGAGGCAACAAATTGATAAGTGACACATTGATGTAAAACATCTAGCGATAATAATACAAAGGGGAAAGTTTTCTACATTCCACATGAAGTTTTATTATTATTTTTTAAAGATTTTATTTATTTATATGCCAGAGAGGGAGAGCACAAGCAGGGGTAGCGGCAGGCAGAGGGAGAGGGAGAAGCAGGTTCCCTGATGAGCAGGGAGCCAGATGCGGGACTCAATCCCAGGATCCTGGAATCATGACCTGAGCCGAAGGCAGATGCTTAACCAACTGAGCCACCCAGGGGGTCCTTCACATAAAATTTTAAAATATGAATTCTAATCACTCCCTGAAAAGTTAATATATATTTAAATCATAGAGATACCACTAAAAATATATATTAAAAGGGATATAGTAAAAAACGTATTTAGACAAAATAATGCTGAAAATATTTAAATAATTGAAAAGAAGGCAGGAGAAAGAGAGAAAAAACAGAGGAAACAATCAGAAAAGTAATAATAGGGGTGCCTGCGTGGCTCAGCGGTTAAGCGTCTGCCTTCTGCTCAGGTCATGATCCCAGGGGCCTGGGATCGAGCCCCACGTCGGGCTCCCCACTCAGTGGGGAGTCTGCTTCTCCCTCTGCCCCTGGCCTTGCTTGTGCCCTCTCTTAAATAAATAAATAAATAAATAAATAAATAAATAAATAAATAAATAAAATCTTTTTAAAAAGTAAATTATAAGACATAAATCCAAACATTAATAATTACATTAAATGTAAATATCCTACAAATTTTAGTATTATTGGTGATAGTTCTGTGAAAAATGCTGTTGGTATTTTGCTAGGGATTACATTAAATCTGTAGATTGCTTTGTGTAGTATAGACATTTTAACAATATTTGTTCTTCCAATCCGCAAGCATGGACTATCGTTCCATTTGTGTTGATGAGGAGGAGAAGGCAAGCTGAGGGCAAAGCACAAGCTAACACCCCCTCCTCCCTCCCACCCAAGGTGGGATGTGTGTGACGTTCCTCAGGCACTCCTGGCTGCCTGAGAACAAAGGAAAGAGAAAACCAAATGGTTAACTGGTGGAGATCACAGTCATGCAGGACGGGTCTCCGTCAGTTTGCAACTGTCTTAATGATTTACAAGAAAAAAAAAAGCAATCTCCAGAAACCTATAGATTCAATTTCCTGGAGCCCTATCATCACCCTCCTCTCCATAGGATAGAAAATCTTATATAATCAGTCAATCCTCACAACCCCAGTGCAGCTCTTTCTGCCCATGGCTCCTGTCCGCATGCTTTAGTATAACCATCTTTTTGCACCAAGGAGGCCTCAAGAATTCCTTCTTGGTCATCGGCTCCGGACCCCACAACTCCAAACCACATCATCAGGGTGGAGGAATGTGGTACCTACATTCCAACAGACTCACTGGGATCTTTAACATTACTAAAAATATCAGAGAAACAAACAAGCAAATCAATATATTTGGTATTTTTGCTAGTGCCCCAACATCTGATAACTGCATGCTTTTCAGATTAGAAATGGGATCTGCTCTTTTCGTTTAACTTGGGTAAACTTGGCTCCTGACTTACAAGTGGACTACACATTCTATCATCATTCTTCCAGCATTTGTCTATATTACAGTGTTCAAATGTGGGACCTCCGGAGTCTTGAATACTGGTATGCAGCCACTGTCCTGCCTGATGATCCAACACTAAGCTGCTGTTGAAGCAATGTGAAGAATGTACATTTATCCAACCACAAACTGTGTTCTCCAAACCATCATTAGATGAGTGGAAGCCAGACAATGGTTAAGATCTGAATTTCACAGAATAATGTTCTATGGTTGACCTCACCTGCCCTTGGCTAAAAGGAAGAGTGAAAACCTCTCTGGGATAGAAAGACTGAAAATCAGCTCAGAGTGAGAAAGAAAAAGGCAGCCTTGCTATTATTAATTGGGCTGGGGTGACGGGCAGATAAAGGCAAGTGCAAAGTTAACAGGAAATATTGTTTCTCCCAGTCATACCGGAACTGTAAAATACCAAAAAGACACCATCTTCCCGTTACTACTGCTTTCTTATCAATGATCCCAGAGCCACTTTGCTATTTTCATCTATTACTGGGGACTTCCAACTGCTAAGATGCCCCTGCCATTACATACATAGGGGTGCACCCACGTCCCCATCCCGCACATAGTCCAGCTTCACTCCTGCCTTGGATTCCACCTGTGCGTCCCGCCTTCTCTATTTGAAATCCACTGAATCCCGCCCCGCTGCCAGGCACGCTCCGAGCCCATAAGACCCGCACACAGCTCTCACAGTCACCATTGGTCCTAGCCCTACTCGAACACTAATCTAGAGTCCTCCGCCATCCCGTCGAGTTCTATAAAGCACGGCCCTGCTCCTCTCCCCATTGGCCAGTTTGGTTCCACCGAGGTTCGCCCCATCCACACGGTAAAGGGAGTGCTCAGGGGTACCGGAGCAGTGAGAGTCTCAGGTACGAGGCTATTCTCGGGACTAAGAAGGCTACAACTTGGGCGGTCTTTCTACGTGGAGGGCGGGGCATGCGAGGGGATCTACACGGTGGGCGAAACCGGTGGGGCGTTCTACGTGAAGGGAGGGGTGTGTGGGGTGGTCTACGTTGTGGGCGGAGCGAGCATGACGTTCCACGTGAAGGGCGGGACGGTCAACGTGGTGGGAGGGGCATGTGGACCGATCTACGTGGTGGGCGGGGCATGTGGGTGGTTCTACTTTGGGGACGGCGTGTGTGTGGTGGGGGAGTTCTACGTGCGGGCGGAGCGAGCGGGACGTGTGGGCGGTCTAACGTAGTGGGCGGGGCTGTGAAGTCGTTCTGCGTGTGGGTGGGGCGAGTGTCGCGCTCTACGTGGTGGGAAGGGCGAATGGCCCGCTCTACGTGGTGGGCGGGACATGTGGGTGGTACCACGTAGGGGGTGGGGGCGTTCTACGTGTGGGCGGAGTGAGAGGGGCGTTTTACGAAGGGGCGGGGCCAGAGGGGCGTTCTACGTGGGGGGGGGGGCGTAGGGGCGGTCAACGTAGTGCGTGGGGCTGTGAAGTCGTTCGACGTGGTGGGTGGGGCAAATGGCCCGCTCTACGTGTTGGGCGGGACATGTGGGTCTACGCGGAGAGCGTTCTACGTGAGGGCGGGGCGAATGCGGCGGTCTAACGTGGTGGGCGGGACATGTGGGTGGTTCTACGTGGAGGGCGGGGTGGGGGAGGGTCAGTTACATGGGGGCGGGGCAAGCGGGGCATTTTTACGTGGAAGGCGGGGCGTGTGGGGCGGTCTAACGTAGTGGGCAAGGCGTGTGAACATGTACGTGTGGGCGGGGCGAGTGGCGCGCTCTACGTGGTGGGCAGGACCTGTGAGTTCTACGTGGAGGGTGGGGTGTGGGGCGTTCTACGTGAGGGCGGGGCGAGTGGGGCGGTCTAACATTGTGGGCGTGGCATAGGCGCACTCTGCGTGGTGGGCGGGACATGCGGGGCATTCCGTAGGGGGGCGGGGCGTGCAGGACTTTCTACATGGAGGGCGGGGCGTGTAGGGGAGGTGTCTGTGGAGGAAGCTTCGTTCAGAGAATTCTACGTGGAGGGCGGGGCGTCACGTAAGGGGCGGGAAGTCCAGGGGCATTCTAACGGGGGTGGGGCCTTCATAGGCTCCCCACAGGCCCCACACGTCCCGTCCACGACGGTTTCTCGCAACCCACCGAACCGGTAGGGGGCTTCCTGAGCCCAAGCTGAACTTGGGCTTCCTTGTGGGCGTGTCTTTCGGGGCGGGAGCTGCACCTACTTGCGCGGTGGTTGCGGCTTTACCTGGCCTTTGAGTTCGAGCTGTGGACAGACCGAGTCGCTGAAGTTTGTGGTTTGTGTAAACTTGGCTGCTTTGTTGTTTTCTTTTCCTATCCGTGCATCACAAGATGGTAGCTGTAGCTACCTCGTGACTGGTGCAGAGCGTTCCACGGTAGGCTGTGAGCGTACTAAAACGGAATGGTGGGTTTTCTAGGGCAAGAAAGGGGCAACCTGATTCGGGGCATGTAGGCAGGTGCTAACAGAAATAGTATCTACAGTTAACATTCAGCCCTTAGATGCTAGCACTGTGCTAAGTGCTTTACTTTCTTCAGTTTTTTTTTAATCTGCTAAAAAGGTACCAAGTGAGTACTATCATTATCCACATTTTATCAGTCCCGGGAGGGCGATGCATGACACAGTCTTCCAGGTGCTGGGCCTCTGCTGAGCTCTTTCCCCTCCTATGTCACGGCCTCTTGCTTGCACTCTTGGGATGGTGGCGTGCTCTCCCAAAGGACGGACTTGTCTTGACACTGTGGCAGTTCCTCCTGCGGCTGTGAAGGGGGTGGCCTGGCTGTGGGAACTGCACAAGAAGAGCCGCATGAACTACAAGGTCAGCCAGACCTGGTGGTACTCCCATGATACAGTAAGGCCACAATACATCGGCCCCTCCCAGGCCCAACTCAGACCCACCATAGAGCACTGTGTGGACCTCCAGCATTTACCTGTGTTATTTCATTTTCTGACCTGTCCTGGACCCAGAAAATGGATGCACTGAGCACTCCCCCTCACACTATCAATTTTTCCATTAACTTTGTTTTTCTTGATTTTGGACTTACCCCAACTCTTGTCAGCACACTTGGGGTGGGGATCTGGGGTCAAGTCAGAAGTCAGTCCCCCTCTAAAAAAAAGTCACCTCCTACCCCTGCCTTCCTAGGGACCTGGTGGCTGTCAGGTCCTGTGCCCCTCAGGGATTCCGCTAGGCGTCTGGGCTGGATTTTCACTGGTCTCAGCTGGGTCTGCGCCCACCCTGCTGCTTTCCAGAAATCTGTTGTGCTTTCATGACATCTATTCCCTTTGTCCACATGGTGAGTTTATACATTGAAAAGAGCATTCATTTACAGTTAATTTTGTGTCTTAGGAAAAAAGGGAATTTAGATGATTGTGGTCAGTCCGCATTTAATTAGAAAATTCACCTTGTGTTCTCATACTTTAAAAATCTCTAGATTTAATTATGTTTCCTTTCTCATTCCTGATTCTGTTTGTTTTCATCTTAATTTTATCTTAATCAAATTTGAGGGGTCTATAGACTCCTTTCAGTGGTGGTTTGGTTTTGAGACAGGGAAACTAAAGACCTATCACCTTAAATCCTCCCTTGCAAACTCTTCATTCCCAGGTGTTTGCAGTTACCTACCATGTTTATCCAGCACCTGTGCCCTGTCCCTCCTGATGTGACCACCTGGAAATGCCTTTTCCCAATCAGCCTGAGGGACACGATGCACCTTTCCAAACCGCTCTTCCACAGCTTCACAGCATGTAAGTGTCGAGGTTTCCTGGTGTTGCAGGGCTGCAGGGTTCTTGTCTCCCGGAGTCCAAGAACAAATCTCGCGGAGGAAAGGGTGAAGTGAAGTGAAAGCTTATTAAGTGAAGGTAAGAACAGAAAGGAAAGAAAAAAATCTCTCTAGAGTGAGAGGGGTCCCGAATGGGTTGCCACTGAGGGCTTTTATGGTCTACCAGGGAACTTGGTAACTATCTTGTCTATAACATTTAAGACAAACAAGGTGGATTTGTTATTCTCTTTTCTCTCTGGTTAATATCTTGTCTATAACATATCTCTACATCTGGGATTTCTGTGAGCCTGGTTATGTAGCCCCCTCCCTGTCTCTCCCTACCTAGCCTCGCCTGTCCCTTACTCACTGGCTATAAACCCCTTGAGGACAGGAAATGTGTATTCTGCATTTCTGTGCCCCCAAACACCCAGGAAAACCCCAGCTATATAACAGGAGTTCAAAAAAGTTTTGTTCTGGGGCACCTGGATGGCTCAGTCATTACGCGTCTGCCTTCAGCTCCGGTCATGAGCCCAGGGTCCTGGGGTCGGGCTCCCCCTGCTTGTGTTTTCTCCTCTCTCTCTCACTGTGCCTGTCAAATAAATAAAATCTTTAAAAAAAAAAAAAAAAAAAAAAAAGTTTTCTATGAATACTCAGTGGTGTGGGATTTGTTATTTTTTTTTTAATTGGGAAGCTTTAATACAGTGGATAACTTGCTATAAGCATCTGTTGTGCAGTCGGTTTTGCAAGTAGATATATACAAGGGCATAAATAATTGCATAGCATGATGAATTTTGCAAATAAAAACATCCATGTACCCGTTACTCATTTCAGGGAACAGAACCTATCCTGTGTCAAAGCCCTCTAGCCAAAGACCACCAGGGACCCAAGTGTGGTTGAGCATGTTGGATTTATTACTCAGTGCAGTAAGGGAGAATGCACACAGTGTGGTGTCTCAGTAAGGGGGTGTTATAAAAGACTTGCAGGATGCGGGCCTCTGGTAGGTGATTTGGGGGGAGGATTGGAGAAGCCAATGTGGATCTAGATTGGGTGCTGGCGGGAAGCAGGGGTATTGGAAACGGTGGAGGGAATGAAGAGAGACTAAAACTAATTGGTAGAGAAGCCCGGGTCACTGATATGAGCAGACAAAGGGGGGGGTGTTTGATCATTTCTTGTGGTTTGGACAAGGTTTATGTCTTTGTGGTCAGCCATGATGAGAGATTTTGTCTTGATCCATCACAGTCATAGAGTGACTTGGTCTGTTTTTCTTATATGAGATTATTCCAGTTCAGCAGGTGAACATCAAGGCCCAGCTGTGTCGGGGCTGCCCTGTTCTCACCAGCATCCCAGAATTTGCCTCCTGTCTACCACCAGTGACCGCACCCCCTCAAAGGTAACCATTATCCTGAGTTCTCTCAGGCTAGCTTAGTTGTGTCTGTGTTTGAACTTTAAATGGTGTCATGTGGTATGTGCTCTTTTTAAGTCAGCCTTTCAGCCAGCATTTTTATCTGGCTTTATCTTTATGAGATATCTTTTTTGTTGTTAATCGCCATACATTACGTCATTAGTTTTTGATGTAGTGTTCCATGGTTCATTGTTTGTGTATAACACCCAGTGCTCCATGCAGTACGTGCCCTCCTTAATACCCATCACCGGGCTAACCCCTCCCCTCTAGAACCCTCAGTTTGTTTCTCAGAGTCCATCGTCTCTCATGGTTCATCTCCCCCTCCGAGAGAGAGATTTATGAGATTCACCCACATTGTTGCATCTATCTGTAGTTCATTTCCATTACATTGGAGTATTCCATTCTCTAGATATACCATAGGACCTTCATCCATTCTACGGACTGACCTTTTTTCTTACTTGAGGTGTAATTGACATCGCACTATATCAGTCGCAGGTGTATCGCATAGTGATTTGACCTTTGCCTACGTTGCGAAATGGTCACAATAAGTCTAGTTAACATCCGTTACCATCCACAGTTGCAAAAAATTCTTGTGATGAAAACTTTGAAGATCTACTCTGGCAACTTTCAAATATGAATTCTTTATGTATTTCAGATATTAGCCCCTTATCAAACATATGAGTTGCAAATATTTTCTCCCCTTCAGTAGGTTGCCTTTCCATTTTGTTGATGGTTTCTTTTGCTGTGCGGAAGCATTTTAGTGTGATGTCCCACTTGTTTGGTTTTGCTTTTGTTGTCTTTTGCTATCAGGCATTGGGGTGGCCACACTGAGTTCTGTTTGCTTGTGAGTTGTGCATACCTGTGACATATGCTAATCTCCAGCCCATTCGGTGGCATGGAAATGGGGGCAGGTTCAAAGTTAACCAGATTCTTCTGCCCTCATTTATTCAAAAAAAAAAAAATTTTTTTTTTTTTTGGCTGGGGCAGAGATTATCAAAACGGGAGAACCCCAGTGCGGGAAGGTACATTTCAAGAGAGAGGACCCCTGGTTCAGCTGCCCCTCCACACCAAGGATTTCTTCCTGAGTGAAACCCTGAAGGACCTAGGGTGTGAGGAGACAAATTCCGTCACAGATGGACTGCAAAAAAAGAAACCGACTACTGTTTACAAATGGATATCTCAAATTTTATTCTGTTTGTTCTAGAGGGCAATGGTTACTTGGGTCGAATGTATGGAGAAGTTATTTTATTTGAAAAGTATATACCCCAAATAATGCTTCTCGTGTAATATAGGCTTGACAGAGGCAGAAACCAGGGGCATGCCATCAGTACCAAATATTCCCTTTATAGCCAACATTAGCCGTAGTGGGGGGGGGCAGTGCAGGAGCCCATAAAGGGGCCCAACAGTGTCTACCCCACTCATAGAAAAAGCAAGATTTTTAAAAAAGATTTTATTTATTTGAGAGCGAGAGAGAATGAGCGGGGTCGGGAGGGAGGGGCAGAGAGAGAGAGAGAAGCAGACTCCCTGCTGAGCAAGGAGCCCAATGCGGGGCTCGATCCCAGGACCCTGGGATCACGACCTGAGCCGAAGGCTTAACGGACTGAGCCACCCAGGCACCCCAAGGGCAAGATTTTTTTTCTACACAAGTAGCAGCCTTTCATCTGTTCAGCACCTATTTTGTCTCCTGCTCTGTACAGACCCATGTCCTGAACAGCGAGCTCCGCTTTCCCTTTGACCAGGTCAGTGTCTTTCATTGCCTGCTCTCCCTCACCTACCCCTGGCATCTTGATGTGGGACAGGCCAGAGTGACAGCATTTCCTGCATCTGGGTCTCAGCTAGAAAATGGAAATTTCTGCCTGAGGCTGTTACACCAAGTAAGAGTTACTGCAGCTTTCGCTGAACAGAGACTGCCATCCATTCTCTGTGCCGGTGTGGTTTACCCAGCCAGAGGTCACAGGGGCCCACAAGAGCCTGCGCCCCCAATTTAAGTCTCTCCGGTGCTGGGCAGAGTGGCTGCAGGAATGGTTGCAGACGGGCAGGAACGGTGGTGGGGCACACAGGAAGGGCCAGGGGGTGTGCAGCTAGAGGGTGTGGGCAGAGGTTTCTCAGGCTGGGGGGAGCAGGGCTGGATGACCCCTCAGGGAATGGACCCCAAGAGGCCCTCCGAGTGAAGGGAGCGGAAGAGGGTGCTTCTCCACGCTCAGCAGCAGAGAAAGGCTTGACCGTGACCTGGAGGCCAGGTGGAAGGCTGCTGCGGGGGTGGGGGGGTGGCAGCTGGGCTCTTCCAGAGGAGTCCTGAGCGGTGTCCCAGCTCCCCAGCTGGCTCTGCCAGGCTGCCAGGGTGTGGAAGACGTTGGGCTCTGCCTTCCTGTGGAAAGGAGACAAAGTGGGATCAGTGGGGTCTAGGGTCAGGGTGATGGCCTTTTTGTTTGGGTGAGCCGGAGGGAGGAGGTGGTAAGAGGAAGTGTCCTGCATCATTGTCATGTTCTGGGTGGGCATGGTCCGGGACCTGTGCGCTGTCTCACACAAAGAGAGATGTCTCAATAGGCCTGTAGGGAGCAGGGAAATGCTACGTAGTGCCCCGGATGAATTTCGGGGCAGTAGCCCTCCTAGCAAGCTGGGATGGTTAATGAAGATGAGCCAGGCAACCCACTCAGCCGCAACAGCTTCATCTTTAGAATGATGTTAAGCTGCTTGTCTTATAGACACAGGACTGCAGAGAGTGTGAAACAAGATAGGGTCACTCAAAGTGTGGGAACAAGGACCGATATCATGTGCAAGTAAGGGGATCGTCTTCAATAAAGAGAGCCTAGCCAGATTGGAAAGATTCCATAAATATTGCTCAAAAATATCGCTCTAATTCCTAAGGATCCCATACCCCAAAGGAACTAACCAGTTAATTTTCCTTTTATTTACAAATAGTTTCAAACTTAGAGATGATTTCCATAAACAAAACAGGGAATTCCTATATGTCGTTCAACCAGATTCAACAGCTGTTAATATTTTGGCACATTTGCCTTAAGATTCTTCCCTCCCTCCCTCCCTCCCTCCCTCTCTCTCTATACACATTTATATATATATATTATGTACATATTTTTCCCAAACCGTTTGAGAGTAAGTTGCAAACACGATGCCTCCGTGCTTCTAAATGTCTCAGTGTGCCTTCCCTAAGGCCAAGTATGTTCTCCTACATAACCACTGTCTTAGCTCAGGCCTCCATAACCGAATACCACAGGCTGGTGGCTTAAGCAACAGAAATTTATTTTCTCGCCGTTCTGGAGGCTAGAAGTGCAAGGTTAAGGTTCTAGCTGATTCAGTTTCTGATGAGGGCTCTCTTCCCTGATGTGTAGATAACCACCTTATTGTGTCCTCACGTGGCCTTCCCTCAGTGCATGGGGAAGGGGGGCGGAGAGCGAGCATGTGTGAGCAAGGTCTCTAATGTCTTATCTTATAAGGACACTAATCCTACCGGTCAGGGCCCTTCCCTCACGACCTCATTTAACCTTAATAACTTCCTCAGAGACTCCCTCTCCAAATACAGCCACACGGAGTGTGAGGGCTTCAACATATGAATTTGAGGAGGGACACAAACATTCAGTCCATAACAACCACCAGCACAAGGCAGTAGTTATAAAAATCAGGAAATTGAACATCGAGACAGCTGTGTTACATCACCCCCTAGATCGCATTTGTTTTCACCAGTTCTGGTCCAGGATCCAGTTTAGGACCACACATTAGATAGGTTATCATGTCTCTTTGGTTTCCTTTCATTTGGAACAGTTTCTCAAATCTGTCCTTGATGTTATGGGCTGAATTGTTTCCACCCATCCCCTCCCCCCTTGCCAAATTCATATGTTGGAGTCCTAACCCCCAGTACCTCAGAATGTGACTGTATTTGCAGATGATGTCTTTAAAGAGGTAATTAAGATTAAATAAGTTCACATGGGTGGGCCCTAATCCAATCTGGTGTCCTCCTAAGAGGAGGAAATTAGGACTCAGTTGCACACAGAGGGAAGACCATGTGGAGACACAGGGAGAAGGCGGCCATCTGCAAGCCAAGGAGCGAGGAGGCCTCAGAATGGAGCCAAACCTGGTGACCTCTTCATCTTGGACTTCTGGCCACTGGAACTGTGAGGAAATAAATCTCTGCTGAAGCCGCTCAGCCTGTGGTACCTCATTATGGTGGCCCAAGCAAAGTAATATACCTGATTTGCATGACCTCAACCCTCTTGAAGGTTTTACCTGCTTTTAGAATGGCCCTCTGTTTGGATCTGTGTGATGTTTTCTCCTGATTAGATTCAGATCTTGTACCTCTGGTAGGAATGTCACAGAAGTGAGGCTGTGTCCTTCTCCATGCCCCCTATCTGGAGGTGTCATTTCCCCTCTGATTTCTGTTTCTCCCCAGGGAGATTCAAGGAGATTCTGTGGGTGTCCCTCCAGCTGGAGGAAGCTGGCCCTTTCTCAGGAGCTTGATGCTGGACAGCTGGAGCCACCTGGTCTCCGTGGGTGAGGCTGGCTTCCCCGTGCTCCTGGGTAGTTCAAGTTGGTTTTTTCCATTCAGAGCTTTTACTTCTTGGGTTCTGAAAGCTGGGAGATGGCTCCAATGACTAAAACAGTTGACATGCGAGGTAGGGATATTTACCTCATGGGGCTTTTGGGAGGATTCAACAAACTTCTTGGTAGAAAGCCCCCAGCACGGGGCCTATCACGAAACATAATAGAGGCTGTGTGAGCGTTGGCTGCTATTAGTAGTAGTATTTCTGTTACCACATGCCTGTCCCCATCCCCCCAATCAGAATGCCCCATTCTCTCCCTAGAAACCTGCACAAGCTCCTCAGGGTGCTTACAGCCTAGTTCTGAATGCTCTGCTTATTACCATATTGCAGTAATAATAATAATCCTTAGTATTTATTTTTAAGTAAAGCACGGAGCCCCACCTGGGGCTTGAACTCACGACCATGAGATCAAGACCTGAGCTGAAATCAAGAGTTAGACGTTCAACTGACTAATATTATTGGTGCCCCAGTGATATTATCGGTGACCTAATAATCCTTGGTATTTATGATCCTCACAGCCATCCCTTATCTTGTGTGTGATCACCCTTGCCTGCTCAAAAATTAGAAAATGGGATCACAAAAAGGCCTAGGAATAAGGTGTTCAAGTGTCCCCATATCACAAGCATCTGAGGTAGGATTCATAGATTCATATGGGTGACTGTAGCCCTAAAGCTGGACCTAATAGCTAGGCCATTGTGCGGCACACACTCTCAATGATGCAGTCCCCCATTGAACTTTCAGCCCCAGTGTTTTGGGTGGAAGGCAATAACGGAAGTGGACAGATCCCTGAATACTTACCCCTGACTCCCACTCTGCCCCAAGCAATGTCCCCCAGGACAAAAATTGGGAGTGGGTCCGTCAAGATGGTGTGAGGTGCAGCTTCCGACCTTCCCAGCCCTGGGAATGGGCTTGCCACGGAGACCCTCCTGGCCTGGGCCTGGGGATGATGGAGAAGCAGGAGAGCTAGCCAGCCAGGTAGCCAGGGGGAGGGGAGGGGAGGGGAGGGCGGGCCCGAACTGACATAGCCTGACCAGTCGAGACATAAGGATGATGCTGTGTGGAATTAGATGAGATCACAGAGGACTGCAGAGCATGGCAGCAAGGATGGGAGGTTAAGGAGGCTGATGAGGAATTGTGAGGGCCGAGTGCACAGCCTACTGGGAACATAACTTGCAGGGAGTCAAGCTATAGTGACGTGTAGGGTAGGGATAGAGAGGCTGGACATAGAGGTGGAGTCAAGGGTAGGAGTAAAGTAGTTTATTCAGGGCGAGGCCATGGTATCCAGCCTTAAACATGTCATCGTCTCTGCTCTCCAGACCAGGGTCTTCAACGTTAGTACTACTGACATTTGGTTCTGGATCATTCTTTTCTTTGTTGTGGGGCTGACCTGTGCATTGTAGGATGTCTGTCGGCCTTCCTGGCCTCCCAGTGGATGAAGTAGCATCCCTCCCAGTTGTGACAACCAAAAAAGGCTTTAGGCGTTGCCAAGTGGCCCCTGGGGGACAAAACTGACCCCAGCCGAGAACCACTGATCTAAAGAAACTATATGTTTCACGTAGTCTACCATAGGAGTCAGCAAGCTTTTTCTACAAAAGGCTAGGTGGTAACTACTTTAGGCTTTCTGGGCCATATGTGTTCTCTGTCACAACTACTCAACTCCCCTGTGGTAGCGGGAAAGCAGTCCTAGACAATTTGGAAACAAACGGGCATGGCTGTGTTCCACTCAAACTTTAGTTGCAGACACTAAAATTTGAATTTCACAACATTTTCACGTGTCCCAAAATCTTTTGACTTTTTTTTTTTTCCAGTCACTTTAAAATGGGAAAGCTTTCTTAGCTCACAGACCATACAAAAACAGGTGGCTGGCTGGGCTTGGCTCAGAGACCACAGTTTGCCAACCCTGGTCTAGCAGGTAGGATTCCTCTTTCTCACCCAAGTTGCCCAGGTTTGATAGCCCCATCTGGGAACGTGCAAGAGCTTTCATAGAATGTTTTTTATCAAAGCAGCTTTCTAAAATCTACCCTTACCTGTTCCATCTCTTCGGGTCCCAGTAAATAACACAGGGTGAGGTGGAGATTGAGCACAGACTGATGTCCTGAATTCCCTGATTTCATAGGTGGAGAAATTGTGTCATACAAAAAGCTCCCATGCAAAATTTTCAGTGATTTTCAATTTTTTTAACTTTCTAAGAGAAGTATTTTCAAACCTACAGAAAAATCCATTATCACCTTTATCCACGTTCACCAATTTTTTACTTTTTGTCCCATTTCCTTTTTTTCCTCTCAATCTCCAGATTATTGGTTTTTTAACCATTTGATAGTAAGTTGCAGACATTCTTTTTTTTTTTTTAGATTTTTATTTGTCAGAGAGCACAAACAGTGGGAGTGGCAGGCCCAGGGAGAAGCAGACTCCCTGCTGAGCAAGGAGCTCAATGTGGGGCTCGATTCCAGGATCCTGGGATCATGACCTGAGCTGAAGGCAGATGCCTAACCGACTGAGCCACCCAGGCGTTCCAACATTCTGACTCTTTACCCTTAAAAACTTACGTGTGAATCTCTTTATAATGAGGACATTCATTTGCATGACCCCAGGGCAGTTTTGAAATTTAAAAAAAAATGTTTAAAGCTTTATTGAAGTTATAATTTACACCCCATACAATTCATATTGTAAGTGGACAGTTCCATAATGCTGAGCAAATTTGCACAGTCATCCCACAAACCAGTTAGAACACTTGCATTCACACCAAGAATTTCCCTCATGCCAGGTTGCAGTCCATCCCCATCCCTAAACCAAGGCCCCCACTGATCTATCTGCTTTCTGTCTTTACAGATTTACATTTCTAGGAATTTTATGTGAACTCAATCATACTACACACACGCTTGCACACTCTTTTGAGTCTGGCTGCTTTTACTTAGCAAAGTATTTTTGAGGTGCATTCCTGTTGTTAAATGTAGAAGTAGTTTTTTCCTTTTTATTTATGAGTAATGTTTGATTATTTGAACATACCATATTATACATTGACCGGGAGGTGGACATTGGGAATGCTTCCAATTTTGAATTCTGCATATGAGTGAATAATGCTGCTATGAACTTCCACATAAAGGTATTTATGTGAACACATGTTTCATTTCTCTTGGGCAAATATCTAGTAGTCAATTGGTTGGATGGATGGGAAGTGTATGTTTAATTTTTTGAGAAACTGACAAATTGTTTCCCAAAGTGGCTGCACCATTTTACATTCCCCAACGTCAATTATGAGAGTTCTAGTCACTCTATATCCTTGCCAAGGTTTGGTATGGTCAGTCATTTTAACTGTAGGGTATAAAATGGTATCTCAGTTGTGACTTCAATTTGCATTTCCCTGGGGCGCCTGGGTGGCTCAGTCGTTAAGCATCTGCCTTCGGCTCAGGTCATGATCCCAGGGTCTTGGGATCGAGCCCTGCATCAGGCTCCCTGCTCCGCGGGAAGCCTGCTTCTCCCTCTCCCACTCCCCTTGCTTGTGTTCCCTCTCTTGCTGTGTCTCTGTCAAATAAATAAAATGTTTAAAAAAATTTGCATTTCCCTGATGATGAACATCTTCTCATGTGAGTATTAATCATTTATGTCTTTCTTGGTGAAATGTCTATTCAGGTCTTTTCCCCATTTCTTTTTTTCCTCAAATTTTTATTGAAATTCTAGTTAGTTAACACATGGTGTAATATTGGCTTTGGGAGTAGAATTTGCTGGTCCATCACTTACATATAACACCCAGTGCTCATCCCAACAAGTGCCCTCCTTAATGCCCATCACCCATTTAACCCATCCCCCATCCACATCCCCCCCTCAACCCTCTGTTCTCTATAGTTGAGAGTCTCTTATGGTTTGCTTCCCCCTGTCTTTCTTCCCCCTTCCCATATGTTCATCTGTTTTGTTTCTTAAATTCCACATATGAGTGAAATCATACGATATTTGTCTTTCTCTGATTTCACTTAGCATAATACGCTCTAGCTCCATTCATGTTGTTGCAAATGGCAAGATTTCATTCTTTTGGATGACTAATACTTCATTGTGTGTATATATGTATACATATATGTATGTATGTCTATATACATACCATATCTTTATCCACTTACCAGTTGATGGACATTTGGGCTTCTTCCATAGTTTGGCTATTGTTGATGCTGCTGCTACAAACATCGATGTGCATGTATGCCTTTGAATCGGTATTTTTGTATCCTTTGGGTAAATACCTAGTAGTGCAATTGCTGGGTCATAGGGTAGCTCCATTTTTTTTTTAAGATTTTATTTATTTATTTATTTGAGAGAGAATGAGAGAGAGCATGAGGAGGGGAGGGTCCGAGGGAGAAGCAGACTCACTGCTGAGCAGGGAGCCCGATGTGGGACTCGATCCTGGGACTCCAGGATCATGACCTGAGCCGAAGGCAGTCGCTTAACCAACTGAGGCACCCAGGGTAGCTCCATTTTTTAACTCTTTGAGGAACCTCCATACTGTCTTCCAGAGTAGCTGCACCAGTTTGCATTTCCACCAGCCGTGTAAGAGGGTTCCCCTTTCTCTGCAACCTCGCCAACACCTGTTGTTTCCTATGTTGTTAATTTTAGCCATTCTGACAGGTGTGAGGTGGTATTGCACTGCGGTTTTGATTTGTATTTCCCTGATGATGAGTGATGTTGAGCATCTTTTCATGTGTCTGTTAGCCATCTGGATGTCATCTTTGGAAAAATGTTGATTCATGTGTTCTACCCATTTCTTGACTGGATTGTTTTTGGGTGTTGAGTTTGATAAGTTCTTTGTAGATTTTGAATACTAACCCTTTATCAGATTCGTCATTTGCAGATATCTTCTCCCATACCATAGGTTGCCTTTTAGTTTTGTGGACTGTTTCCTTCGCTGTGCAGAAGCTTTTTCTCTTGATAAAGTCCCAATAGTTCATTTTTGCCCTTGCTTCCCTTGCCTCCAGAGACGTGTCTAGTAAGAAGTTGCCGTGGCTGAGGTCAAGAGGTTGCTGCCTGTCTTCTCCTCTAGGATATTGATGGTTTCCTGTCTCACATTTGGGTCTTTCATCCATTTTGAATTTATTTTTGTGTATGGTGCAAGAAAGTGGTCCAGTTTCATTCTTCTGCATGTAGCTGTCCAGTTTTCCCAACACCATTTGTTGAAGAGACTGTCTTTTCTGCATTGGATATTCTTTCCTGCTTTGTTTGAAGATTAGTTGGCATATAATTGTGGGTCCATTTCTGCGTTCTCTGTTCTGTTCCATTGATCTATGTGTCTCTGTTTGTGCCAGTGCCATACTGTCTTGATGACTACAGCTTTGTAATAGAGCTTGAAGTCCGATGCCACCAGCTTTGCTTTTCTTTTTCAGGATGGCTTTGGCTATTTGGGTCTTTTGTGGTTCCATACAAATTTTAGGATTGTTTCTTCTAGTTCTGTGAAAAATGCTATTGGTATTTTGATAGAGATTGCATTAAATGTGTAGATTGCTCTGGGTAGTATAGACATTTTAATAGTGTTCTTCCAATCCATGAGCATGGAAATGTTTTTCCATTTCTTTGTGTTGTCTTCAGTTGCTTTCATAAGTATTCTATAGTTTTCAGAGTACAGATCCTTTACCTCTTTGGTTAGGTTTATTCTTAGGAATCTTATTGTTTTTGATGCAACTGTAAATGGGATCGATTCCTTGATTTCTCTTTCTGCTTCATTATTGATGTATGGAAATGCAACAGATTTCTGTACACTGATTTTTATATCCTGTAACTTTGCTGAATTCACATATTAGTTCTAACAATTTTTTGGTGGAATGTTCCAGGTTTCCTACATAGAGTATCCTGTTGTCTGCAAATAGTGAAAGTTTGACTTCTTCCTTGCCGATTTGGATGCCTTTTATATCTTTTTGTTGTCTGCTGAGGCTAGGACTTCCAGTACCATGTTAAATAACAGTGGTGAGAGTGGACATCCCTGTCATGTTCCCGACTGTAGAGGAAGAGCTCTCAGTTTTTCCCCATTGAGGATGATATTAGCTGTGGGTTTTTTGTGTATGGCCTTTATGATGTTGAGGTGTGTTCCCTCTAAACCTACTTTGTTGAGGGTTTTTATCAAGAATGGATGCTGTATTTTGTCAAACACTTTTTCTGCATCTATTGAGAGGATCATGTGGTTCTTATCCTTTCTTTTATTAATGTGGTATATCATGTTGATTGGTGAATGTAAATGAATATAAATGAATATAAATTTATTCCTGCAGCCCAGGAATAAATCCCATTTGATCATTGTGAATGATTCTTTTAATGTACTGTTGGATTCAATTTGCTAGTATTTTGTTGAGAATTTTTGCATCCATGTTCATCAGGGATATTGGGCTGTCATTCTCCTTTTTCGTGGGGTCTTTCATTTGATTTTATTTGAGTCCTTTCTCTTTTCTTTTTGACAAGTCTGGCTCGGGTTTATCAATTTTATTAATTCAAAGAATCAGCTCCTAGTTTCGTTGATCTTTCTACTGGTTTTTTGGTTTGTTTCGATATCATTTATTTCTGCTCTAATCTTTATTATTTCCCTTCTGCTGGTTTTAGGCTTTATTTGCTGTTCGTTTTCTAGCTTGTTTCAGTGTAAGGTTAGGTTGTGTATTTGAGACTTTTTTCTTGCTTTGTGAGGTAGGCCTGTATTGCAATATACTTCCCTGTTAGGATCACCTTTGCTGCATCCCAAAGGTTTGGACTGTCATGTTTTCATTTTCATTTGCTTCCATGTATTTTTTAATTTCTTCTTTAATTTCCTAGTAAACCCATTCATTCTTTAGTAGGATGTTCTTTAACCTCCATGTATTTGTAGTCTTTCCAAATTTTTTCTTGTGGTTGACTTCAAGTTTCATAGTGTTGTGGTCTGAAAATATGTATGGTGTGATTTCCATCTTTTTGTACTTGTTGAGGGCGGATTTGTGACCCAGTATGTGATCTGTTCTGGAGAATGTTCCATGTGCACTCAAAAAGAATGTGTATTCTGCTGCTTTAGCATGAAACATTCTGAATATATCTGTTAAGTCCGTCTGGTCCAGTGTGTCATTCAAAGCCATTGTTTCCTTGTTGATCTTCTGCTTAGATGATCTGTCCATTGCTGTATTATTGTATTATTATCAGTGAGCTTCTTTATGTTTGTTATTCATTGATTTATATATTTGGGTGCTCCCAAGTTGGGGGCATAAATTTTTTTTTTAGATATTTATTTATTTATTTATGACAGAGGGAGAGCGAGAGAGGGAACACAGCAGGGAGAGTGGGAGAGGGAGAAGCAGACTCCCCACTGAGCAGGGAGCCTGATGTGGGGCTTGATCCCAGGATCCTGGGATCATGACCTGAGCCAAAGGCAGACACTTAAGGACTGAGCCACTCAGGTGCCCTCGGTGGGGGGGGGGGTAACTATTTTACGATTATTGGATCTTCTTGATGGATAGACCCCTTAATTATGATATAATGCCCTTCTTCATCTCTTGTTACATCTTTGTTTTAAAATCTAGTTTGTCTGATGTAAGTATGGCTACTCTGATTTTCTTTTGATGTCTGTTAGTATGAATGATGGTTCTCCATCCCTTCACTTTTGATCTGCAGGTGTCTTGAGGTCTAAAACGTAGCCAGCATATAGATGGGTCTTGTTTTTTTTTTTTAATTCATTCTGATACTCTACATCTTTTGATTCAAGCATTTAGTCCATTTACATTCAGAGTAATTATTGATCTGCATTTAGTGCCATTGTGTTACCTGTAAAGTTGGTGTTTCTGGTGTTGTTCTCTGTTCCTTTCTAGTCTTTGTTGCTTTTGATCTTTTTTTTTAATTCCCTACTCAAAGAGTACCCTTTAATATTTCTTGCAGGGCTGGTTTAGTGGTCATGAACTCCTTTAGTCTTTGTCTGGGAAAGTCTTTATCTCTCCTTCTACTCTGAATGACTGCCTTGCTGGATAAAGTATTCTAGCTGCATATTTTTCCCATTCAGCACATTGACTATATCCTGCCACTGCGTTCTGGCCTGCCAAGTTTCTGTGTGAGATCTCCTATGAACCTGATCTGTCTTCCCTTGTAGGTTGAGGACTTTTTTTCCCCTTGCTCCTTTTGGCATTTGTTCCTTGTCTGTATTTTGTGAATTTGACTATGATATGTCTTGGTGATGGCCGAGTTTTGTTGTATTTAATGGGAGTTCTCTGAGCTTCTTGGATTTCAATGTCTGTTTCCTTCCCCAGATTAGGGAAGTTTTCAGCTATAATTTGCTCAAATAAAACTACATTTTTTTTCTCTTCTTCTCCTGGGACTTCTGTGATATGAATGTTATTACTCTTTTTAAGGAATTGCTTTGTTCCCTAGGTCTATATTCATGATCTAATACCTCTCTTTCCCTCTTTTTTCAGCTTCATTATTTTCCATAATTTTATCTTCTATATCATTGATTTGTTCCTCTGCTTCATCCATCCTCATTGTGATTACATCTAGTCAGTTTTGCATCTCAGTTATAGTATTTTTTATTTCAGCCTAATTTTTAGTTCTCTTATCTCTGTAGTAAGGGGCTCTCTAGTTTCTTCTATACTTTTCTCAAGCCCAGCTAGTATCCTTATGATTATTGTTCTAAATCCTAGTTCAGACATCTTACTTGTATTTGTATTGATTAAATCCCTGGCCGTGACGACTTCCCGTTCTTTCTTTTGGGGTGAATTCTTCCATCTTGTCATTTTGTCTGGGTCCCTTTTTTGTGTATGATTGTTAGGAAAGCCTGTTATATTTCTGCTCCTGAGAGTAATGGTTATATTAGAAAGAAGTCCTGTACTGTCTTGGGCCTGGTGCTTCAGGAGGTGTTTCAGAGTGTGCATTCTGCTCTTGTGTTTTGGCTGCTCCTTCCCTCAGGTCAGTCCTCTGCAGAGTTACTCCTTGTCTGCAGTGGCGGGTGTTTGGACCTTGTTCACTGTGTGACACGTTTTAACTAGTTGTGTTTTGGTCTGCTTGTTAAAAGAAGCTAGATTCTGTTTCCCCTAGAACTGAAGCTGCGCAACATCCTATGATCAGCAGACTTGATGCATGCAGGGGGTTTGTGCTGGTCTTCTGGGGGAGGCACCTGCTTTGCTGATTCTCAGGCCGACTTGCACCTGCAGGGTGCGGGGCTTGGTGTAAATGGCCCCAGCCTCCACTAGGGGGCACTGTGTTGCTCACTGAAGTTGGTCAGTGCTGATGGGGGGGGGGCGGCGGAATGGCATCACCCTGCTGTCTTGCCCCGGAGTGGGGAGTTCGTGCCCACCTCTCTTCAGAAGCCCTCACAGAAGAGCAAACATGTGTCCCTGGCTTCCATCAGATCCCTGCCTTCACCCTGTCTGTGTTCAAGCTGTCTGCCTGCCAGGTGGCGCAATACTCCTGTGTTTTATCTCAGGCACACCGCTGGGTTTCAAAACTCCAAATTTTAGGGACCTGCGTGGGGCAGACCTACACATTCTCTGGGGGAGGGTCTTGCCACACTGTGGCCAGTGCCGGTTTGTCCCAGAAAAGCAGTCCCACGACCACACAGTGTTCAGAGTTAATGGTAACACCTAGCACAAAGTTGGCACCCAGGTTTGCTGCCCTCAGCAGGTGTCTCTGTTCCTATGCTGGTGAAAAGGGCATCACATTGGCACCCACCAGCTCTTTGTTCCCCAGAAAGGCTGTGCCATCTCTCCCAGATGCATTCCAAGAAGGGGAAACATTTCTGTCCATGTGACCCAGGGGATCCTCAGATCATGCTGCACACTCCCAGGCCTCCACCCTCCTTCCCCACCGGAGGACTGCTAAGCTTGCCAGGCATGACCCCAGTGATGGCACGGACTTCTAAAACTTCAGACTTTGAGTTCCACTGCTTATAAAAACTTGGGGTAGTCAGCCCTTCTCCTTTTCCTCATCACTGGTTTGGGGGAAGAGTTTTTCTTGTGCAATCCCCTGTGCACTGCTTTCTCTCTCTCTCTCTCTCTCTCTCTCTCTCTCTCTGTCTCTGTCTCTGTCTCTGTCTCTCTCTTTCATCCATCTCTCATCTCTCCATGGTCAGGGCTCCCTCCCCTCTCCAGCACCCACAGTTCTTTTCTCCCTCAAATCAACTCTCTGCAGCTCCTACCTTCCATGATGTGGCCATTTTTCTACCTCTAGATGTACAGTTTGCTTTCTCAGTCCTCAGATTAATTTCTTGAGTGTTCAGAATGATTTGATATTTAGTTGTATTTGAGGGATGAGGCAAGCTTAGGGTCCCCTTACTCCTCCACCATCTTAAGTCCTCCCCATTTCCCCATTTTTTTATTGGGTAGTTTGTCATCTTATTGCATTGTAAGTTTTTTTGTATATTCAGGATGTAATTCCTTATGCGATACATGATTTGCAAATATTTCCTCACAGTCTGTGGCTGGTCCTTTCATTTTATTAATGACATCCTTTGAGGAAACATTTTTTAAATTTCAGTGGAGTCCAGTTCATCATTTTGAATGGATTGCACTCTTTTTTTTTTTCAAGATTTTTTTAAATTTATTTGACAGAGAGAGCACAAGCCAGGAGACAGAGGGAGAGGGACAAGCAGGCTCTCTGCTAAGCAGAGAGCCTGATGCAGGGCTTGATCCTAGGACCCCAGGATCATGACCTGAGCCGAAGGCAGCCGCTTAACTGACTGAGCCATTCAGGCACCCCTGGATTGCACTCTTAAAGTTATATCTAAAAAAATCTTTGTGTAAGCCACATTCACAAAAATTTTCTTCTATGTTTCCTTTGCAAGATTTTTTCATGTTAGTCTTTACATTTAGGTCTATAATTCACTTTGAGTTACATATGGTGAGATATAAGAGTCTAATTTTTTTGTTTTACATATGGTTATGCAGTTGTTTCAGGACTATTTGTTGAAAAGATTATCCTTTTACCATTGAATTGCCTTGGCACCTTTGTAAAAAATCAGATGACCAAAAATGTAAGGATTTATTTCTGGACTCTATTCTGTTCCATTAAGCTATATATCTGCCCTTACGCTAAAAGTATAAGTCTTGGTTATTGCAGTTTTATATTAAGTTTTGGAACAGGTAGTATAAGTCCTCCAACATTGTTCTTTTTCAAAATTATTTTGGCTATTCTATGCTCTTTCCATTTCCATTTAAATTTCAGATTCAGTTTGTCAGTTGTTTTTTTTTTTTAATTAGAATGAGACACAGTGAGAGAGGGAACAGAAGCAGGAGTATTGGGAAAGGGAGAAGCAGGCCTCCTGCCAAGCAGGGAGCCTGATGTGGGGCTCGATTCCAGGACCCTGGGACCATGACTTGAGCCGAAGGCAGACACTTAACGACTAAGCCACCCAGGCGCCCCCAGTTTGTCAGTTTCTAAAAACAAAACAAAAACCCTGTAGGGATTTTCATAGGGATTACACTGAATCTATAAATCAGTTTGGGGAGATTTGACATCTTAAAAATATTGAGTCTTCCTAGGACACCTGGGTGGCTCAGTTAAGTGTCTGACTCTTGATTTCAGCTCGGGTCATGATCTCAGGGTTGTGAGATGGAGCCCTGCGGCGGGCTCTGTGCTGGGTGTGGAGCCTGCTTAGGATTCTCTCTCTCTCTCTTTTTTCTCCCCGCCTCTCCGCCTCCCACTCCCTCCCCCTCTGCCCTCCACCCCCCCTTTAAAAAAATTGAGTCTTCCAATCCATGAGCATAGTATATCTCTCCATTTTTTTTTTTAAAGATTTTATTTATTTATTTATTTGAGAGAGAGAGAATGAGAGAGAGCACGAGAGGGAAGAGGGTCAGAGGGAGAAGCAGACTTCCTGCTGAGCAGGGAGCCCGATGTGGGACTCGATCCCGGGACTCCAGGATCATGACCTGAGCCGAAGGCAGTCATTCAACCAACTGAGCCACCCAGGCGCCCTATCTCTCCATTTTTTAAAAGATCTTATTTATATTAGTAATGTGTTGCATTTTTCAGTGTATGGGTCTTGCATTCCTTGTGTCAAACTTATTCCTAAGTATTGTATTCTTTTTCATTCTATTATAAATGGAATGACTTAATTTTCTTCTTACATTGTTGCTAATGTAGAGAATGCAATTGATCCTGTATACTGATCTGTTATCCTACGAACCCGCTAGACTCACTTATTAGTTCTAATAGATTTTTTCTTATTGTAGCTAAATCAGGATTTTCTACAAAAAGATCATGTCTGTGAATAAAAACAGTTTTACTTCTTCTTTTCCAATATGTATGCCTTTAATATCTTTTCCTTTCCTTATTATATTGGTTGAAATCTCCAATGCAATGTTGAGTAGAAGTGGGGAGAACAGATATTCTTGCCTTTTTTCTAATCTTAGGTTAAAAACATTCTCTTTCACCAGCAAGTATAATATCAGCTGCAGGTTTTTTTGGAAGTCACAGTTTATAAGATTGAGGACATTTTCCTCTATTCCTAGTTTATTGAGGCTTTTACAAATGAAAGGTTGTTGAAATTTGATAAGTGCTTTTTCTGGGTCTGTGGGAATGATGGTCATGTGGCTTTTCTTTTATTCTATTAATGTGATGCTTCTCATTAAGGGATTTATTGGATGTTTATAATGAGTTAAGGGATTTCAGGGCTGCTCAAGGAAAAAGATGTGGCCACAGACTGGCAGTAGCATACGACCAGCTTTCAAAAGATGCTTTGAAAGAACGCATACAAGGGGGTGTCCCTCACAGCAGGAGACCTTCCAAAGGGCCACACCGTTCTGAAGGGCAGGAGGACAAGGCAGCTCCCAGGCACGGGTATCTGAGAGGGGACTTGTGTGTTGTGATGGGAAGTCTCTTTGTTAAAGAGTTCTGAAGGGCAGCAGTGGTTTGGGGTCTTTTATAGACCTAGGATTTACCTTATCTATGGCTAGCAAATTTTGTCTGCGGTTTTGTGGGTATACAAAGCAGACAGGCTCTAAACGGCTAAAAATCTGCTTCTTGGGGCTATATTTAAAACACATGGATATGTGGGGCGCCTGGGTGGCTCAGTTGGTTAAGCGACTGCCTTCGGCTCAGGTCATGATCCTGGAGTCCCGGGATCGAGTCCCACATCGGGCTCCCTGCTCAGCAGGGAGTCTGCTTCTCCCTCTGACCCTCTTCCCTCTCGTGCTCTCTCTCTCTCATTCTCTCTCTCTCAAATAAATAAATAAAATCTTCAAAAAAAAAAAACACATGGATATGTAAAAAAAAATTGGCACCAGTGACTTTTGAGCTAATGGTACTAACCTGTTGTACAAAAGTAAACAACATAGGACCAATATATAGGGACTTTCACTCGTTTATGTAACAGTCCATCCCCTCTCCCCATGTTGTCTTGTAACAAAAGTTGTCATTTCTTTTTTTTTTTTTTTGACAGAATGCAAGCAGGGGGAGCAGCAGGCAGAGGGAGAGGGAGTCTCCACTGAGCAGGGAGCCCAATGCGGGGCTTGATCCCAGGACCCTGAGATCATGACCTGAGCCGAAGGCAGATGCTTAACCGACTGAGCCACCCAGGCGTCCCTGTGATTTATTTCTTAACCCATGAGTTCGGGGGCAGTGTAAAGCATCCTCAAGACCCAGAATTTTATGAAGGCACAAACTAAAAACGCAAAGCCCCTTGACAGCCAGTGGATTTGGTGGGGGAAATCAGGAGACTCAGAAAAGATTTTTACTTGTTCAGTCTGTTTAGTCAACAGGGTGATATTATGGCCTCTCTGATGCATCACCCTGACTATTAGTGAAACTTGGTGAGTGTTCTCTACCTGCATGCAGAAAGACCAATTGGCAAGTACGCAGAACCCCTCACCCCACCACACCAAGTAACCAATAAGCAATTTGGGGCTAGGTGGTTATCTAACACTGTGACCCCTAAACTATAGTTAAGATTCGACCAAGAGTTCCAGTCCTTGGGCCATTTGTTTAATTTGTATGGACATAGTTACCTGTGTTACTTTTCATTCAGTGTCCCAAACCCCAAAAGTATACAGTTGCACTGCCCCCAAAATTAGTGATTGTGGAGTGGTTAGAACAAGAGGGACTATTTGAAAAGCTCATTTGCAGTGATGGAGAGCAGTGGCTAGCATGATTTGTGGGAGCAAGTCCTTGGGAGTTTCTGCTGCTGAGTAAAAAGCTACTGGAATTTTTAGCCAAGCCCCAGTACGTGAAATATTGTCCTGTGTTGGATGAGGGGAAGCTCATGATGGAGGAAACCATTTGATTCCCTTACAAACCCACCAGGTTCCTCCTGCTGCCTATATTCTCTATGTTCCTGTGAAGGTTAAGTTTGTATGGCTTTACTGAAGCTCCAGGGAGTGTTAATAGGAAGATATAATGTTGCAGTCAAACAGCTTTGCAATTGGTCAGGGGCACAACCCACGGTTGGCCACATATTTCTGTGAGCTTAGCCTCTGCATATTGTTGCTGGGTGTTGATGGGTATGGGAATAGGCTTATCTTGATAAAAGAAGTTCATGGAGGAGCTTGGCCAGGTAGTTATTATGCTATGCCTACGAAAATCAGGTTGGCAGAAGCAAGTCCAGCATGCAGTTAAATGTGCCATCTTGTGGATGGTGGTGGCTAAGGCAATATGTGGCTTTAGTTTGGTGGGTAAATTGTATCTTCCTCCGTTTTCTGATAAGTTTGCGCTGGTGCTTGGGTTTCCTGCTGATTGCCAGTAGTAAGTAGCGTCGGTGTGATTCCAGTGTGGGGGATAAACTGTGTAGTGCTCTGAGCAGTTTGAAAAAAAGCTGTTAATTTAGCCATACACCAAATGATGTCATGAACTGTGGGGTACTCACATATGGGATCCTTACAGGGAGGGACCAAATTATTTCCAAAATAGACATTAATTGTATTATACATTTGTCCAATTTCTGTCTCTCTTTTTTTTAAGATTTTATTTATTTCATAGAGAAAGAGAGCGCGCGAGAGAGAGCACGAGCAGGGGGGAGAGGGAGAATCAGATCCCCCACTGAGCTGGGAGCCTGATGCGGGGCTCGATTCCAGGACCCTGAGATCATGACCTAAGCCAACAGCAGATGCCTAACCGACTGAGCCACCCACGTGCCCCTTTCAGTCCCTTTTTATCGTGACTTTGCTGTGTTGCAGAAGACCACCTGCTTCATCACTTCTGTCCTAGGGGCCATTTTTCTAGGGCAGATCAGAAGGTGCCCTTTGGAAGAGGGTGATGTGACTACGCCAATCAATTCCCCACCCCCCCAGGTTAGCCTCGCCTCTAACCTTTGGTTTATTGTTTCTGTCTCCCCTGTTGTGGGATTCTGTACATTTTTTCAAGGATTCTGCCAGAAGGGTGACAGTGTCACTCAGATAGTTCTGAAACCTTATTAATGGTCTTGGTGGGCCCAGCGAACATTACAGTAGGTGTAAGCAAGTAGATGTGGATTTAGGTGGAAAGACTCCCACCAGAAAGCAGTTAGATTTCTGCATGGGATCATATATGGTTTTTTGTGGGGTTTGTCCTTGTTGTGACACCTGGGAGCTCTGCTGGTTTGCCGTGGTGGCTAATGAATGTGGGAATCGTTGCAGAACCTGCTTCTGCCATGTGCAGTGTCAACTTGCCCTTGGTGTTGTGAGGGAATGTTAGAGAGGAATTCCTGAGCTGATTGTAGACTCTGATATTTTGGACATGCTTTGACCCAGGTAAGATGCAGTATACATTGCTCTCCCCATGTATACTGATGAGCAGCCGGGAAGGAGGTTTCGTGGTAAGGTCCCCTGGGTCACTTGGTGAGAACAGTTTCTTTCTACCTCAATAAATGGGACTTGTACTGAAGGACGAAAGAGATCATTATAATTAATAGGAAAAGAGGCCAGTAGGTTTAAGGGCATACGTTGTTGGCCAGGTTTAATTTATCATCATCCAGGGGACCAGTAAGAGCTACAGCTTTCGCTCTGTAATCCCATAGGGTTTATTGGTATTGGGTCTGGACTACAGCGTTTTTAATTTGATTTGCACCAATCATGAGTGTCCCAGTGCTGATATCGGTGCACATCATCTCTGGGCCTCCCTAAAATTAGATTCACAGCTAGTGGCCCGTTGCTCTATTCCTTTTATAGCGCTCGTTGGTAACAGTCAGTTTCATCTGACTTGAAGTAAAAGTTGGCCGCTAGAGTTGGAAGGCATCTGTGAGTCACAAGCCGCCTGTTAGAGTCTGGCTTAGCCAGACTGGGTGCTGCTGGTTAGTGGTAGAGGTATGAGGGCGAGGGGTGCCAGCCTCAGCGTTGGGGTCTGTGATCGTGTTAGTAGGACTGACCGATCCGAATAAGCAATGGCGTGGTTTTTGGGGTCTCCATCCTGACCCGTGTTGCGTGTCACCCTGTGCTGTGCACGTGGCATGTTGTTTTCAGACAGACCTTGTCAGCAGTAGGCTGTTAGGCGATCCACCAGTGGGTGTGCAGCTGACGCCGGCCCAGGTAGGAAGTTCTCGGGTAAGGAGAGGACACAGCAAAAGGGTAGAGGTGAAGGTCAGAGGTCATCTGTGGGCAGCAGCGGTGGGGGGCGTTACGCAGACACACACACACACACACACACACACACACACACACACACACACACACACAGCGGGGGTTGGGGAGATCGGATTGTCCCTTGGGAATCAGTCAAATGGTCTTACCGGTCTAGGAGTGATTAGTTCTACTTCCGGGGTATTGGGAGCAGGTCCAGGTTTGTTCCTTGCTGTTTTCAGTGGAGCACGTGGGCAGCAGATGAGGACGCCTCTCCCTGCAGACAGTGCTGCGTGGTTTGCCCAGCTTACGCTGGATGAGGAGCGAAGCAGGCTGAGAGGATGGGCCCAGAATCGGTGGTCCATGGCTGGGCCCTGTTGGGTTGGAGGGGAAAGTGGCTAGGCTCTGGATTTTCTGTAAGGGAGAAAAGAAAGTGGACACGACTTTGCTGTGGGTGGCAACGTCAGGACTCCCGTGTCCGTGAAAACTGGTACTTGGGTTGTGTCCAGTGTGGATGTGTGCGCTAGCAGAAGCCAGAGTGTCTCTTGGTGGTGGTCTCTTCGTTTGTTGTGAATTTTCACATGATGCGGTTATGCCACAGGGGTGTGAATTTAATGGGACCGGGACTGTGGGCAGTATTTCTGATCTTTTTTTTAAAGATTTTATTCATTTGAGAGAGAGAGAGGGAGAATGAGAGGGGAGAGGGGCAGAGGGAGAGGGAGAAGCAGATTCCCCACGGAGCAGGGAGCCCGATGTGGGGCTCGATCCCAGGACCCTGAGATCCTGACCTGAGCCCGAGGCAGATATTTAACTGACTGAGCCTGCTTCTCTCTCTCCCTCTGCTGCTCCCACTGCTTGGGTGCACACGCGCGCGTGCGCGCGCGCTCTCTCTCTCTCACAAATAATTAAATCTTTAAAAAAAATATTGCTGCAGTGAACATGGGGATGCGTCTTTTTAAATTTTTTAACAGTTAAATTACCTTTATATTTTTGTTTTAATCTTTCTTTTATGTTTTTGACTTCAGTACAGGTGACACACAAAGTTACATTCGTTCCAGGTGTACAACATGGTGATTCAGCTTCTCTATACGTCATGCTGTGCTCCCTGCAAGGGTAGCCCCCATCTGTCACCATACAGTGCTAGTACCAGACCATCGCCTATATTCCCTATGCTGGACCCTTGGTTCTTGGGACTTACTCCGTAACTGGAAGCCTGTATCTCCCCCTCCTCTCCATCCATTTTGCCCACCCGCTCCCACCCCTCTGGTAACCATCAGTTTGTTCTCTGTATTTATAGATCTAAGTCTGCCTTTTGTTTGTGTGTGTATTCATTTGCATATACCTTTTTGCCTTTGCGTTTTTCTATGGATAAATACTCAGAAGTGGAATTCCTGGATTATATGGTAGTTCTATTTTTGCTGCTTTGAGAAACCTCCATACTGTTTTCCACGGTAGCTGCACCAATTTACATTCCTACCAACAGTGCACAAGGGTTATCTTTTCTCCACATCCTCACCCACACTTGTTATTTCTTATCTTTTTTTTACAATTGCCCTTCGGACAGGTGTGAGGTGGTATCTCGTTGTGGTTTTGATTTGAATTTCCCTGATGATGAAGGATGTTGAGCATCTTTTCATGTGTCTGCTGGCCATCTTGTACATCTTCTTTGGGAGAATGTCTATTCATGTCCTCTGCTCATTTTTAATAGGATTGGGTTTTTTTGGTGTCGAGTTGTATGGGTCCTTTATATGTTTTGGATACTAACCCCTTATCAGATATGTCATTTGCAAATATCTTCTCTCAGCGGGTTGCCTTTTCGTTTTGTTGCTGCTTTGTTTTGTTTGTTTTTTGTTGTACTAGAACTTTTTACTTTAGTGTAGTTCCAATAGTTTAATTTTGCTCTTGTTTTCCTTGCCTTAGGAGACCTATCTAGAAAAAATGTTGCTACAGCCAGTGTCAGAGAAATTACTGTCTGTGTTCTCTTCTAGGATTTTTATGGTTTCAAGTCTCACATTTAGATCTTTAATCCATTTTGAATTTATTTTTGCATATGGTGTAAGAAAGTGGTCTGGTTTCATTCTTTTGCATGTTGTTGTCCAGTTTTCCCAGCACAGCTAACATCCTGCTCAATGGTGAAAAACTGAGATCTTTTCCTCTAAGATCAGAAACAAGACAAGGATGTCCACTCTCATCACTTTTATTCAAGTGGTACTGGAAGTCTTAGCCACGAAGTCAGTCAGACAAGAAAAAGAAATGAGGCATTCGTATTGATAAGGAAGAAATGAAATTCTCACTATTTCCAGATGACATACACATAGAAAAACCTAAAGGCTACACCAAAACACTACTAGAAGTAGTAAATTTAGTAAAGTTTCAGGATACAAAATTGATACCCAGAAATTAATATTGTTTCTGTACACTAGCAATAAAGTAGCAGAAAGAGAAATTAAGAAAACAGTTGCATTAAAAAAAAGAAAACAATTGCATTTGCTACTGCACCAAAAAGAATAAAATACCTAGGAATAAACTTACAGAGGCAAAAGATATGTACTTTGAAAATTATAAAACATTGAGGAAAGAAATTGAAAATGATACAAATGGAAAATTATACCTTGCTCATGGATTGGAAGAATCAATGTTGTTAAAATGTCCATACTACCCAAAGCAATCTATAGATTTGATGCAATCCCTATCAAAATAGCAACAGCATTTTTCACAGAACTAGAACAAATAATCCTAAAATTTATATGGAACCACAAAGACCCTGAAAGCCAAAGCATTCTTGAAACAAAGAACAAGGCTGGAGGTATCACAATATCAGATTTCAAGGTATACCCCAAACCTATATTAATCAAAACAGTATGGTAGTGGCAAAAAAAAAAAAAAGACACATAGATCAATAGAATAGAGAGCCCAGAAATAAACCCACACTTGTATGACAAAGGAGGCAAGAATATACAATGTGGAAGAGCGTTGTCTTTTCATTTTGTTGATGATTTCCTCTTTTTTTTTTTCCAGAAGCTTTTAGCTTTATGTAGTCCCATTTATTTATTTTTGCTTTTGCCTTTGCTTTGGGAGTCAGATCCAAGAACTCATCACCAAGACAGATGTCACAGAGCTTCCTGCCTGTGTTTTCTTCTAGAAGTGTTATGGTTTCAGGTCTTACATTCAGGTCTTTAATCCATTTTGAGTTAATTTTTATGCATGGTGTAAAATAGTCTAATCTCCTTATTTTGCATGGCACTGTACAGTTTCCTCAAGGCCATTTATTGAAGAGACTACTGGCATTTGGTACAGTCCCTAATGGCTTTGTTCTCTGCCGTGACAACCCCTCTATTAACAGTCCATTTTCATGAACTTCTGGTGCCCAAATGCCCCAACCACTCATGGGCCCACTGATAGAAGGGCTAGGTTGGCTCCTCCCAAAAGTATGGAGATTCTCCCTCCTGCCAGAGGCTTACCTTCTTTGGTAGTTGGGTTCATTCATCAGGTCTGGCCTTGTAGCGTGCCTCGTCTGTGTCTTGTTTGAGCGGAGCTCTGCTGCACCCGAATGAACGGAGTGGGAGCCCCTGTCGTTTTCTCCACATCTCTGCGTTCCAGGCGTCTTGGCTTATGTTTTCCAGCCCTGATTTTGTCCAAGTCCTGACCAAGGAGTTAGCCCAGTAGTCACAGACCAGAGGCAGTATACTGTGAACCTTGTGAAAGTGCTTGTCAGGGGTATCCCCTGTTGCTGGGAGTATTACAGCTCAGCCCACTGGGCCCTTTGGTCTCCACCCCATATGGACTTTGGACTATTTGGATAGGGGTGACAGTCTACAGCTGTCCATTATCTGGCCCATTACGCTCCCTGCTCACTCCATTGGTAAAGGAAGACCATTGCTTTTCTTGTTTTGAGAGTGCTGACCATCCTCCCTGTTGTCCCCATTGAGCGGGGGCAGAGGCATTTCTGGGTTTGGGGCAAGTCAGCCTCATTGGCACGATGTGAGGTTATTTCCTCATGGAGTTTGTAAATCTCCAGGAGGGCCGGGTATAACTTGACCCTGTAGGTATCATTTCCGTTTTAATAATGATGCTGACCGTTGCTGATCTGACTTCACGGGGAGCCTTTTCCATTGTGCAGGACATACTAGAAGTCCTGGTCTGTGGGGTAACTGGCTCTGCCCCAGGAGGGTCTCAGTTTCCAGAAACGCCTTGTGTACTACTGGGAGCTGCCTCTCCAGTGGCAAACATGTTTGGGCTGAGACTGGGAGCCACTTACAGTAGTAAGAGTCCATCGGTAGGAGTTCGCCTGTCCATTTGGTCCAGGGGCCCCAGGGAGCAGATTTTGGTGGCAGAAACTTGCAATCGTATGTCCTGCCCTCAGGGCACTAGTGAGAAAGCTGAACTGAATAACCTCCTTTAGTTTATCTAGTGCCTCTTGTCACTCAGGTCCCCACTGAATACGGAAGACGGACTTACGGACTACCCAGTAGTAGATAGGGCCTAGCAAATAGTCTGGTGAAGAATGTGTTGGCATCAAAATCCAAACTTCTAGCAAATGTCGAGCCTCCTCACAGATGTGGGAGGTTGGAACACTAGGAGATTTTCTTTTACCAGATTGAGAATAGTTTACCTTTTTTTTTTTTTTTAAGATTTTATTTATTTATTTGCCAGAGAGCGTGCACACAAGCAAGGGGAGTAGCAGAGGGAGAGGGAGAAGCAGGCTCCCCGCTGAGCAGGGAGCCCGATGTGGGGCTTGATTCCAGGACCCTGAGATCATGACCTGAGCCGAAGGCAGCCGCTTAACTGACCGAGCTCCCCAGGAGCCCCTGTTTTTATTTTTCAAGATTGTTTTGGCTATTCATGGTCTTTTTTGGTTCCATATAAATTTTAGGATTCTTTGTTCTCGCTCTGTGAAAATATGATGTTGGTAATTTGATAGGGATAGCATTAAATGTGTATATTGCTTTGGGCAGTGTACACATTTTAACAGTATTTATTCTTCCAACCCATGAGCATGGAATGTCTTTCCATTTCTTTGTGTCTTCTTCCCATTCTTTCATCAGTGTGTTATAGTTTTCAGAGGACAGGTCTTTCACCTCTTTGGCTAGATTAACTCCTAGGTATCGTATGGCTTTTGGTGCAGTTTTAAATGGGATTGATTTCTTAATTTCCATTCTGCTTCATTGCTTGTGTATAGAAATGGAACAGATTTCTGTATATTGATTTTATAACCTATGACTTTACTGAATTCGTGTATCAGGTCTAGCAATGTTTTGGTGGTGTCTTTTGGGTTTTCTTTATAGAGTATCATGTCATTGGCAAATAGCAAATGTTTTACTTCTTCCTTGCCAATTTGGATGTCTTTTATATCTTCTTGTTGTCTGACTGCTCTGGCTAGGTCTTCCAGTACTATGTTAAATAACAGTGGTGAGAGTGGACATCCTTGTGTTGTTCCTGACTGTAGAGGAGAAGCTCTCACTTCTTCCCCACTGAGGATGATATTAGCTGTGAGTTCTTCATAGATGCCCTTTATGATGTTGAGGTATGTTCCCTATAAACCTACTTTGTTGAGGGATTTTATCATGAATGGATGTTATACTTTGTCAAATGCTTTTTCTGCATCTATAGAAAAGATCATATGGTTCTTACCCTTTCTTTTATTAATGTGATGAATCACATTGATTTGTGAATACTGAACCACCCTTACAAAGCAAGAAGAAGTCCCACTTGATTGTGGTGAATGATTCTTTTAACGTACTGTTGGATTTGGTGTGCTAGTACTTTACTGAAAATTTTTGCATCTGTGTTCATCAGAGAGATTGTCCTGTAGTTGTCTTTTTTGTGGAGTCTTTATCTGGTTTTGGTATCAGGGTAATGCTGGCCTCGTAGAATGAATTTGGAAGTTTTCCTTCCTTTTCTGTTTTTCTGGAAAAGTATGAGAAGAATAAGTATTAACTCTTCTTTAAATATTTGGTACAGTTTTGGGGCGCCTGGGTAGCTCAATCGGTGAAGCGTCTGCCTTTGGCTCAGGTCATGATCCCAGGGTCCTGGGATCGAGCCCCATGTCCGGCTCCCTGCTCTGTGGGAAGCCTGTTTCTCCCTCTCTCCTCTGCTTGTTCTCTCTCTCTCAAATACATAAATAAAATTTAAAACAAATAAATGTTTGGTAGAATTTGACTGTGAAACCATCTGGGCCTGGACTTTTGTTTGTTGAAAGATCTTTATTACTGATTCAATTTCTTTGCTGGTTATTGGTCTGTTCAAGTTTTTTATTCCTTCTTGTTTAAGTTTGATAGTTTATACGTTTGTAAAAATTTATCCATTTCTTCCAGGTTGTCCAATTTGTTGGCGTATAGTTTTCCATACTATTCTCTTAAAATTGTTTATATTTCTGTGGTGTTGGCTGTTATTTTTCCTCTCTCATTTGTGATTTTGTTTATTTGGGTCCTTACTCTTTTTGTTAAGTCTGGCTAGAGGTTTATCAATTTTATTAATTTTTTCAAAGAACCAGCTCCTGGTTTCACTGATCTTATCTATTTTTTTTTTTTTAGTTTCTGTATCATTGATTTCTGCTCTATATTATTTCCTTCCTTCTGCTGGTTTTAGGCTTTGTTCTCTTTCTAGCTCCTTCAGGTGTAAGGTTAGGTTGTTAGGATTTTTCTTGCTTCATGAGGTAGGCCTGCTTTCATTCCCTGTTAGAATCACTTTTGCTGCATCCCAGTGGTTTTGGATGGTTGCATTTTAATCTTCATGTGTTTGCATGTACTTTTAAATTTCTTCTTTGATTCCCTGGCTAACCCATTCATTCTTTTTCTAGCACGTTGTTTACCCTCCATGTATTTTTGGTCTTTCTGGATTTTTTCTTGTGATTTACTTCAAGTTTTGTAACATTATGGTCAGAAAAGGTGAATGGTATGACTTCAGTCTTTTTTAATTTGTTGAGGCCTGTTGTGTCCTAATATGTGATCTATTCTGGAGAAGATCACATGCATGCTTGAAAAAAAATGTGTATTCTACTGTTTGGGGATGGAATGTTCTGAATATATCTGTTAAGTCCATCCGGTCCAGTGTGTCATTTAAAGCCATTGTTTCCTTGTTTATTTTCTGTTTGGATGATCTATCCCTTGAAGTAAGTGAGGTGTTAATATTACTGTACTATTTATCAATTAGTTCCTTTATGTTTATTAATTATTTTATATATTCGGGTACACCTTTGTTGGGTGCATAAATATCTACAGTTGTTAGATATTCTTGTTGGATTGTCCCCTTTATGATGCTATAGTGTCCTTCTTCATCTCTTGTTACAGTCTTTGTTTTAAAGTCTAGTTTGTCCCACATAAGTATGGCTACTCCAGCTTTCTTTTGATGTCCGTTTACATGGTAAATATTTTTCCATCCCCCTTTCAATCTGCAGGTGTCTTGAGGTCTAAAATGAGTCTCTTGTAGGCAGCGTGTAAGATCTTGTTTTTTTTTATCCATTCTGCCAGCTGTGTCTTTTGATTGGAGCATTTAGTCCATTTACATTCAGGGTGATTATTGATATGTGTTTAGTGCCATTTTTTACTTGTTTTGTCATTGTTTCTGGAGATTTTCTCTGAATCTTTATTGTCTTTTGTCATTTTTGGTATTTCCTTCCCACTCGAAGAGTCCTCTTTAATATTTCTTGCAGAGCTGGTTTAGTGGTCATGAACTCCTTTAGTCTTTTTCTGGGAAACTCTTTATCTCTCCTTCTATTCTGAATGCTAGCCTTACTGGTCAGAGTATTCTTGGCTGCAGATTTTTTCCAGTCAGCACTTTGAACATACCATGCCACTCCCTTCTTGATTGCCAAGTTTCTGTTGATAAATTTGTAGCAAGCTGTATGGGTCTTCCCTCGTAAGTCAAGGACTTCCCTTGTCTTGCTCCTTTTTTATCAGCACATTTTGCAAATTTAATTACAGTAGATCTTGGTGTTGGCCTGCTTTTGTTGATTTTGATGAGAATTCTCTGTGCCTTATGGATCTAGGTGTCTGTTTCCATCCCCAGATTAGAGAAGTTTTCACCATTATTTTCTCGAATGAATTTTCTGCCCCATTTTCCCCTCTCTTCTCCTTCTGGAACTCTGATAATACAGTATTACATTTGATGGAGTCACTGAGTTCCCTAAGTCTATTGTCTTATTCCATCATTCTTCTTTCTCTCTTTTGTTCAGTGTCTTTGTTTTCCATTATTCTGTCTTCTGTATCACTAATTCACTCCCCTGCTTCTTCCAGTCTGCTCGTCATTGCATCAGGCCTGTTTCCAGTCTCAGTTATTGCACTCTTCATTTCTGACTGTTTTTTTTTTTTAACTCTTTTCTCTCGGTGGTGAGGGCCCCCATGAGGTCTTACAGTGAGTCTTAAGCCCAGTGAGTATCCTTATCATTGTTGCTTTCAATTCTCCATCAGGCATGTTACTTAGATGTGTTTCAGTTAGATCTCTGGCTGTGGCCTTATCTTGTTCTTTTCATCTGGGATGAATTCCTGTGTCTTGGCATTTTGTCTAAGTCTCTGCCTTCTTCTCTGTGTTGGAAAAGCCAGTTATGTTTCCTGCTCCTGAGAGTAATGGCTTTTTGAAGAAGAGGTCATGGAGTGCCCAGGGCCTGATGCTTCAGGGAGTGTCTCTGGTGTGTGCTGCATGCACTCTGCTGCTGTGTTCTGGCTGCTCTGTCCATCAGGCCCGTCAACTGCGGAGGCTCTCCCTGCCTGCAGCGCGAAGTGTTGTTTTGTCCTTGGCCAGAATGTAGGGAGTTTGCACTCGGTGTGCTCTGGTCTGCTTATGAAATGAGACCTGGTGCTACTTCCACTAGAACTGAAGCCCTGCAGAACTCTGGTCAGGAGACATGGTGCGGGCAGGGGTTTGTACCCGTCTCTGGGGAAGGGGCCCGCTGTGTGGGGACTGAGGCAAGCTCGACTGAGAAGGGCAGTCCCTCCAGATCAGAGCGGGGAGGGGCTTGGTGTAAGCAGGTTAGGCAGCCAGCGCCAGCACTGCACCGCTTCCCTCCATGGCTGTGTTTATGCTGAGGAGTGGGAGAGGGAAATGGCGCCAGCCAGCTCCTTTGTCCCCAGAGAGGCGTCTCTGTGAATGCTGCCTGTCAGGGAAGAACTCCAAGAAGAGTGAATAATCTCCCCCATATGTCCCAGGTGTTTTTCGTTTTTCAGATAGCTGTTTCCATGACCTCTGCCCCCGAGTTGTTTGCCTCCTTTCTCTCCAGGAGCAGGGCAGTGCCCTCCAGGCTCCATCCCAGCCAAGCCCGCTGACCTTTACAACTCCAGCCTTTAAGCCCCACTCGCTGCAAGAACTCAAGAAAATCAGCCCCTCTCCTTTTCCAGCCAATAGCTTTGGGGAAGTATTCTCCTTGTGCATTCCCCTATGTGCTTCTCCCCCCCCTCCTCCCTCTCTCTCTCCCTCTATCCCTCCTCTCCCCTCTCTCCCCCCTCTCCCCTCTCTGTGAGTACAGCTCCCTCACTTCCATAGCACCTGCAATCCATTTGTCCCCTAAATCACATCTCCGTGGTTGGTTGGTTGGTTTTACCTTGTTCAGTGTTGCTTCTTCTCCCTGCCCCCTTTTTGTGGAGTTTGTTCTACAGGTCTTTCTGGGATATGGAGAATGATTTGATAGTTACCTAGTTGTGTTCATGGGATGAGAAGAGCCTAGCGTCCTCCTACTCTATCATCTTCCTAATCCCTCACTTTATTAAATGTTGTTTGGTTCATAAACATTCATTACCATTATATCTTTTGATGAAGTTTACCTTTATTAATATAAAATATCTTTCTTTGTCCTGCTTAATGTTTTCTCCTTCAAATTTATGTCCCTTTCTCATTATTTTGTTAGCATTTGTCTAATCTTTTGGTTTATTATTAAATCATTTTTTTGAAATTATTAAATATTTCAAACCAAAAGGTATAGAGAAAAAAACACTTGCGTATTCTGCCTGGTTTTAATATTTTGCCATATTAGCTTCAGATATTTCTTTTTGTAAACCATTACAGATGCAGTTGAAACTTCCTGTGTACACCACCCTTCTCTCTTTCACCTCACTCTCCATAGTGTTCATGAATATCCCAAATTTAGAGGTTCACGTCCCCATACCTGATATTGGTATAGACGCATCTAGTTTCTTGAGTTACTCTTTTTTTTTTTTTTTAAAGATTTTATTTATTTATTTTGAGAGAGAGAATGAGATAGATAGAGCACGAGAGGGGGGAGTCAGAGGGAGGAGCAGACTCCCTGCTGAGCAGGGAGCCTGATGCGGGACTCGATCCCAGGACTCCAGGATCATGACCTGAGCCGAAGGCAGTTGCTTAACCAACTGAGCCACCCAGGCTCCCTCTTGAGTTACTCTTGACATCATAGGTCTTTCTCCATCCTTTTGCTCTCTACAGTTTTTGAAGATTTTATTTATTCGAGAGAGAGAGAGAGAGAGAGAGATCACAAGCAGGGGGGAGGGGTAGAGGGAGAAGCAGACGCCCTGCTGAGCAAGGAACCTGATGCGGGACTCGATCTCAGGACCCTGGGATCATGACCCTAGCCGAAGGCAGACACTTAACCAACTGAGCCACGCAGGCGCCCTCTACATTTTTTTTATAATAAAGACACCTCACTCTTCTTGAATGCTGAAGACGGGGGTGGCTCTGTAGTCAGAACACTAACAGATGAGCTGATACACGGGCCCACACATGTAGCTCAATCCCAAGGGTTGGTGGTGGACCTTTATAGCTCAGAGCCCAGAATGCATTCCATGTTCACTGTGAGCATCATCCAAAATTAGTGTGTCAGTACCATTCTGGTGGCCTAATCTCATGAGAGTCCACGAGAGAAACGTGGTACCATGCAGTAATTGCTGTCTGTTTGCAATACTAGAACCAGCCCTGGGGACCTACCCAGATGGCACTGGCCCCAGCTAGTCTCAGGCACTGGACAGAGACAGTTTAGAGGCAGCCACCCACACAGGGCCTGGAGTCCCCACTTGCGGCGTCTAAGGGCAAGACCAAAGAAAGTGGTCTCTCCTATGTAGCACATGCTGTAGTTGGGCTTGGTACTCCTCTGGTCTGACAACTTCGGTCTTGGAATTCTCTGTGCTCCTGGCCTCTCAAATCTCCATCTCCCTAGCAGCTTTATGATGCCTCCAAATAAATAATGTCTTTTATCCAGTTGTTTAGTTGATCTCAGCAGGAAAATTGGTCTGCTAAAAGCTTCTCTATCATCACCAAAAGCAGAACTTTCTCCAATTAGATTGTTTCTCCTCCAACATGTAACACAAACCAGGTTGAGCACAGGCATTCTTTGTTTGTTTTGTTTTTTTAAGATTTTATTTAAGAGAGAGAGAGAAAGAGAGAACATGCCTGAGCAGGGAGGAGGGGGAAAGGGAGAAGCAGACTCCCCACTGAGCAGGGAGCCCGATATGGGGCTCGGTCCCAGGACCCAAGAATCCTGGCCTGAGCCAAAGGCAGACGCTTCACCGACTGAGCCACCCAGGTGCCCTGCAGGCATTCTTTCTTGAACAGGGAAAATGTTGCCATATATCTTCCTCATCACCCAGGGATGGCCATTTAGATGTAGTCATCACGTGTCATTACAAACTCAGGACGTTTGAGGATGAGGAAAAAAGATAGCTTTCAAGACGTAAATATGAAAGGTTCTATGTAGGACACGATAATCATGAATGCCAGATTACCCAGGCGAGCCTTCCTTGCCCAGGGACCAGGTGGCTGTCGTTCTGTGACATGACATCTCCACACAGAGGTCTCTGAGCAGGGCCACTGTGCTGTCACTCTTGCCAGCTGAAGTCCTCAGCCTTCTCTTCCGATGTCACTGATCTTGTGGTGGCTCCATCTGAAGCGGTCATCTATTAGTGAAGGTCATCAAGAAGATGTGACCACCAGGTGACCTGTGAGCTGGAGCCCAGCAATGAGAGGCCCCTCACCCCCTCTCCTGTCCTTGGAATGCCCGCCATTCCCACGGTGGGAGCCGTTTTCAAGGATGCAGCCTCAAGAGAGTGATGTGTTGTTGACACTACTTGGATTGTATATGTGACTAAACACTGTTAAAGGCCTGTATAGAAAGTTTTAAGATTCTGGCAGGCAGACACTGAGATCTACTCATCTCACGGCCACCCACGACAAGCCTCGGAAGTTCCCTTGCTTATTAGAGCTGCCATTTGCCAATCTGGAATGGGTTGCCTCTTTCTTTGGTTTCCCTTGCTCTCCATGTATGGGGGCCAGTTTGTGAAGCAACAGCTGGTGAGCCGTCCCAAAGTCCAAACAAATGCACCAGCTTGCAACCCTCTCAGGAGCTTTGAGGGTATAATCTGAAACTGGCCTCTGGTACTCAGAGGGCGGGGAGAGAACAGAGAGTCAGGCCACACCAGCTTAGTATGTAGCCGGTTTAATAAGCAAAGGAAACTTACGTACAGGATTTGTCTTGGGGAGAAGCAAGATGAGTAGATCCCAGCACCTGTCCAGCAAATCTTAAACATTGACATAGAGGGTTTGACTGGGTTCCGTCAAGTGTGCTTGCTGGTGTTCTCAACACCACATCACTATCTCAAGGCTCTGTCCTTGGAGCAGCCTCTGGGAGCAGGAAAGGCAAGTGGAACCCACACTTCAAGGGCAGGGCTGGGGAGTAAGGAGCCTCTGATTGACCGGCTCACATGTTAACTGTCAGACACTTCCTCTTGATGACTTTCTCCAACAAAATGGGCCTTGGGGAAGAAGGATCCACAGGAGAAATCCTGAGTTGGCCATCAACCTCTCTGGGGCGGGGGGGCGGGGGCGGTTCAGACGTTAGACGCTTGTGGACTGCCATGTGAGTGTGGAGATGCCCCACAACACTGGCCGCTTTGATGTGCTTGCCTGAGGAACCACGCAGAGTGTACCGCAGCAGAGAAGGAAAACAAATGGCAGTTGCAGTGGGCTGGGCACTGCTTGAAATGGTCCATCTGCCCAACTAGAGGCTGAAGCGCGAGTTAGAAAGTTGGGAGAAGCGCTGAGATTAGAGAAAAACATGCAGTTGTCTACTGCTATACTAGCTTCGGGGCTAGCACACCAGGTGGGGGAACGGGATAATAAGTTGGAGACCTTAGCGTGCCATTTTGTGAAGCTATGAGGGTGCAAGCTGCTACAGATGAAGGTCTGAGCATTTAAAAAAAATTTTTTTTCATTCATTTACTTGAGAGTGAGCACAGAGGGAGAGGGAGAAGCAGGCTCCCCACTGAGCAGGGAGCCCAACGTGGAGCTCGATCCCAGGACCCTGGGATCATGATCTGAGCCGAAGGCAGACGCCTAACTGACTGAGCCACCCAGGCGCCCCAAGGGTTTGAGCCTTTGTGGCAAAATCTAATAAGGATGCTGAGAGGTGGAATCCCTGGAAAAGTGAGAGTGAAGAGGAGGGTGTTGTGGTAATTGATGGTGGAATAGACGAAGTGCCCCCGTGCCATATGATCCCTGATACAAGGGAAATTTTTAAGTAGTAGTTGTCCTAGACTTCTGATAGTAGAGAAATATGCCCCAAAACTCTTAGGAGAAAACTTGCATTCTTTCTCTGTCCCTTGAAATTGCAAATCTTATTGTGTCTTTGAAAAGGAAACACCCCAGGAAATAACGAAAACACTGTCTATGATTGCCTGAGACTGAAGAGAGAAAAAGGGAAAGAGGCTTTTTAAAATACTACTAGAGAAGAGTGCTTGCCCAAAATCTAGCCCACAGCTTCCGTAAGATTTCTAGTCAAAGGCAAATACGAGTCTTCAAATCTTCTCCACAAATGTCAGTGAAAAGCTTTAGCCATGTAAGCTGGTAACCTTAACTTGTTCCATCTTCCAGAGATACAATTTGGATTCAACTGTTGGCTATAAACTAGTGAGTTTTGCGTTGTTGTACCTGATTCGTGACTAAAGTTTTGGAATGAAAGCTATGGAGGCTCTGTGCCTCTATGTTTATGTTTGTCTGTGGATATTAGGCTATAAATAGAGGATTTCCTACGTCTGGAGGATATTGCTAAAATCAGTTTGTAAAAGGGCTTGACTTAATTGGCTTAAATAAGTTTTAATATTAATAGTGGACTTATGTAAAACTATAACAATTTTGTTTCATCTGCTAGGACGACAAAGTTTTCTTGTACTGTTGGTCTGTTCTTCAGGAAGTTGTGAAAAGTTTTTCTTTAAGTAACCTGCCTAGAAAACAAAGATTCCATGTTTTACCAAAGTAGTTTCCTGTGCGCAATGTTGTCTTTAGCATATCTGTGATTACTCAAGAAAACAGTCCTCTCTATTGAAAGCGCTAAGTTGTTTTTATAACTATGTAACTTTCTATATTTGCCTTTGAAGTCTTTGTCACTGATTAAATGGATAACTAAGTACTGTTTCACAGTGATCTATGATTTTGTTTAATGAAGTGTTTTAAATTCCTTTGATATTTTTGACAAATGTTATAAAAACAAATTCTGAAGTCTTGTTTTTTAGAGATTTTATTTATTTTAGAGAGTTGGGAGGGGGCAGAGGGAGATTATCTTGAGCAGACTTGCCTGCTGAGCACAGAGCCTGATGTGGGGCTCGATGCCACGACCCCAAGATCACGACCTGAGCTGAAACCAAGAGTTGGACGCTAAACCAACTGAGCCACCCAGGCGCCCCAAATTCCGAAGTCTTTTTGACCTCAAACTAACTTCGGGATTTTCTAGATGTTCCCTGGAACATCTCAAAAGATGTGTTCTCTCTCCTTATAAAAGAAAGATATTAAACTAATTAGGCTTATTTGATATGTTAAATTACATGGGAAGCATTGTCAGATAAGTGATGCTAAATTTTTATTAGGTTATATTCATATAAATATGTTTTATTTATTTAAGGTTTTTATTTATTTGTCAGCACGAGCAGGGGGAGCGGCAGGCAGAGGGAGAGGCAGACTCCCCGCTGAGCAGGGAGCCCCACCCGGGACTTGATCCTAGTACCCTGGGATCATGACCTGAGGCGAAAGCAGATGCCCAACCGACTGAGCCACCCAGGCGTCCCAAATATACTTACGTAAATGTAAGTGACCCAGAAATTGTATGAAATTTCTAAAACTCTGATATTTCCTGGTATAATGTTATCAATCGTAAGTCTAGTTGTTATTTTTTTAAAGATTTTATTTATTTATATGCCAGAGAGAGCAAGCACAAGCAGGGGGAGCGGCAGGGGCAGAGGGAGAAGCAGGCTCCCCGTTGAGCAGGGAGTCCGGTGCGGGGCTCGATCCCAGGACCCAAGGATCGTGACCTGAGCCGAAGGCAGATGCTTAACCGACGGAGCCACCCAGGCGCCCTAGCACCTGTTCTTCTTTTTTTTTTAAATAGTTTTTTTTTAATTTTATTTATTTACTTGACAGAGACACAGCGAGAGAGCGAACACAAGCAGGGGGAGTGGGAGAGGGAGAAGCAGGCCCCCGCCAAGTAGGGAGCCCGATGCAGGGCTCGATCCCAGAACGCAGGGACCGTGACCTGAGCCGAAGGCAGATGCTTAACCGACTGAGCCACCCAGGCGCCCCTCTAGTTATTTTTATAAGGATGTCACAGAAATAACCAGATTTCCTCCAGATCTTCTCACCACGTTCCACAGACTCCTCCTCTCCCAGCAGGGCCTTAAGAGGCCTATCATTCCCTTCCTTGTCTCCTGAGCCATAGCAACACTTTCCTTGGTATGTCTTTTGCTTAATATGCCCCTTTTTATATAAATAAAAGATACGTTAGAGTTGTTCTCTCCGAAAAAAAGAAAAAAAATGTCCTCATTCATTGCATTATCATGAACTCTCATCAGATCTTTATGACTATTTTTAAGTCTTCTGTCATTTATAGACGGTTATCCTTTTACTGTAATGCTTTGGCAAAAGTGTTCCTACAAAAGTGCATCATCTTCAAGGGGATTCGTGGAAGAGGCTCTGACAGGCACGGGTTTCTGAGAACGATGATGAATGTGCCTTCATGTGGGAGGGGCAGCAGTGGATCTTCCAAATGCTTCCCCAAGGCTACCTGCACAGCCCCACAGTACATCATGGGACGGGAGCCTGAGACCCGTCCCTGTTCTCTTTCCCCACATTGGTAAGATGGGCCCATTGCATTGATGATATCATGTTAACATGTGAAGATTTGCTTCTGCTGCGGGACACTCTGAAGGCTTTGCTGGAGCATCTGTGAGGGAGAGGATGGGCAGTGAACCCACAGAAAATTCAAAGCCCAGGCATCACTGTAGTGTGGGGAAGCTGTTTGGGTAAGATGTGCGTTGTCTCAGAAGCTGTGACTGATCGGGACGCCTGGGTGGCTCAGTCGGTTAAGCGTCTGCCTTCGGCTCAGGTCATGATCCCAGGGTCCTGGGATCGAGTCCCACATCGGGCTCCCTGCTCAGCGGGGAGCCTGCTTCTCCTGCCTCCTGCTCCCCCTGCTTGTGCTCTTTCTGTCTCTCTTTCTCTGACAAATAAATAAATAAAATCTTTAAAAAAAAAAAAAAAAAAAAGCTGTGACTGATCAAGTACCTACCCAGCTGCTAAGAACGTGAAAGAAATGCAGGCCTTAGTGGGAAGTTGGCGGTTTAGGAGGACTTGTATTCTCCACGTGACACGGTGCCTTCATCCTTTATACCACCTCGTAAAGAAAGGGCACGTGTGGGCTTGGGGATCAGAACAGCAGGCCCCCTTTGAGAAGGCAAAAAATATTAATGAAGCAGATGAAAACTCTGGGCATCTCCCAAGCCTGTAAGGCTGCCATTTGAGCTAGACGTGACTCCAGAAGGTATGGGTTGGGCACTGTGGCAGAGACAACAGGAGGAGAGACTACCCCTAGGAATGGGGGCCCAGCTCTGGAACGGGGCAGAAGCCCAGGATACCCCCGTAGAGAGACAGCTTCTAACGGTACACAGTGCTCCTTCAGGTCGAGCCTCTCATGAAGGAACAACACATCATGGAAAGAACTTCCCTCCTTATCAAAGGGCGGGTTGAGAGTACGTTCCATCTACCCACCTCTGCCATGGTTCAAACCCCCCACTTTGAAGAAGTCCCGTGCCTATTGGCAACAGAAGCGCACCCTGTCAGCCCACTGTCTCCAGAAGTACGGGGGCCCCTAGGTCCTTTAGAGTACGTAGATCCTCCAAATGCCCCTGCCCCTATTCCTGTGGCCACCTGCAGCCCGTAGAGTGGGAGCGGGGGCAATTCCTGTTGATGCCTAGAAACAGGAACAAGCCACAGGAGCCATAAAGCTGAACTCAGAGCAGTTTGGCTGGTGATCACTCCTGAGCCCCAGCTGCTAACCCTTTGCACTGACAGGTGGGCGGTTCTAAAGGGATCAACCCCGTGGCTTGGACACGGAGAAGCTGAGTGGTGGATGATCATGAGTAAGCCCTCTTGGGGTCAGGATAGGTGGAAAAGCATTTGGGTGCACGTTCGAGAACCTGAGGCAGTCTTCTCTGTCTTCTACATCCTAGGTCGTAAGGCACTGACACCCCCTGGCAACCAGGTAGTTTCTTCCCAGCGTGGGTACAAGCCCTAGCAACAGATCCTTCAGTAGATACAACAGATTAGGTGCATAGGAGTGGCCCCCATAGCACCTGTGTGGGATAGTATATTGCCCTTGAAATGCAGTGACTTGGTTAATGCAGTGACAGCATGTCCTGTGTGTTCTAAACAGTGCCCACACAGCTGCTGATGCAGTCGGAACATCCACGGGAGTTCCCAGCTGGTGAGAGATCGGCAAACTGATGATACTGGCCCCCGCCTCCCTCTTGAGTCAGGGTTCTATATATGCCTCGGTTTGTATGGACACTGTGTCTGGCCTGACCCAAGCTTTCCCCAATCACTGTGCAAACCAGGCTGCCACCATTAGGGGATTAAGAAGCTGCGTACCATGTACAGATACCCTCACTGACTAGACAGTGATTGGGGGTCACAGTTCAAAGGTCATAATGTGCAAGACTGGGCAAAAGAACATGGCATTGAACAAAGCAGGGTTGATAGAAAAGAATAATGGAATATTAAAGCAGCAGATTAAGTTACTAACAGGTAAACCCACCTCGGCCAGGTGTTGTAGCCTTTTTTTTTTTTTTTTTTAAAGACTGATTTATTTGTCAGTGAGAGAGAAAGAGCACAAGCAGGAAGAGTGGCAGGCAGAGGAGCCCGATGCGGAACCCGATCCCAGGACCCCAGGATCATGACCTGAGCCAAAGGCAGACGCCCAACTGACTGAGGCACCCAGGCGCCCCTGTTGCAGCCTTTAATACATTTGAATGATCATCCAGTAGGGCCTGTTGCCCCCTATGCCAGACCAGGGGCCACTGCTGAGATACCCAACACTATGACGATATGGAAGTCACAGGAGATGGCCATTGCCCTGTCACCGTGGATCAACGTGCTGTGCTGCTGAGAACACACCTGGGGAAGACATTATCTGCTGGAATTTGCAATGGGGCATTTCACCAGGATGGGTGAGTTACATCACACCCCTGGTGAGGGGGAGCTACTCAGTCTCCACTGGGATGCCATTGTCCCGCTGCAAGCTGGACCCGTTGAAATGCCCTATGCCTGGAATGGAACATGCACCATTGAAAGAAGGGAGGAGGAAGTCCTGTCCCTGGTCATTCTCACGTCTGACAGTACTGCCTCCACCAGCCAAATATATGGCATGCACAACCTGGTCAAGTTCCTAAGGCTTCCAGTCTCCCTTTCCTTGAGGCCAGGTGGGCACATTTTCTTTTCCACCGGTATGATCATCTGGCCGCCACCTCCATTGGCCTGGAGGGTGTTACCGCACCCACAGAAACCTTACTAATTCACCCAACAAAATGATAGCCAGCAGACCCTTCCTTGTATTGAACACTGAAATGTCTCTGATGAGCAGAACTGTCCTCCAAAACAGGATGGCCTTGGACATTATTACTGCCTTGCAAACAGAACGTTGTGTGTTCATACCTGATGAGTCTGCTAATGTATCATCCTTATTAAATCACATGAGGCCCCAAGTGAACGTCTTGAGTGATCCAATCCCCAGCACATAGGAATTAATAAACCAGTGGTTTGGGTCATGGGGTTCTTGGGGGAAGAAAACTGTTGCTTACTTTGGGAATTATCATCTGAATCTGTTGCTGTGGGGGTCTGCCTCCAGAGGAGCCGCTTCCATGCTATCAATACCTCTTGCTGGCTGATCAGGGCCCATTGCAGAAGAGGGACATGTGTAAGATTGTAAGAACCAATCACAAGGGCTGGGGTGTTGGAGGAGGTCAGCGAGAGGACGTGACTTCCAGTTCATCCGTGAGCTGGACCCAGGCAATGAGAGGCTCCTCATGCCCTCTCCTGTCCTTGGAATGTATACTCTGTCCACCATTCTCACGGTGGGAGCCATGTTCAAGGGTGCAGACTTCAGAGAGTAATGTGTTGTTGAGACCATCTGGCTGGGGTATGTGACTGAACCTACTTAAGGCCTCTGTATACTTTTAAGATGCCGGCTAGCAGGTGTGAGGATCTGCTCATCTTGTAGCTACCCAAGACAAGCCTCATAAGTAAGTTCCCTTGCCTATTAAGCTTGCCACATACCAATTTGGAACAGTCTGCCTCTTTCTTTGATCTCTCCTTGCCTTCCATGTACGGGGGGCCGGCTGGCAAACCAAAATCATCCCTGGGTGACAAAAAGACGTATAGGAGCTCCTTGCCTGTAGAGTGCTGAAAATGTTCAGGAAGGATTCCTTATCCCTTTTGGACCCTGGAAATAGTCTCTCGCCTCCCAAGGGAAATGGCCAGACTTTGCCAAGATATAATTTGGGCAGCTTTGTTACGTAGTCCATGAAGCTACCCCTTTCCCGGTCTTCAGAGACCCCCCCAAGCCCAAGCAGGTGCCCTAAATCCTGAATCATGTCCTCTTACAGTTGATCAAGTTACCAAACCAGACCTGATCTTCACGTTTGAGAGTCTTGGATGGCGGAAAAATCTACAGTCCTCCGCTCTACCGACTGAGCTATCGAAGGAACCACTGGATGGCGGAAAAATCTAACATGGCATAGGTGAGTGAGAACTAGGAAGATTGGGGATGGTGGATGGAAGGTTTTATCTGGTGAGAGACTTGACGTGCGAACGACATATCTTTGGTCTTCCTGAAAGGAGAGGAGGTAGGCCTCTGGTGATTATAGGACATGGGCGTGAGCTCCTCAGATTAAATGACCTTCCCACATTCCCGTGTGTGCTCCCCCCCCAATATTCTTTGCTTAGCTTTGAGAAAGAACCACGCCTGCCTTCCTTTTCCTCAAGATCTCATCCCTGCCTTTCAGCTGGAACAAGCCCTTCTAAGTCATTCTCCCTTTCCCTGGCCTTTGAATTTTCCAACCCTCCAGTTGTCATCAATCCCTTTTCTTATGCATTCAGACATTTATAGATCCGTCCTTAACTTCGTGACCTTTGTTTCTTCTGCTTTCTTCTCTCCTCCTTGTGAGAAGCTTTAAGCTGTTTTCTGTGTCTCCCAGTCAAATTCCACCCCACCCACATGTAAACTCCTCCTTTCAGGGATCTCCATTCCCTGGCCCTATCCATTATTTGTTCTTCTCTGCACACCCCCCCCCCCAAATTGAAGCTATGGTGTTTGTCTTCTAGTTGTTGTCAGTAGAAAGAAAAACAATTTGTGTTCTAGCTTATATTTAGCAGCCTTGCAAAATTCACTGAAGTCTAACAATTCACTTACAGATGCTTTTGGATTTTTCTGTGTAATGTCATCTGTAAAAACTGGGGGCTTTATTCCTTTCCAGTCATTCTTTTCTGTCTGTCACTAAGTCCTCCAGTACCGCAGGCATCCCAGTCCTCCTTCCGAGTCTCACGAGGAAAGTTTTTACTGTCACCAGTTTTTCTTTTTTAATACACCCTTCATCAGACTAAGGAAGGTCTCTCCTCTTCCTAGTTTGCGAAGAATTTATATTCTGAATGGGTGTGGAATCGTGTGAGATCCCCTTCTCGTTAATTACATTGGCTTAATTGTCGATTTTATTGGCATAAGGTTTTTTTCATAATTCCCTAATTTGTTTAATGTTTATAAAATCTGTAGTGAAGTCCACTATATCACTCCTAATTTGAAAATTTGTGTTTTCCCTTTTTCTTGATCAGTCTGGGGTTTCTCACGTTTATTAACCTTTTCAAAGAACTCCCTTTGGTTTTTCTCTTATTGCCTGTCCTCTAGAGGACAGGAAAACAAATGTGATGGAGGAAACTCCTCTAAGTGTTAAGCACAGATAATAAGCGAGGAGCTTGAGATATATCAAAACGCATAAGGCGTGAAGTATAGATAATGAGTAAGCAAAGCGCTTTGAAGGCACCGGCAGAATTCGTAAGATGTGTTAAATATAGTTAGCAGGTAAGTTAGTAGGTGATGGGATACGCTCAAGATAAATAGAATAAATGGAATATATGATGGAACAAACAAGAGCCGTTCTTAAAGACAGAAAGGAACACAAAGACTAGATCATAAGGTACCCTACCACCCAACCAACAGCTACATTTTACTTAAATTCACCACCAGTTGGTGACACTCGGGATGGTTCTATTGATAAAACCCAGGACCGTGCAGGAAGCTAACTGGTGAGCTACAGTGGAGGCAAGCAAGGGGATGTCCTTGGCCCTGGGCATCCTCAGTCTGATCGGCCCCTTGTTTAAACTTCAACTCTGGTCCTCATCATCAGCGAGGCTGATGCGAGAGACACAGAGTGAGAACAGAGATAAGGGTGTATGAACATGACATAACAAAGCAGTCAGGAAATGTGGTCCTTCACCCTGTTTGCCCCCTATTCTAAATGTTAACTTAGCCATCTCTTTCCATTTGCTTCTTGGTGGGTTTTTAAATACATGGATCTTGTGTTTTTTAAGTGACAGTAAGCCACATGACTGGAGCATTTTTATTTTGGTCTGTGAGCCTTCCTATTCTGAGACCTCTGGGACAGCTTGCCTGGTAGCAGACTGGAGTCCATCATTCAATCAAGGGAATTTCTCATAGTAACCATTCCCAACGGAGGAAGTGAGAAGGGATCCCAATTCACAGTTTGGAGATTTTTCCTAAGGAAGACAATAGGAAGTATCTGGTTACAATACTGCGGGTCCAGTGCTGATCTGGGTGGTCATGGGGCCAATCAAGGGTCACAGGGCTGATCTTAGGGATCCGAGGGTAGTCTCGAGGGGTCCTGGGAAACAGGTTGAAGAGCCATCATTATGTATATCATTTTAGAGGTTTTAGCTAAAGCAAGACGACAAATAACTGGCATAAATAATGGGGGACAGGACTCAGGGCTGGCCTACGGGCACAGCAGAGCTGATCTGGGGGTGGTATCAGGGTTACACTTGTGGTGGGGACTCTCCCTCTCCCAGGATATACAAATAAGGACGTGGGACATGGGACATTCGTTGAGCACTGTGTCCCAAGCATGGGTTCTTCCCATTCCCATATACCTCTAGTCACCATGAGGTCCTCGGGCCAGCTCCTCTTTATGCAGAAACCCATGACCACCTCCTCCACTCAGTCCTCACCAAACCCTCGTTGCTGATACCATGGGATCCTGCATCCCTGAAACCCAAGACTCTCCAGCCCAACTCCACAGAGCACCCTTCACTCCCCAGATCCAGAGGTCTGTCCCACGTCAACCCGTACTCTTCCTCTTCACACCTGCTAGTGCTCTGCCACATTTTGCCACTTGTCTGTTCTTTACTGTCCGCCCCATTCACCACTATGTCCGCCCCATATCACCACAATGCTTCACATCCCAACTTACTGTGCTCCGTCCGCATTTCCAACATCCACTCTCTGCCCATTCACTCCAACTACTCGCTTCCACTTTCCCCAGCATTACTCCCATTGACTTCTACCCTTTCTTCTCCAGCAACTGCCCCCACTGGCTATTTACCCTTTTTCCCTACTCTTCCCTGTTCGCCCTCATTCTGCACCCCCCATCTCCCCCCACCTCCCCCCACTCGGCCCTTCATTACCCTCATCTATTTTCCCCCGATTCTGGTCCATTCATCCACATCCTGCTGTTCAACCCCCACCCTTTCCCCGCCGTGGTCCATGCCTCACTCACTTCCACTCACACACATGGCCCATCAGACTGCCATCTGTGTCCGAGGAAGCCGGTGTCCACAATCAACCTGAAATGGCGAGATCTGACTGCTGTCCACACTGCCCTTCAGGCCGACCTTTGACGGTCCTGAAACCCCCAGGGATATTCTTTATTGGCAGGAAGAGGAAATGCTTCATTTCTGGTGCCTTTGGGCATCCTCTCAGCAGGCTGTCCCAGAAGCAAGTCCTTTAGCCCGACATTTCTTCCCCAAGCTTCCTTCTCCCTGGAGAGGCACTCAGTGTGACCTGACTTACATAGCTCATAAAAAGTGAGCCCACACCTCATTTTCTTGTAGGATAATTTAGGGGAAAACAAGGCCCGGCAGGAGACAGGAAGGCTCTCAGAGGTCTGACTCACTCACCTGTTCTGTTAAATCCAAACACTGACCCTGCCCCGGTTTTACACAGCTTGGGTTCCCCAGTTCCACCAGAGATCTAGTCCCAGGGAAAAGCCACGGAATCACGAGGGCCACAAATATGGTCACATAGTGGGGCCTCTTACTCTGGGGCAGACGTGCTGCTACCTGGTCTTTGGCTGTGTCCATTCGGGCCGTGGCTCTCGATAGATCACCGGCAGTAGTGTGACCTAGGGGGCGAGCTGCCCAATTTGCCTGGGTATTCACGCTTTTATCCCTTAACAATAAAAATTCGCATACCCACAAGCACAAAATGAAGTAACGTAAATCATTTTGTTAAAATATGGAAAGACAGCAGTGGGCTTTATTACAGGATACTTTCAGAGGTCACAGTGCACACTAAATTAAGAAATGTATTCCGGTCTCAGTTATTTCAGGTTTGTGTGATGTCCCAGATGACCTAAGAATCACCTTATTTGGCACCCTCAGGAAAGCAAGGCCTATGTGCCTTTGGAACCGGCTGGGTATCAGTTTGTTCTGACAGATGATTCTATTTATCATTCACTCAAAACATTAAACTCCACATTGAACATCTGTGTCTTGAATGTTAGGAAATCCTGTATCTAGAATCTAACTTCATTATCACAGCAATGGAGCAAAACATTCATTTTAAAACGTTTTATTTACTGAAAAGGTAGTACAGCCACAGAGCACAATTTTCGAAAAGTTATGGAAGGACATACAGTTGTCTCCCAATTCCAGTCCCCCAGCCCCCCACGTCCCCTGCCCTTTCCCAGAGGTAATCAGGGTTCTCAGCTTTCATGTATCTTCCCAGAGACAGCTTATGCATATATGCTCAATCATGTACTTGCAATTTGTTCTTTTTATATGCGAATGTTAGCGTATTGTACTCGCTATCCTGCACCTTGCTTTTGGCACCTAATAATGTATGTTGGAGATGTCCCACATCACTACACACATGATGTCCAAGTTCTCTTTCGTTTTTGTCTACCTAGGAGGTTTGCTGTAGGAACATACCAGGATTTCAGGATCCAGACCCGTCATCTGGACAGCTTCCAACCTTTGGTTTTCACAAACAGTGCGCCAGTGAGTATCTCTGTGTGTTCATTTGGTACATGCATGAGTATATACATTCCTAGAAGTAGAACTGTGGGCTCCAAAGCCACTGCCTTTGTGGTTTTCATTACTTTGGAATCATTTTTATTTGAAAAAGAGTTTTTCCTGGACTTGCTGTTTCCTGGAGGTTCACGTGGGGTAAGAAATGGGGGCCACATTCTAGGCAGATAAAGAGTTTTTCCTACAACTGGTTTTTTCCCCCCATTTGGTATTTCTTTTAGATTTGACTTCTCCAGAGTCCGTAAACCGGGGCAGCTGTCGGGTTCTTCACAAGGAACACTCCCTTCTCTTGCCCCAGCCCATCGAGTGCTCCTCTCATGAGTGCAGACTACTTTCTACAAATATGGCTTGTCTGAGCGATTCCTTGTAGAGGCCTCTGCCGGTATCTCCTCAGACCCCAAATGGGTCTGGGAGACATCCTCCTTCCCACCTGCCAATGCTCTCTGTTACTGCGGTGGATGTAGTTGGCCTTGCACTTGGGGGATATCCTGAACCTCAACTAAGAGTCCTCGCCAGTGCGGCCCCACGTGTGCAGCCTTGAGCGTTCGCTTCGAAACCTCCTGCCCTGGCGCTCGATCCCCTCTGCCTCCGGCAGTGCGCTCATCAGGGTTTCCGCTATCTCCTCGTGTCAGGTACAGAGATTACACTTCCGCTTTTGCTCCTTGTAGTGTTTGGGCGAAGACTGAGATGAAGAGAGACTGACTTTTACTCCCCATATTTAAACCAGAAATCAGAACGTACTTTTAAAATGTTAATTAAACGGACAAAACTTTCCCTCCGTGAACGTTGACGGGCACCCTTGATCTACTCTCTAATGTGCAATGAGCTTTGACTTCCGGCTGTGGCCCTTCCCGTGGGCCTTCTTTCCCGTGTGTGTTCTCTGATGTACAATCAGGTTTGATTTTTGGGTAAAGGCCTTCCCACACTCTGCACACTTATAGGGTTTCTCTCCGGTATGAGTTCTCTGGTGTACAGTGAATGTGGATTTTTCTCTGAAGGCTTTGCCACACTCAGAGCATGCGTAGGGTTTCTCTCCTGTGTGTGTTCGCTGATGTATTATGAGCTGGGACTTTTGGCTAAAAGCTTTCCAACATACGGGACATTCGTAGGGTTTCTCTCCTGTGTGAATCCTCTGATGTATAATGAGCTTGGACTTTTCTCTGAAGGCTTTGCCACATTCGTTACATTTATAGGGTTTTTCTTCCGTATGAGTTCTTTGATGTATGATGAGGTATGATTTCTGGGAAAATGCTTTTTCACATTCACTGCATTCATAGGGCTTCTCTCCTGTATGACCCCTCTGGTGGAGCATGAGATAGGATTTCTGAGAGAATGCTTTCTCACATTCATTACATTCAAAAGGTTTCTCTCCTGAATGAGTTCGCTGATGTACGCCAAGGTTTGATTTCTGGGTGAAGGTTTTCCCACACACATCACATTCATAGGGTTTCTCTCCTGTATGAGTTCGCTGATGCACTATGAGGGTTGACTTCTCATTGAAAGACTTCCCACATTCGGTACATTTATGAGGTTTCTCCCCTGTATGAGTTCTTTGATGTATAATGAGAGTTGACTTATCACTGAAAGTTTTCTTACACTCATTACATTCATGGGGTTTCTTTCCTGTATGAGTACTATGATGTATAATTAGATCAAGCTTCTGTATGAAAGATTCCCCACATTTAGTGCATTCGTAAGTTTTCTCGCCCGTGTGGGTTTTCTGATGGACAATGAGGTTTGACTTCTGAGTGAAGGCTTTTCCACATTCATTACATTCATAAGGTTTCTCTCCTGTATGAGTCCTGTAATGTATGATGACGGTTGACTTCTCTCTGAAGGCTTTTCCACATTCTGGACACTCAAAGGGTCGCTCTCCTGTATGACTTCTCAAGTGTATAATGAGCTGAGATTTTTGGCTAAAGGCTTTTCCACATTCAGTACATCCAAAGGGTTTCTCTCCCGTATGAGTTCTCCAATGTACAATGAGGTGTGACTTCTTGCTGAAGGTTTTCCTACACGCGGTGCATTCGAAGGGTTTCTCTCCATTTTTAATTCTCTCTTGTAGACTAAGCCCTTTCTTCCGCCTGAGGGCCTTCCCGCACTCTTTATATCCGTGGGGCTTTACTCCAGGAGTTGTTTTCTCATACTCCGTATGGAAGAATAATTTTGCACATCCATTATCATGTTTCTTTCCTACAGAGCTTCTGGTAAATAAGTCTAAACCATCTACCATATTTCCAAATGGCTCATGTTTATGGGACCTTTGTATTGAAGCAGCAAGGTTTGTATTCAGAGGAAGTGCATTTCCAAATTTATTATAGTCATGGCCAGTCTTGGTGATAAGTGCTTTCTTGTCAGGGAATCCAGCTTGCATCAACAGATACCTATCTTGGTCATCCTGGTGCTGTCTCTCAATCTGTTCATCAATTTGACAGGCTGCTTCTAGAAGGAAGTACAATAAACCATTTTTGTAACAACATTATATAATGAACCTTCTTTAAAAATGCCCTACCATTTGAAAGCTGATACCATTATCTCATTTTATCTGAGCTCCTAGAGAGGATCTTGACCGTCAAATCCTGTTTTTACTAAACTCCCACCTGCTAGGCTTTTTGTTACCCTGACACCTCAGTCTTACCTCTACGTTTACATCATCTCTGATTTCCGTCAACTCTGGGGACCTTATCAACCTTTATCTTCATTTGTCATATGAACTCCTAAGTGTACATGACTTATACTATTTCTAACTAAGTAGAAATGCAACAGTGTGGTTAGTGGGCTCAAATTTTACAATCCTGAATCCACATTCTTAGTGAATCAGAGAAAGATCTAGAATAACCTTACAAAAACAAAGAAAAACTCAAAAGATCTTTCCCCAATCTGGATTCATCCAAGCTTGCATTCACAGTTCTTCAACACCACCTTCTCCTGTCTACACTATTTTCGCTAAAAACTATGACTGTATTCGACAGATGAATGGATAAAGAAGATGTGGTATATATACACAATGGAATATTATGCAGCCATCAAAAGGAATGACATCTTGCCATTTGCAACGACGTGGATGAACTGGAGGGTGTTATGCTGAGTGAAATAAGTCAATCAGAGAAAGACATGTATCGAATGACCTCACTGATATGAGGAATTCTTAATCTCAGGAAACAAACTGAGGGTTGCTGGAGGGGTGGGGGGTGGGAGGGATGGGGTGGCTGGGTGATAGACATTGGGGAGGGTATGTGCTATGGTGAGTGCTGTGAATTGTGCAAGACTGTTGAATCACAGATCTGTACCTCTAAAACAAATCGTGCAAAATTTATAATGTTAAGAAAAAAGGGAAGAATGAAGGGGGGGAAATTGGAGGGGGAGACAAACCATGAGAGACGATGGACTCTGAAAAACTGAGGGTTCTAGAGGGGAGGGGGAGGGGTTAGCCTGGTGATGGGTATTAGGGAAGCCACGTTCTGTGTGGAGCGCTGCGTGTTATGCACAATGAATCATGGGACACTACATCAAAAACTAATGATGTAATGTATGGTGATTAACATAAAATAAAAAATTTAAAGAAAAAACTATGTATTGATGCCAAACCCTTCCTTATGTTCTATCACCCACATAGCCTAGTCTCCCATATTTTGCTATATTCAAAATCTAGGTAACTTTCAAGAAGCAATTCAGTCTTTTCATTTCAAAGAAGCTTATTCTGATCTTCCTGTATAACTTTTTGTTAATTTCTAAAGTAGTTATCGATACCACTCATTTAGACAGTTTAAAATCGCAAAGCTTTGCCTTAAATATACCATATTTCATCAACTGCAAGATGCATATTCACATTTTAACACATTTCTGAATCCAGATGTAACTTATAATCAATGGCATGTCATCAATTAATTGGTGGCAATTTTTCTTAGTGGTATGTATTAAAATCAATTGGATCTTGAAGTCAATAAAATATGGTAAATACTTTTTGCATATATACTGAGTTTTAATCATCTTCATAGTTTACTTTTCACCTTTTCCTAAAATTTTGTGTGAAAAAAATGTACAGAAAAGATGAAAGAGTACAAAAACTACTCATACTACCACTCAGATTTAATAGTGGTAACATTTACAATATTAATACTGAATTTTAAAATGGACCATGTTCCTATGACATCCTTAATATCATTAGCAAAAAAAACTAGTTCTTAGGCATGAATATCAGAATCACAGAAAAAGTTTTTGTTTTTTTTTTTAAAGATTTTATTTATTTATTTGCGAGAGGGAGAATGAGAGATAGAGAGAATGAGAGGGAAGAGGGTCAGAGGGAGAAGCAGACTCCCTGCTGAGCAGGGAGCCCGATGTGGGACTCGATCCCGGGACTCCAGGATCATGACCTGAGCCGAAGGCAGTCGCTTAACCAACTGAGCCACCCAGGCGCCCTCACAGAAAAAGTTTTTACAAAATACATCTGCTGGGACCACCTAAGTTCCACCAAGCATCTACTAAATCTGGACATCGTTAGGTGGTAAGGAGCAGCATGGTTAGGGCCATAAGCTCTCTAGCCCAGGATCAAATCCTGGCTCAACCATTCACTTGTGACCTCAGCAACTTACCTAATCTATTTGTATTTTATTTCCCACCTGGAAACAGGAATTATAATAGTGCCCACCTAAATATGTTAACAGGGATTAAATGACTTCTAATGGGGCATGCATGACACACAGGAAGTACTTTCAACTGTTTACTAGAACAACTGATGCTACTACTACAATAATCTGGTTAAGAGCCACTACACTACTATAAAAAATAACTCAATATATTTAACATGCTCTTGACCATTAAGTGAAAAAAGGTGAATAAAACCGTACATAGTAGGCTACCATTTTTCTAAGGAAAGAAATATGAATACCTATTTATATAGACCCATCATGTAAACAAGGGAAGGATATACCTTTAAATTTTAATAAATGGTTACCTACAGAAGGAAGGAAGAGAGTGAAATGAAGGGAAAGAAACTGAACTTCTTTAAATATACCTTGTTTTCTAGATTCGACTTTGGAACCAAGTAAGTGTTTTATATATTCATAAAGCAAAACTGAATTTAAAAGGATTCCATAATAATAATATACCCTCATCTGTATTTCCAAACAACCACTGCTGAAAAGTCTTGATTCTCAATGGCACCAACATGATTACCTCAATTGATTCAAACCACTATCGACAGCAGTCTCAGAATAATAATATTACCATCAGATGTAAGATTAACAAAAACCTTTAAGCCCAGAATTTGATTTGGAAATACCAATTTTTTAAATGAAGGGGAAGTATCAATTTGAATACATGATATATTTTCTCTTAAAAATCTTTTTTACGGGGGGCTTTTACTGGGTGGCTCAGTCTTTGTCTGCCTTCGGCTCAGGTCATGGTCCCAGGGTCCTGGGATCGAGCCCTGCATCGGGCTCCGTGCTCGGCTGGAAGCCTGCTTCTCCCTCTCCCACTCCCCCTGCTTGTGTTCCCTCTCTCGCTGTGTCTCTGTCAAATAAAATCTTAAAAAATAAATTTTTTTACAGGGTGCCTGGGTGGCTCAGTCAGTTGAGCGTCTGCCTTTGGCTCAGGTCACGCATCAAGCCCTGCATTAGGCATCCCCGCTCAGCAGGGAGTCTATTTGTCCCTCTGCCCCTCCCCCTGCTCATGCACACACACTCTCGCTCCAATAAAATCTTTTAAAAAATCGTTTTTACATGGTTCCTAGCTCTGTCAATTTTTAAAAAGCCTAGAAACAATTCCCTAACATCCTAACTGTGGTCTCAAAACACTATTACCACAAAAAAAAAAAAAAACACCAAAAAAACAAAACAGGGTTCCTTGGAAAAATGGCTGATTCCAGGCCAGAAATGGGAACTATGTAAAATGAGCCTGGAACATCTTGTAACACCAGAAAGCAAAGCTACCAAAGACTCAGGAGCCAATCTGAAGGGGTTTCTGCTCACCAGAGATAGGGCAGTTTGATTCATAATGAGGATAAGGCAATGTTTGATTAAAACACAAGATATTGATATTAAAAAAACATTAGTCAACTTTTGATGCTACAAAACCAACTCATTTTTAAAAGTGGTAAACAAATGGGCAAACACACATAACTGAAATGGAATTCCTGGAACTAACATATAAGCAAATAACAGATGAGAGGCAATCCTCTTTACAGAAGTATTCCAGCTTATCAACAAGGCACGAGAGAATTCACCATTCTGCAAACATTAGTGCATACAAGCAATAATCACCGAGAACTCATAACTATAACAGACAACCATGCACTGCATGCCTCCTGATGAAAGGATGTCATAGCAGCTAGGAAGTAAACTTGCTAAAAGAAAAAAATAAAACCCTGAATCTGATCAAACTTCAAAATCTAACCACCAATTTACAAGAAAAAAATAAAGGACAGAGGAATATGTTAAATACCATAGGGTACTTAGCAAAGTCCAGAACATGGGAAACTAAAAGACAAATTAACCAGTTACTTAAAAAAAATAAAAGGGGGGGAAAGATAGCTGGGAATCATTTGTAGGTTATGAGAAACAAGAATCCAAGTAGCTATGAGAACACTCAGCACCCAGATCCTGATTTCTCAGTACCATTCCCCATTAAAAGGAATCAGAAATCCTTAGAGAAGCTGCTGATTCTAGGTCTGAAACAGGGAAAGTACAGTGTGAACCTGGAATATATTTTTGTGCTAGAAAGTGCTCAAAGAATGATGGAGTCATGTTAAGAGATGGAGGAGCCAGCCCGAAGGGACTCCTCCTGGACAAATTGAGGACAATTTGAACATCAAAATGAATAATGACAGAAGACATTAATGCATTCTAACACACTGAAAAATAACAATCTGAGTCCATACTAATACTAAAATTAATTCATTAATGGGATGGGGCAAGAGAAGAGTGCCAACTTATAAATGGAGAAGGAATGAGAGAAAATTCCCCCTTCTTCCAACCATCTTATAAATTGATTCAGGCAAAGAATCCTCTGTGAATGTTAAAACACTGGGTAAAAATTTTTGAAAATGGGATATTCATCATTTGGCAGTTCCACAAAATGTTTAACATGTGGTCCAACAATTCCATTCCTATGTCCACACTCAAAAGGAATTAAAACCTTCACCTCCATAAAACATTCTACATGAATGTTCATAGCAGCTTTATAATGGCCAAAAAGTGAGATCGACCTAAACACCCATCAACAGATAAATGGCTGAAAAAGTGGTGTATCCAGACAGCAGATATCATTCCATTAGAAAAAGGAATGAAGTCCTGATACATGCTACACCATGAATGAACCTTGAAATCATGCCAAGTGTAAGAAACCAGACATGAAAGGCCACATTTTGTATGGTTCCATTTACATGAAATCTCCAGAATAGGCAACACCATAGAGGCAAGAGGGGCGCCTGGGTGGCTCAGATGGTTGAGCGTCTGCCTTCGGCTCAGGTCATGATCCCAGGGTCCTGGGATCGAGCCCCACACATCGGGCTCCTGGCTCAGCGGGGAGCCTGCTTCTCCCTCTCCCTCTGCCTCTCTCCCTGCTCATGCTCTCTCTCTATCTCTGTGTCTCAAATGAATAAATAAAATCTTTAAAAAAATCATCTTTAAAAAAAAACAAAAAACCATAGAGGCAGAAAGTGGTTGCCAAGGGATGGAGACTGACTGGTAAAGGGTATGGGTTTCTTTCTGGGGTGATGACAATGTTCTAGAATTAGATAATGGTGATGGTTTCATAACTTGGTGAATATACTAAAAATCACTGAATTTGTATACTTCAAAAAGAGCAAAGTTTATGGTCTGAATTCTATCTCAAAAAAGCTACTTTTAGGGCGCCTGGGTGGCTCAGTTGGTTAAGCGACTGCCTTCGGCTCAGGTCATGATCCTGGAGTCCCAGGATCGAGTCCCGCATCGGGCTCCCTGCTCAGCAGGGAGTCTGCTTCTCCCTCTGACTCTCTTCCCTCTCATGCTCTCTCTCTATCTCATTCTCTCTCTCAAATAAATAAATAAAATCTATAAAAAAAAAAAATTAAAAAAAAAAAAGCTACTTTTAAACAAAGATAATCAAGATGTTTTAGGAGAGCAAATCTGATCGAAATATCTAAACTGAATGGAAACAGGTAATCCAATATGGAATTAGAGCAGTAGTGCCTATGGCCTGTGACTCAGGTGGGCCTGGCTTCAGATAAAGCAGTGAAGTGAGAATGGGAGAAGTGGCAGGGCGTAAGCGGGGACTGGCACTTACAAGACACTTATCCACCGGGAAAAGGAGCTATGCAGAAACTTCTGGGTGAGCACCAACTTAAGGGGAGTGGTCTGGTGGGTGTGGGACAAGGGCGAGGGGTGTCAGTCTTATGTCTGAGGTATTCATGTCCCTGTCCAACAAGATCAAAGGGTCACAACCTTTCTCCAGACATTCCTGAAAGCCCTTTCAGAGGTCCTCACCCGTGGCTGACAAGCTGGCACCTCCTGTCCCTGTCGTCTGAGTCAATCCCACTCACCTGGAAAGCTCCAAAAGGAGATTTTTGTTTCTGCTGGGCATGGCTCTTCTACCTCCAATTTGAGGATGAGGTCTGGTTTGGTCACCTGCGGCCCTGCTAATGAGAAATGACAGTGATACGTCCTGGATCTTCAGAGCCTCTGAGAAAGAGGGCAGTGGGGTCTGGGGCAGCATGAGAGACCGATCACTTGACACAGTGGTCCAATGGTCAAGTCGAACCATTTCACCTGGGTTTTGAGTTCACAAACACCCTGTCAGGAAACTTCAATCCCTGGAACTCAATGTCCAACTTTTCAAGCAGTTCAGAGACCTTACAAGTTTTCCAAACCGAGAAAGGAAAGGCCCTCTATCAGACACAATAATCACAAGCAGCAAAATTACCTGAGGAAGCCATTCTTACCCACAGAGACCAGGTTGCTGTAGGTCTCCAGCATCACTTCTCTGTACAGAGTCTTCTGTGGAGGGTTCAGGTACTGCCACTCCTCTGGGGTGAAATCCACAACCACATCCCCGAATGTCACGAGTCCCTGTAATTGCACATTCCTTTTACTCTAAAATACTGACCACTCGGTGATGAGGATGAAATGTAGGGAACTGCTGATTGGGTTCCCAGTTCGTGATGATGACTTAATACAGGATGCCTACCTTGTTGGAAAATCACAAACCATGGCAGAAAAACTATTCCATCAAGTACATGGAATATTCCATAAGTGTACAGAATATATGTAAGACAATGTGGTATTTGCACAAGGATAGACAAATAGTCCAGTAGGACTAAAAAGAGAATCTAAATGCCATATGGACACCTGAGTTATGACAAAGTTGACACTGCGAGGCAGTGGGGAGAGGATGATCTTTTCAAATAAATGTGGATGGATTACTGGATATCCATAGGGGGTAGAATTTATCCACTAACTCACCACACACAAAAATGAGCTACAGAGAAATTGTAAATCTAATGTGAAAGATAACACAATAAGGTGCCTAGAAAACAGTACAGGAAAATGTTTTCATAGTCTTGGTGTAGGGAAAGAATTCTAAAATAAGATGTGAAAAGCACTACTCATGAAGGAAAAGATTTATAAAAAATACAGCAGTCAGGGAAATACAAATCAAAACCACAATGAGAGAGTTACCACCTCACACCTGTCAGAATGGCTAAAATCAACAACACAAGAAACAACAGGTGTTGGCGAGGATGTGGAGAAAGGGCGGTGGGAATGCAAACTGGTACAGCCACTCTGGGAAACAGTATGGAGGTTCCTCAGAAAGTGTAAAATAGAGCTACCCTACAATCCAGCAACTGCACTACTATTTACCCAAAGGATTCAAAGATACTGATTTGAAGGGGTACATGCACCCCGATGTTTACTGCAGCATTATCAACAATAGCCAAATTATGGAAAGAGCCCAAATGTCCATCGACTGATGAATGGATAAAGAAGATGCGGTCTAGATCTACAATGGACTAGTATTCCGCCATAACAAAGAATGAAATCTTGCCATTTGCAACGTGGATGGAGCTAGAAAGTATTATGCTAAGTGGAATAAGTCTGTCAAAGAAAAATAAATACCATATGATTTCACTCGTATGTGGAATTTAAAAAACAAAATGAATGAGGAAAGAGGAAAACAAAAGAGCGAGAGAGGCAAGCCAAGAAACAGACTCTTGACTACAGGGACCAAACTGCTGGGTACCAGAGGGGGGGGGGTGGAGGGATGAGTGAAACAGGTGATGGTTTTAAGGAGAGCACTTGTGATGAGCAGCGGGTGTTGTACGCCAAGTGTTGAGTCACTCTATTGTACGCCTGAAACTAGTAATACGCTGTATCTTAACTAACTGGAATTTAATAAAAACAAAAAAATAACAGTAGAACAGTAAAAAGGCAAGCCTTAAATGGGGCGATTATCTGCAACAATCAAAAGTGATAAAGGGATCTTATCTGGAAAATATAAAACCCCTGCAAATCAATAAGAAACACACAAACAACACCAAAAAACAGAGAAGAGATGTGAATATGTACTTCACTAAAAACAAAACCCAAATGGCCTATGAGTATAAGAAAATGTACCAATCAGCACTCAGGTAAATGAAAATTTAAGCCATGCTGAGACACTCCTATGCCCCCACTAAAAAGGTTATAATTAAGCAGACTAAAATATCATAAGATTGTGGTGAAATGAGAACTCTCACACTTAGCAGGAATATATACTGGCAGAGTTGCTTGGGGAAATTGACAGTGTTTACTAAAGTTAATGATTTGCATACATTATGACGCAGCAATTCTACTTCTAGGTACACAGCTTAAAGAAAATCATGCATATATGCTCTAGAAAACAAGTACAGGATGTTCACAGAAGCACTACTTCTAAAACTAAATTGTGGAAAAAATGCAGATGTCCCTCAACAACACAAAGAGAGGGCAAGAGTGGGGGTTCCGAGGTCCTCGCCCTGTTCTAATCTTGACCTTTATACTTGAAAATTACTTTCGCCAAAAGTACAAAGGCAGTTCAAGGGAAAATGGGAGTTCCCATGTCAACAAACGATGCTGGAACAATTGGATCTACATATGCAAAAACAACTCCAGCAAATACCTCCCACATGTATAAAACTCAAACCTCAAAACAGATCGCAGACCTAAATGTAAAATCTAAACCTATAAAATTTCTAGAAGAAAATATAGGAGGGGCGCCTGGGTGGCTCAGTCAGTTAAGCATCCAACTCTTGATCTCAGCTCAGGTCTTGATCTCAGAGTCATAAGGTCAAGCCCTGTGTGCTGGGCTCCACGCTGGGTGTGGAGCCTACTTAAACACACACACACACAGGAGAAAATCTTTTAACCTTCAGTTAGTCAAGTATTTCTTACATGGGACAGCAAAATTCAAAAGACCGTCTTAAGAGAAGAAAAAGCCACAGAATGAAAGAAAATATTTACAAATCACATTCTGGCCAAAAAAAAAAAATTGTACTGAGACTATATAAAGAACTCTCAAAACTAAAAAAAAAAAAAAAAAAGGCAAAAGAAAGATATTAAACCAAAGAAGATATACAAATGAAAAATAAGCACATGGAAAGATATTTAACATCTTAGTCATGAAGAAATTGCAAATTAAAACCACAATGGGAGTTCGAGACGGCCCTGTGGGAAGACCAGGAAATCACCCCCTTCCATGGACAAAACAAACTTACAGCTCTATATAGAATAACTTTCCTCCAAAAAGGACCTGAGAACTAGATGGAACAGCAGCGCCTCCACAACAAAAGGCAAAGAGACACAACGAGAAGGCAGGAGAGGCAGTGACAGAACCTCCTGTGGGACCCCACGAGTGGTGACCCCCCACAACTGGAAGAGGTCACAAAAATATGGAACTCTACTCAAAGAGTAAAAGGACTGTGTCCCACATCAGCAACCTCTGACCCTGGGGGCCCGCACCAGAAAGCCCACAAAATGTTTGGTTTTGAAAATCAATGGGAATCAAGACCAGGAGAATCATAGAATGTAGGGAACATAGAGTTCCCATTCTTTTTTTTTTTTTTTTAAGATTTTATTTATTTGACAGAGAGAGATACACTGAGAGAGGGAACACAAGCAGGGGGAGTGGGAGAGGGAGAAGCAGGCTTCCCGCGGAGCAGGGAGCTCCATGCGGGGCTCCATCCCAGGACCCTGGGATCATGACCTGAGCCGGAGGCAGACGCCCCTAGAGCTCCCATTCTTAAAGGGCTCTCGCGCGAAACCCACTCACCCTGATATCCAGTGCAGAAGCAACAGACTGAAAAGTGCCTAGACAACAAAGAAGAGAGAGACGCTAATTTTTTTTCCTTATTTATTTGTCAGAGAAAAAGAGAGCACAAGCAGGGGAAACGGCAGGCAGAGGGAGAAGCAGACTCCCCGCAGAGCAGGGAGCCCAATGCGGGGCTGGATCCCAGGACCCCGGGATCATGACCTGAGTTGCAGGCAAATGCCCAACCGACTGAGCCACCCAGGTGTCCCAAATATATGTTATATTTATATAAATGTAAGTGTCCCAGAAATTCTATTAAATTTCTAAAACTCTGATATATCCTGGTATAATGTTATCAATCATAAGTCTAGTTGTTATTTTTTTTTAAGATTTTATATATTTATTTGTCAGAGAGAAAGAGAGCAGAAGCAGGGGAAGCAGCAGGCAGGAGAAGCAGACTCCCCGCTGAGCAAGAAGCCCGATGCCGGACTCGATCCCAGGACCCCGGATCCTGACCTGAGCAGAAGGCAGACACTTAACTGACTGAGCCCTCCGGCGCCCAGCACACACTAATTTTAAAGCAGCTGCCACAGAGACAGGAACTTACAAGGACTTTATCTGGAGATGGATGTGCTGGCCAACAGCATTTTTGCAATCTCATCCTAATTTGCTGGTGATGAAGCCAACAGGCACCATTTTTGGTGCCTACTAGCACCAGAGGACATGCTCTGCCCACCCCATGCCATGACGGGGCTGGGCTAGCACCCCATGCACCCTGCACAGCGTCCAAGGCACAGGGAGGACAGGTGGACATCCCAAGCCCCATTCGCCTTGCTCAGTGGCCAAGATGCCAGCAGGCCCGGTCAGTGACCTGATCCACACCTTCCCACATAGTGGCTAAGCTGCAAATGGATATAGGGCAAGTGCCCTGAGCCCTGCCCTCCCCATGCAGAGACCAAGCCACAGTGGAAGGGCAAGCAGCTTGAATCCCACTCTCCCCATGCAGCAGCCCAGCCACAAAAGAGCCGGGCAAGTGCCCTGAGCCCTGCCTTCCCCACACAGCAGCTGTGGTCTGATCACAGCCAGCATGCACATGCAGCCCACACAAGGGACACCATAGAATGCCTGACTCTGGGGGCCAAGGGAGACTTTTGGGCCACATGGAACATTTCCTACACAAGACTGTTCCTTCAAGACTGAGGGAGGTAGCTGTTTTACCTAATACATGTAGACAAACACAGAGAGACAAGCAAAATGAGGACACAGAGGAATATTTTCCAAACCAAAGAAGAAGGCAAACCCTCAGGAAAAGACCTTAATGAAATAGAGATTAGCAGCCTACCCGATAAAGAATTCAAAGTAATGGTCGTAAAGATGTTCACTGATCTCAGGAGAAGAAAGGATGAACACAATAAGAACTTCAACAAAAAGAGGGGACGCCTGGGGGACTCAGTCGGTTAAGCGTCAGCCTTCAGCTCAGGTCATGATCTCAGGGTCCTGGGATTGAGCGTCGGGCTCCCTGCTCGGTGGGGAGTCTGCTTCTCTCTCTCCCTCTCCCTCTGCTCGTGTTCTCTGTCACAAATAAATAAATAAAATCTTAAAAAAAAAACAAAAACAAAGAACTTCAACAAAAAGAAAAAATATGTGGGTACCTGGGGGGCTCAGTAGGTTAAACGTCTGCCTTCAGCTCAGGTCATGATCTCAGGGTCCTGGAATCGAGCCCTGTGTCGGGTTCCCTGCTCAGTGGGGAGCCTGCTTCTCTCTCTCTCTCGGCCCCGCCCCCCCGACTCATGCACACACTCTCTCAAATAAATGTCTTTTGAAAAAAAAAAGAAAAAATATGTAAGTACTGAACAGAAGTTATAACTAAACTGAAAAACACACCTGAGGGGTTCAAAAGCAGAACAGATGAGATAGAAGCACAAATCAGGGAAGCAATGGAAAACATCCAGAAAGAGCAGCAAAGAAAAAAATAAGAACTAAAAAAGTAAGGACACCAACTTGTGAGACCACTGGCACAACATTAAGCAGAATAACATTTGCATTATAGAGTTCCAGAAGGTAGGAGAGAGAAAGGATCAGAAAAATTATTTAAAGAAATAATGGCTGAAAACTTCCCTAACCTGGAGAAGGATACAGACATCCGGTTTAAGAAGCCCAAAGAATTCGACATAAGATGAACCCAAGGGAAAACATACCGAGACACATTACAATTACAATGGCTAAAGTTAAGGATACAGAGAAAATCTTAAAAGCAGTAAGAGAAAAGCAAAGTATTATGTACAAAAGAAACCCAAGAAATCTATCAGATTTTTCAGCAGAAACATTGCAGACCAGAAGGGAGTGGGATGACATATTCAAAGTGCTGAAAGGGAAAAACTGCTAACCAGGAATTCTCTACCCACAAAGGTTACCATTCAGAATTGAAGGAGAGAGTAAGAGTTTTTCAGATAAGCAAAATCTAACAGAGCTCATCACCACTAAACTGGCCTTACAAGAAATGTTAAAGGGACTTCTCTAAGCTAAGAAGAAAAGGCACTAATTTGTATTTTTAAAAAAAGCAATATAACAATACTTGTATCAGACAAATTAGACTTTAAAACAAAGACCATAACAAAAGACAAAGAAGGGTACTACACAATGATAAAGGGGTCTATCCAACAAGAGGACATGACATTTGTAAATATCTATGCACTGAACATAGGGGTGCCTAAATACATATAACAAACATTAACAGAAATAAATAGAGAAATAGACAGCAATACAGTAATAGTAGGGGACGATAACCTCTCACTTAAATCAATGGATAGATCATCCAGACAGAAAATCAGTAAGAAAACATTGGCCTTACAATACATTACACTAGATGGATCTAACAGATAGATACGTAACACCCCATCCAAAAACAGGAGAATACATATTCTTGAGGGCTCAGGGAACACTCTCCAGGATGGACCACATGTTAGATCACAAAACAAGTCTTAACAAATTTAGGAAGACTGAAATCATATCAAGCATCTTTTCCACCACAGTGGTATGAAACTAAAAACCAATTACAAGACCCAACTGGAAAAACACAAACATATGGAGACTAAACAACATGCTATTAAATAACCAATCAAGAAATCAAAAGATAACATGAGGGGTGCCTGGGTGGCTCAGTCGGTTAAGCATCCAACTCTTGGTTTCAGCTCAGATCATGATCTCAGGGTCTTGAGACTGGGCCCCAAGTCGAGCTCTGTGCTCAGCGTGGAATCTGCTTGGGATTCTCTCCCTCTCCCTCTCCCTGCCCCTCCCCCCACTTACACATGGGCATGCGCTCTCTCTCGCTCTCTAAAATAAATAAAAATCTTTAAAAAAAAAAGATAACATGACACAAATGAAAATGGAAACACAATGGACCAAAATCTTTCGGACACAGGAAAAGCAGTTCTAAGAGAGAGAAGTTCATAGCAATACAGGCCTACCTCAGGAAACAAGAAAAACATCAAATAAACAATCTGTCTTAACATTCAAGGAAATAAGAACAAAGCCCAAAGTTAGTAGAAAAAAGGAAAGAATGAAGATCAGAATGGAAATAAATAGAGACTAAAAGCACAATAGAAAACATCAATGAAACTAAGCTGGTTCTTTGTAAAGATAAACAAAATCAACAAACTTCTAGCCAGACTCAAGAAGAGACAGAGCCCAAATAAAATCAGCAACAAATGAGAAGTTATAACTGATACCACAGAAATAACAAAGGACTGTAAGAGAATACTATCAACAATTATACACCAACAAATCAGACAACCTAGAAAAAAATGGATAAACTCCTAGAAACAATATCTTCCAACACTGAATCATGAAGAATTAGAAAATCTGAAGACTGATTACTAATAATGAAACGAATCAAGGGCACCTGGGTGGCTCAGTCGGTTAAGCGTCTGCCTTTGGCTCAGGTCATTATCCCGGGGTCCTGGGATCGAGCCCCACGTCGGGCTCCTTGCTCAGTGGGGAGCCTGCCTCTACCTCTCCCTCTGCCTCTCTCCCCGCTCATGCTCTCTCTCTCTCTCTGTATGTGTCTCAAATGAATAAATAAAATCTTTAAAAAAATTTTTTTAAAACTCCCAACAAACAAAAGTCCAGGTCAAGTTGGCCTTCTCAAATTATTCCAACCCTTGAAGAGGAAGGAACACTTCCACACTCATTATACAAAGCCAGCATTACCTGGATACCAAAACCAAAGACACTACAAAAAATTACAGGCCAATATCCATGATGAACATAGACGCAAAAGTCCTCAACTAAATATTAGCAAACCGAATTCAATAAAAGGATCATACCCCATGACCAAGTGAGATTAATTCCAGGCATACAAGAATGGTTTAACATCTATAAATTGATCCATGTGATACACCAAAAAAAGCATTTGACAAAATTCAACATTCATTTGTGATAAAAACTCTCAACAAACTGGGTATACAGAGAAGGTATCGCAACACAATAAAGGCCATATATGACAAGCCCATACCTAATATAATACTCAACAGTGAAAAGGTGAAAGAAAGCCTTTCCTCTAAGATCAGAAACAACATAAGGATGTCCACTCACCACTTTTATTCAACATAGTACTGGAAGGCCTAGCCACAGTAATTATGCAGAAAAAAAAAAGAAATAAAGGAACTAAATGGGAAGAAGTAAAACTGTCACTATTTGCAGATAACATATTATATAAAAAAACCTTGAAGACTCCACCAAAAAATCATTAGAATAAATTCAGTAAAGTTGCAGGACACAAAATTTATATACAGAAATCTGTTGTGTTTCTATACACTAATACCAAACTATTGAAAGAGATATTTTTTTTAAAGATTTTATTTATTTATTTGACACAGAGACAGACAGCAGGAGAGGGAACACAAGCAGGGGGAAGGGGAGAGGGAGAAGCAGGCCTCCTGTGGAGCAGGGAGCCCGATGCGGGGCTCGATCCCAGGACTCTGGGATCATGACCTGAGCCAAAGGCAGAAGCTTGACGACTGAGCCACCCAGGCGCCCCCATCGAAAGAGATATTAAGATAATCAGATTTACAAGTGCATCAAAAAAAACCCTAAAATACCGAGGAGTAAATTTAACCAAGGACATGAAAGACATGTATTCTGAAAACCATGAGCCACAGATGAAAGAAACTGAAGATGAAACAAATAAATGGAAAGATACCATGCTCACAGATTGAAAGAAATAATATTGTTAACATGCTGTAGCTAAAGCAATCTATAGATTTAATGCAATCCCTGTCAAAATACCAAGGGCATTTTTCACAGAACTGTAACAAATGATCCTAAAATTTATATGGAACCACAAAACATCTCCAATAGACAAAGCAATCTTGAGAAAGAACAAAGCTAGGTATCATGCTCCCTGATTTTAAACTATACTACAAAGATATAGTAATCAAAACAGTATGGTACTAGGAAAAAACGGACACACAGATCAATGGACCAAACTAGAGAACCCAGAAATAAACCTATGCTTATATGGTCAATTAATCTAGAACAAAGGAGGCAAGAATCTAACAATGGAGAAAAGACAGTCTCTTAAATAAATGGGTGCTACATGCACAATGGGCAGCTACATGCAAAAGAATGAAACTGGACCACTTTCATACACCATATACAAAAATAAGCTCAACGCCTGGGGAACACGGTAGGGAGATTATTCACTCTTCTTGGAGTGCATGCCTGAGAGGCAGCACTCATGGAGACACCTCCCTGGGAACAAAGAAGCTGGCCAGCGCCATTTCGATTCCCCACCCCTCAACATACACAGAGCCATCTGTGGCAAGCAGTATACGCTGATGCTAGCTACCTGACTTGCTTACACCAAGCCCCACACCCCTGCAGGCAGGTGGAACTGCCCTTCTCAGTCATGCTTGCCTCAGTCCCAGCATGGCAGGCTCCTCCCCCAGAGACCAGCATAAACCCCTGTCCACACCACAACTCCTAACCAGGGAGTTTTTTCTGCAGGGCCTCAGTTTCAATGAAGTTGGTGAGAGGTCTCATTTAACAAGCGGACCAGAGCACACCTAGTTCAAACTCGCCACATTTCAGGCCAGGGACCAAACACTGCCCACAGCAGGCAAGGAGAGCCTCCACAGATGACTGGCCTGCAGGACAGAGCAGCCAGAACACAACAGCAGAGCTCAAGCAGCACACACTGGAGACACTCCATGAAGTGCCAGGGCCTGGGCACTCCATGGCCTCTTCATAAGGCCATTACTTTCAGAAACAGGAGACATAAATGGCTTCTCTACCGCACAGAAAAAGGCAGAGACTTAGATAAAATGTGGAGACAAAGGAAATTATCCCAAATGAAAGAACAAGGCCATGGCCAGAGATCTAACCAAAACAGATATAAGTAACATGCCTGATGGAGAATTTAAAGCCACGATAATAAAGATACACACTGGGCTTGATAAAAGAATAGAAGACATCAGTGAGACGCTTTCCAAAGAGAGAAAAAAGTTAAAAAAGAATCAATCAGGGGTGCCTGGGTGGCTCAGAAGGGTAAGCGTCTGCCTTCGGTTTGACTCTCACCTCAGGTCTTGATCTCAGGGTCATGAATTCAAGCCCCATTTGGGGGGGGGGTCTACTTAAAAAAAAAAAAAAACTGACCAGAGATGAAGAGCGCAATAAACAAGATTAGAAACACACCTGATGTAACAACAGCAGGCTAGAAGCAGAGGAATGAACTAGTGACCTAGAAGACAAAGTAATGGAAAGTATGTAATGAAGATGAAGAAAAGAGAGAGAAGAATTATGCAACATGAGAACAGACTTAGTAAACTCAGTGACTCCACCAAACGTAATAACATTCATATTGTAGGAGTCCCAGAAGAAGGAGAGAGAGAAAGGGGGGGCAGAAAATTTATTTGAAGAAATAATAGCTGAAAACTTCCCTAATCTGGGCATGGAAACAGACATCTAGATCCACAAAGCACAGAGAACTCCCATGAAAATCAACAAAAGCAGGCCAACACGAAGACATATTGTAATTAAATTTGCAAAATATACTGATACAGAAAAAAATCTAAAAAGCAGTAAAACAAAAGAAGTCCTTATTGGCACCCAGCTGGCTCAATCAGTACAACATGTGACTCTTTATCCCAAGATTGTGGGTTTGAGCCCCACGCTGGGTATAGAGATAATTTAAAAAATAAAATCTTAAAAAATTTAGTCCTTGGGTTGCCTGGGTGGCTCGGTTGGTCAAACATCTGCCTTTGGCTCAGGTCATGATCCCAGGGTCTGGGATCGAGTCCCACATCAGGCTCCTTGCTCAGCGGGGAACCTGCTTCTCCCTCTCTCTGCCGCTCCCCTTGCTTGTGCGCTGACAAAAAAATAATCAGAATCTTAAAAAAAAATTAGTCCTTAACATACAAGGTAAGACCCATAAGGCTAGCTGCAGATTTATCAAAAGAAACTTGGAAAGCCAACAAGGAGTGGCATGATATATTCAAAGTGCTGACTGGAAAAATCTGCAGCCAAGAATCTATCCAGCAAGGCTAACATTCAGAATAGGCGAGATAACAAGTTTCCCAGACAAACAAAAAATAAAGGAGTATGTAACCACTAAACCAGCCCTGCAAGAAATATTAAAGGGAACTCTTTGAGTGGAAAGGAAAGACCAAAAGTGACAAAGACAAGAAAGGAACAGAGAAACTCTCCAGAAACAGGAAATAAAATGGCAATAAATGCATATCTATCAATAATTGCTCTGAATGTAAATGGACTAAATGCTCCAATCAAAAGACATAGGGTGTCAGAATGGATAAAAGAAAACAAGATCCATCTATATGCTGCCTACAAAAGATTCATTTTATTTCACTTTTTATTTTTTTAAGTAATCTCTACACCCAGTGTGGGGCTCGAACTCACAACCCTGAGATCAAGAGTCACATGGCTACTGTCTGAGCTAATCAGGCACCCCATACAAGAGATTAGATCTAAAGACATCTACAGATTGAAAGTGAAGGGATAGAGAAAAATTTATCATGCAAATGGATGTCAAAAGAAAGCCAGAGTAACTACTTATACTGGACAAACTAGACTTTAAAACAAAGACTGTAACAAGAGACTGAAGAAGCGCACTATATCATAATAAAGGGGACAATCCAACAAGACATTATAATTGAAAGTATTTATGCACCCAACCTGGAAGCACCCAAATATATAAAACAATTAATAACACGTGCTTTCTTTAATGTTAATAGTGTCCTTGTTTATGTCTAATGTCTGGCCCCCTTGCAAGTTACTTTTTTTTTTAAAGATATTTATTTATTTATTTATTTATTTAAAGACTACTTATTTATTCATGAGAGATGGGGGGGCTGAGGGAGAAGCAGGCTCCCAAGGAGCTGAGCCACCCAGGCGCCCCCTTGCAAGTTACTTTTATTTGTTGTTATTATTATTTGTTCTTGACTATTAACTGTAAGAGGTAACAAAGTGTCTTTGGTTAAAAAAAAAAACAATAACAAACATAAAAAACGAATTGATAACAATACAATAATAGTAGAGGATATTAACACCCCACTTACATCAAGGGACAGAAAATAAACAAGGAAACGACAGCTTTGAATGACGCACTGGACCAGACGGACTTACAGATATATTCAGAACATTCCATCCTAAAACAGCAGAATACACATTCTTTTCAAGTGCGCATGGGACATTCTCCAGAATAGATCACAGATTACATCACAAAACAGGTCTCAATAAATACAAAAAGACTGAAGTCATACCATGCACCTTCTCTGACTGCAACATTATGAAATTTGAAGTCAACCCCAAGAAAAAAATCTGGAAAGACTGCAAACACATGGAGGTTCAACAATATGCTACTGAACAATGAATGTGTCAACCAGGAAATCAAAGAAATAAAAAAAAAAATACGCGGAACAAATAAAAATTAAAACACAATGGTCCAAAACCTTTGGGATGCAGCAAAAGCAGACCTAAGAGGGAAGTATATACCAATACAAGCCTACCTCCAGAAGCAAGAAGAAAATCTCAAATAAACAACCCAACCTTACACCTAAAGGAACTAGGTAAAAAACAAATGAAGCCCAAAGCCAGCAGAAAGAAGGAAATAATGATTAGAGGAGAAATAGAATGACAGAGAAATTTAACAAAACAATAGAACAGATCAATGAAATCAGGAGCTGGTTCTTCGAAAAAATTAATAAAATTGAGGGGCGCCTGGGGGGCTCAGTCGGTTAAGTGTCTGCCTTCAGGTCAGGTCATGATCTCAGGGTCCTGGGGTCAAGCCCTGCGATGGGGAGTCTGCTTCTCCCTCTGCCCCTCCACCTGCTCATGCTCGCTCGCTCTCTCCTAAATAAAATCTTTTTAAAAAATTAATAAAATTGATAAACCTCTAGCCAAACTTATCAAAAAGAAAAGAGAAAGGACCCAAATAGATAAAATCATGAATTAAAGAGATCACAACCAACATCACAGAAATACAATTATAGGAGAACATTATGAAAAACTATATGCTAACAAGTTGGACAACCTAGAAGAAATGGATAAATTCCTACAAACATATAACCTACCAAAGCTGAAACAGGAGGAAACAGAAAAGTTGAACAGACCCAACACCAGCAAGGAAATTGAATCCGTAATCAAAAAACTCCCAACAAACAAAAGTCCAGAGTGCTCACTTCAGCAGCACATATACTATGAAGTCCAGGGCCAGATGGCTTCATAGGCAAATTCTACCAAACATTTAAACTTTTTTTCTAAAAAAGATTTTATTTATTCATTTGAGAGACAGAGACAGAGATAGTGAGAGAGAGCACAAGTGGGGAGGAGATGGAGAAGCAGGCTCCCCCCAGAGCAAGGAGCCCGACGCGGGACTCGATCCCAGGACCCCAGGATCATGACCCGAGCCGAAGGCAGATGCTCAACCGACTGAGCCACCCAGGCGCCCTCTACCAAACATTTAAAGAAGAGTTAATACCTATTCTTCTCAAACTATTCCAAAACACAGAAAAAGAAGGAAAACTTCCACATTCATTCTAGGAAGGCAGCATTACCCTGATACCAAAATCAGATAAAAAAACACCACTAAAAAAGAGAACTACAGGCCAATATCCCTGACGAACATGGATGCAAAAATTCTCAATAAAATACTAGCAAACCAAATCTAACAATACATTAAAAAAATCATTCACTACGATCAAGTGGGATTTATTCCTGGGTTGCAAGGGTGGTTCAATATTCACAAATCAATGTGATACATCATAGAACCATACGATCATTTCAATAGATGCAGAAAAAGCATCTGACAAAGTACAACATCCATTCGCGATAAAAACCCTCAACAAAGCAGGTTTAGAGGGAACATACTTCAACATAATAAAGGCCATCTATGACAAACCCACAGCTAGCATCATACTCAATGGGGAAAAACTGAGTGCTTCTCCTTTACAGTCAGGAACGAGACAGAGATATCCACTCTCTGAGTACTTTATTTACCTGAGTACTGGAAGTCCTAGCCACCACAATCAGAGAATGAAAAGAAATAAAAGTATCCAAATAGGCAAGTAAAAACTAAAATTTTCACTATTTGCAGATGACATGATACTGTACACAGATGATCCCAGGGTCCTGGGATCGAGTCCCACATCAGGCTCCCTGCTCAGCGGGAAGCCTGCTTCTCCCTCTCCCACTCCCCCTGCTTGTGTTCCTGCTCTCGCTGTGTCTCTCGGTCAAATAAATAAATAAAATCTTTAAAAAAAAAAAAAGAAAGAAAACCCAAAAGACTGCACGAAGAAACTGCTAGAACTGATACACAAATTCAGTAAAATCACAGGATACAAAATCAATGTACAGAAATCTGTTGCATTTCTATACACCACTAATGAAGCAGCAGAAAGAAAAATTAAGGAATCAATCCCAGGGGCACCTGGGTGGCTCAGTCAGTTAAGCATCTACCTTCAGCCCAGGTCATGATCCCAGGGTCCTGGGATCAAGCCCCACATCAGGCTCCCTGCTCGATGGGCAGCCTACTTCTCCCTCTCTACTGCTTATACTCTCCTGCATTCTCTCTCTCTCAAATAAATAAAATCTTTAAAAAAAAAATCAATCCCATTTACAATTGCACCAAAACCAGTAAGATACCTAGGAATAAACCTAGCCAAAGAGATGAAAGATCTGTACTCTGAAAACTAAAACACTAATAAAAGAAATTGAAGATGACACAAAGAAATGGAAAGACAGGGGTGCCTGGGTGGCTCAGTCGGCTAAGCATCAGACTCTTGATTTCAGCTCATGTCATGATCTCAAGGTGGTGATATCAAGCCCCACATCAGGCTTCAGGCTCAGCATGGAGTCTGCTTCAGATTCTCTCTCTCCCTCTCCCCCGACTCATTCTCTCTCCTTCTCTCCCCCTTCTTTTTTTTAAAGATTATTTATTTATTTATTTGATAGAGAGAGAGAGAGAGAGAGAGAGAGAGCGCACAAGCAGGGGGAGCGGCAGGCAGAGGGAGGGAGAAGCAGGCTCCCCGCACAGCAGGGGGAGCCCAATGTGGGACTCTATCCCAGGACCCGGGATCATGACCTGAGCTGAAGGCAGTCATTTAACCAACTGTGCCACCCAGGCGCCCTCTCTCTCAAAATAAATTAAGTAAAATCTTGAAAAAAGAAATGGAAAGACATTCTGTGCTCATGGATTGGAAGAGCAAATATTGTTAAAATATCTATACTAAAAATTAGATTTATTATAAACTACAATAAAATACAAACAAAAACTTTCCAATTTTTTCCCAGAATACCAACTGAAGTAAGTAAAGATTCCTGAAACTGCAAATGGACCTGAGTGTCCCAGTGCAGTACAATCCTAAGTTTTAAACAATGTGCAGGGGTCACTACGAACCCTGTGTCACCAGCAAAACCTGGCAACAATTTGAATGTTTTACTTAAAGTGGAAAAGCAGCTTGCAGTGACATCAGCTTTAGCAAATGAAACATCTGTAAAGCATGAAAATAAATACATCTTTAAAAAAAATTAAAAATGGGCAGAAGACATGAATAGACATTTTTCCAAAGAAGACATCCAGATGGCCAACAGACACATGAAAAGATGCTCAACATCACTCATCATCAGGAAAATACAAATCAAAACCATGATGATACCACCTCACACCTGTCTGAACTGTTACGATCAACAACGTAAGAAACAACATGCACCCCAATGTTTATAGCAGCGTTATCTATAATAGCCAAATTATGAAAACAGCTATATGTTAGCTAACTGGAATTTAAACAGAAGCATAAAAAAAAAGCATGGTACTGGCAGAGGCTTAGGTATACAGATCAATAGAACAGAGGAGAGTCCAGAAATAGATCCACAAATATGCCGACTGATTTATGACAAACCTGCAAAAGCAATTCAAAAGAGAAAAATGATCCTTTCAACAAATGGGGTTGGAACAAATGGAATTCCATATGCAAAATAATAACCCTCAACCTAATCCTCACCCCTTATATACAAATTAACACAAAAGAGATCATAGGTCTAAATGTAAAACCTAAAACTGTGAAACTTACAGAAAGGAAAAAAAAATCATGACACAGGATCCAGCAAAGTGTTCTTAAATATGACACCGAAATCACCATCCATAAAGGAAATAATTCATAAATTGGACATTTTCAAAATTAAAAATTCTTGCTCTGTGAACAACACTGTTAAGAGAATAAAAAGACAAACCACACAAACTATGTATCTGACAAAGGACTTGCACACAGACTATATAAATAACTCTCAAAGCTCACTAGGGAGAAAACAATCCAATTTTAAATGGGCAGAAGAGTTGATTGAACACTTCATCAAAAAGGATACACAAAAAGTAAATAAGCATATATAAAGATCTTAAACATCATTAGCTATTCATGAAACCCAAATTAAAGCCATGATGAGATACCAACTATACTGCTAGAATGACTAAAATTAAAAATACTGACAATACCAAGTGCTGACAAAAATGTGAAGCAACTGGAATTCTTATACGTTGCTGGTGGAAATGAAAAATGATTCAACCATTCTGGAAAACAATCTGGCAGATTCTTAAAAAGGTAAACATACACTTACCATATGATCCAGCAATCCAATATTTATTCTAGAGAAATGAAAACCTATGTTGACACAAAAACCTGTGTATGAAGGTTTAAAGTAGTTTTACTCATAATTGCCAAAAACTGGAAATAATTCCAATGTCTTTTCAACAGGAGAATGGATAGATAAGCTGTGGTACATCAATACCATGGAATACCACCCAGCAATAAAAAGAACTGACACACACAGCTCGTCTGAATCTCCAGGGAATTATACTGAGTCAAAAATATCCCCAGTTTCAGAAGGTCACATACTATATGATTTGATTTTTATCACATTCTTGAAATGACAAAATTCTAGAAATGGAGAATGGTAATTCCTAGGAGTCTAAGAAGGGGAGGACTGGAGAAAAGGGATGGATCTGGCTATAAAAGGGTAACATAAGGGATCCCTGCAATGCTGGAGCTGTGTCTTTTTTTTTTTGGAGCTATGTCTTGACCACAGCAAAGTCAACATCCTGGTCATGACATTATCCTATAGCTTTGTAAGATGTACTACTGGGGGAAACAGGTAAAGGATACACAGGATCTCTCTGTATTATTTTATATAATTGCACGTCAATCGATTATCTCAAAAGAACGTTTTTTTTTTTAAAAGGTTACATACCACATGATTCCTTTTATATGATAAAACTGTAGTGACACAGAACAGATCTGTGGTTGCCTGAGGTTACAGGTGGGGAAGGACAGAACCATAAAGGGGTAACATAAGGCATTATTTTGGCCTGATGAAACTATTCTCTATCCTATAGATTAGTTACACGCATCTGTATTCGTGAAATGCCTTCATCTCAGCACTGACCTTAACAATGCCAAATGTGTTCACATTTATGGTACTGGACAACAACAAAATCAGTATTCCTACACACTAATTTAAAAAACCATTTTTTTAGTGGAAGAAAAAAGATGGTTGGCTGTGAGCATCTGCAGGACTCTGTCTCTTGGCCAAATGAGAATCCAAAGCTGGACTGATAAAATTACTTCGGAAAAATGATTTCAAGAAAAATTTCAAGTTCCCTAAGACATTTGATTCCCAAATTACACCTTGACATTATGTCTCCAGCTCACTGAGGAATGCTCTAAGAAATACTGGCAGGAAACCAGGCTGTGGTTGAAGACAATCCCACCATCCACATGAAGACTCAGAAAAGAAAAGCCATGGAAGGCAATTCCAGGAAACCTTTACTTCCCTGAGGACTTGGTGTGCTCTCTCCTGATGAGTAAGGTGAGCCAGCTTCCTAATTAAGTTTCCCTCTGGCAGCCAGAGGCTCGAAGAGAAATCTGTAAGTCAATGTTAGTATCTGTCACACCCTAAGTCCTCCGCATGTCTACACTCTAACCTGGCCTTGCTGCTGTCTCTCATTCACCCTGATTCTAATGCTTATTTACAAATGATTTCCTATCTTATGTCAGAAATTCCTACATAGCTCATCACATCCATGGTACCAAAAAAAAAAAAAAAAGAGGAAGGAACAGACTACATACTTACCTGGGGTTTGGCCATTTCCTGCTCTTCTTCGGAAAAGGCAGAGATGTGTGAAGCCCGAGCTGGAAGAATGGAGAAGGGTACAGCATATGAGAGAACCCATCAGGCATATCTGCCCAGAATTATCTGCCTAGGAATCCCCTCACATGGGCTGGGCATGAGGCCACCCTGTGGAAGTTCGGGCAACCACGCGGTTTTAACAACCACCTGTGTATTCTTGACTCTTTTCCTCACCTGACCATCTAACACAAAAAGTTTCTTTTTTTCTATATATACTTGTGTACTGACCCAGAAATTGTATTTCCAGGTATTTTCTTTAATGAAATTATTCTAATACATCACAATTCCTCTATAAGTACCTTCATCTCAGCACTGACTTTATGAATGCCAAAGTTAATCCTATATGACTCAAAATAAGAGACTAATAAGGAAATGCAAGGGGTGAAATCCTATACAGCTATTAAAGACACTGTTGTATGGAACTGTGTGCTTTAGTATCTGTGTACTCTTCTGTACATATACCTAAATTAAAAGTTTTTAAAATGTCACAGAATAAATTAAGCTGAATCACAGTAAAACTTCTAAATGAAAAAAAAAGGTAGGTTATAAATCTGCAGGAACCCATCTCAAACTATATGTGAAATGTTTAAAAAACGCACACCCCTAATACACACCAAAAACTCCAAGAATGGACGTTTAAATGTAGGGGGATAAAATGAATTCCTTTTGATTTTCTTTTCTTCTATTTTTTAATTAATCTGTAATTCAAATGTGCTAGTATTTGTTACACGCCAAGAAAACTGAACTTTTAAAAAACTGTCATCCTCCGGACGTTTTAAGCCCGACGATTTCCCCCCCCCCCCCCCCAGCCCCTGCAGCACCAAGCCTGGCCCACCCCACCCCCAAACCCCAAGCTCTAAGCTCTGAGGTGAGTCCTCTCAGGTGCCTCTTCCTTCTCCTCACCTCACTGGGGCCGGCTTGCCCAGGAGCCAGAAGGAAGCCTTCGGGTGCAGATTCACTTCGGCTGGAGCATTCACACCAGGCCCCTACGTTGGGGCGTGAGCAAGGAGAGAGGGGCACAGGGAGAGGTGGGGCGCGCCTAAGGAGGGACCTGAGGAGTGCGTATGAACCCTTAGCGCAGGTCACTGTGCTGGAAAATGTGTAGAAGTCAACGTTTAACAAGCCCCACTCAACCCCGACTAGTCCCATAACTTTGTCCACCATCGTGCCCAGAGACCTTCATTCGATCTCCCATCACTCACCCCACAATTCCCCACATCAATGACCGCCCCCCATCCCCCTTCATTCGTTCCCCCCAGAACTCCCCATCACTCAACCCACCACCTCTAGCACTCGCCCTCTCAACCCCTCTCCCTCTCTCCCTCTCTCTCTCCCTCTCTCTCTCTCTCTCTCTCACCCTCTCGACAATAGATTTTTCTGCTCACTGCAGAGGAGACCAGTACAAGAACTGGCCCTAAGAAGCACTTCCGCTTCGGGACCAACTCGGGCTCCGCAGCCCACAGGGCTGCAGCAGCTGGGTGTGCGCACGCTCAGTGGGGGCTTTGAGCCCGCGTCCGCCAATAGTCAACACCGGGCCCCCTCCCGCCCCCCTCCCACCGGCCCCACGCGAACGCGGCGGGGCCGCGGCGCCTGCGCGGAAGAAAGATGGCCGCGCCCGCGCGGTCCCTGCTTTGAGATGGCCGCGCCCACCAGGGCTCTACACCTCGAGGGCCGCCGTGTGGAGCAGGTGTTTACTTTGTTCAGCGGACACCGTCATTCCCGAGACCTCGAAAAGCATTTTGCTTAGGGCGGGGAGGGGAACTGCCCAATTGAGGAAAGTTCTGGCAGGCCGGAATTTGGGGTCTTGAACCCGAAGGGCAGCGTCGGGTTTACAGGTGTAATTGAATAGGAAGACGGGATGCGTGGCCGAGTCGCCCAGCGTGCACAAAGGCGGAGAGGTAGGGAAAGGTCACAGTGGCTCCATCCAGTGGCTAGAGCTGGGAGTTTTTTGAAGGACGGCATACAAACAAGCTGAAGGATAAAAATAAACGGGGACCTAGGACGCACACACCCCGGGGTGAAGGGAATGTGTTAAGCAGTGGCTGACGGGTTGCTTTCTCTGGCTGGGCAGAAACGAAATCCTTTCGTCGGAGGTGACCATTTTGCTGACCAAAAGGAGCCGGCCACACAAATAGCCGAAGCAAACTGGTGGAGCGCACGGCTGTTGCAAAGGCCCGGAAGTGGGACCCAATTCGGCGCGTTGGAGGAATGGAAGCTGGCAGTGTGTTTGGGAGCGTAGGAGGTGTGAGGGAGGGAGAAGTGGGTGGGGGGCCAGATGCCGTAGGGCCGCCTCTGCCAGGAACAGAGCTCATGCTTCACTCTAGACAGAATGGGAAGCCATAAGAGGGATAAGATTTTTTAAAGACCCATCAGAAGCAATCTCGCATTCTTGTTTATTGCGAGTCTTGCACCCACTAGAACATGAGCTTCACAGGGATTTGCTTAAGCATCTCCTGTATGACAGACAGTATTCTACACATTGGAAATATAGCAAGGAAGAAGGCAGAACCAAACAAACATGATGGAGACAACCTGGTTTCAAACCCCCACCTACGAGTTTTGTAACTAGGGCAGAACTCTTCTCTCTGCTGTTTCCTCATCTATAAAATAGGGAGGATGACAAATGAACTGATAATTGTAAAGACTTAGAACAATGCTTGGCACATAGCAAGTGCTACATGTTTTAGTATTATTATTTAAATAAAATTAGGCATCTGTATGTATTAAGCTTTTGTTAATAAAAAGGAAAAAAATTCAAAGATAACCCGCAGGCTGCTTTGGAGAACCACAACAGAGGGCAAGGGCGAAAGCAGGTGAAAAACAGTGTGGCTTCTGCCAACAGGCCCAGCAAGTGATAATGGGGGTTCAGACCTAGCTCAGTATCTCCTGTGTGCCACACACCGTCTGAAGCACATGATATGACCTGCCTCACTCAGTCCCCACTATCTGTGAACAGTCCCATGGCCTCCACTTGTCAGAGGAGGAAACTGAGTCCCAGAGGGACTAAGTAACTTGCCCAAGGTCACACAGTTTCCCAAGGTTGGATCCTTTACTTCTACCCAATAATATTCTTCTTTTGTTTATTCACTATCCCGCAGGACTTCCAGAAAGTATCTGTGGGTCCTCATCCCAGAACCATTAAAACTAGCCAAGGAATGTTTTTACCAGAAATCTAGATGGAGCTTCTTGGCAGACAAAGCAAAGACAGAGCAAAAACAGAGGAATAGCTCCTATCTCTTGCTCCCTGAAGGATAAGCACTTCTTGGGTACAAAACATGTCCGTTCTCTCTGAATGCATTAGAAGGTGGGAAATAGGAAGGGCTGGACCTGTAGGGCTCATCCCAGCCTGGCCTCTTCCATCTTAACAAACATTGTTCCCCCACCACCTTGTACACACACACACACACACACACACACACACACACACACACACACGGTGTATAGAAAGAATCCTTTAGGGTTGGTGGGTGTTGGGGTAAAGTGATTGCCAGCTCCAGAAATGTCCCTGAGCCAGTGATACAGCCCCTCAAAAACTGTCCCAGGGTTCACAGTGCACATCCAGAAGCTCTGTGAGGCCAGCTTTTCTGCGCTGAGGAGCAAGGACTCCCACTAGGTCCTGGGCATCCTCTGCCATCAGTCCCTGCAGGTGCAATCTCATACAACGGTCTAAGCCACAGGTAGCTAGGTAAAGGGCTATGGGAGGCTGACCGTAGCTGGTACCACCACAGAGTCTCTACGATGTGACACTCCCACCCACAGGTCCCCCACCTCACCAGTGAGTCATCACCACAATCGTTCTTAAGATACATTTCATCGGGCGCCTGGGTGGCTCAGTCGGTTAAGTGACTGCCTTCGGCTCAGGTCACGATCCCGGAGTCCCGGGATCGAGTCCCGCGTCGGGCTCCCTGCTCGGCGGGGAGTCCGCTTCTCCCTTGGACCCTCTTCCCTCTCGTGCTCTCTGTCTCTCATTCTCTCTCTCTCTCTCTCTCAAATAAATAAATAAAATCTTTAAAAAAAAAAGATACATTTCATCAAGGGGTATCTGGCTAGCCCAGTTGGTAGAGCATGTGACTCTTGATCTTAGGGCCAGTTCAAGCTCCACACTGCGTGGAGAACTTACTTTAAAATAAAAGATATTTTAAAGATACTTTAAAATAAAAAAAATGAATTTTGATTTCATCAAAACTATAGAAGTGTGGCCAATTGTGAGCAGTGATTTGGGACCATAAGGCAGCAGGTGAGTTTGTCAGAGCAAAAGCACACGAGCCACTTCTCTGGTGACCTTGAAGGTAGCATGATAGCCCTGAACTACCTGCTTCCAAGAGAGAAATCCACTTCCATTCTGGTATTTGTAGTATATACCATCACTGGTATATGAATCCTGAACAGTATGTCAGAATTTACTGTCGGCCAATGCGAGTGTCACTAAATGGGAGACATAATGGGACGGGCAGGGGTGAATAATGGTGAATGAAGGGCAGACTGGGAGTGAATGGGGGCAAGCAGAGACAGAGGGTGATGGGAAGGAGGTGAATGAACAGAGTGGAGTCAAAGGGGGTAGTGTGGAGCCACACGAGGGAATGACCATGCATTCGATTTTGAATTAATTGGAGATTATGGATGAGACTGAGTAAATGATGGGAAAATGAGGCACGGGCTAAAGTGACCAAAAGTGAAAGTGGGAGCAGACTGAGTGAGTGGAGCAATTCAAGGCGGTGAACATGAATGGAGTTGATAAAGCAGGAGAGTGCAAGTTGTTTTGCGCACTAAGGACCAGAGTGCGAATAAACGATGGTTTATGGGGCATGTTAAGAGTGAGAGGTGAATTTAGGGGGAGCATGGGAGCGAATGGAGGTAATGTGGGGCATGGAGGGAAGGAGGGGGAGTACAAGGGACAGAAGAGGGACTGAAGATGTACACATGGTAGAATGTGAGTATGTGAATCAGGTTGAGTTCGAGTGGCGACACTCTGAGAGAGAAATGGAGTGGCTAGAGGTGAATGAGGGGCAGACTGGGATTAGACAGGGGGGATGCGGGACTCCGGGCACGTCCAGGGATCCCAGCATCACGCAGCCCAGGTGGAGGAGCTGCCACGTGTGCCTGTTGGGCAGAGTGAGAGGGAACAGAAGCAAAGAGAAGAAGGTGAGTCACCGTGGGTATTGTGAGCCAAAGGCAAAGACGAAGGTCACACGGCCCCAAGTGAATAAAGTGGGGGAACGTGGGGCCCAGTGAATTCAAGGCAGAGTGTGACTGAATGAACGGAAACTAGACATGAGATCAGGCACAGGACGGGGGTTGTGAGCGGGAACAGGGGTTACACAGGAAATGAGTTTCAGTGAATGAGATCATTTCGAGGAACGAGAGGCAGAGTGAGAGTAAATGGAGCCAATGAAGAGAAAGTGAGGAATGGGGCTGAGCAAGCAGAGAACGAGAATCTGCAGGTAACTTGCGCTAGGGTTTGGGTCCTCCCAAACATGGGGGTAAACAAGGGAGCAGCGCTGGAGAGAATAAAGGTGAAGAAGGGGCCGCAAGAGAGAGAATGAGGCCCAGAGTCCACGAAGCAAGCTGAAGAGTGGGCCACGTGACGGTGAATGGGAGTCACTTCATGCGGTGTCAAGAAGCGGAGGGGAGGGCGCCGGGGTGGCTCAGATGGTTAAGCGTCTGCCTTCGGCTCAGGTCATGATCCCAGGGTCCTGGGATCGAGTCCCGCATCGGGCTCCCTGCTCCTTGGGAGCCTGCTTCTCCCTCTGCCTCTCTCTCTCTCTCTCTCTCTCTCTCTGTCTCTCATGAATAAATAAATAAAATCTTAAAAAAAAAAGCAGCAGAGGGGAAAAGTAGAAAACAAGCGTCTGAGAGTGAATGGAGGTGAAGGAATACGACATGAGAGAATCGGGGCCATGTAAGGAGAGGGTTAAGGAGTTGTGGCACTATGAGGCCCAGCGTGAACGAAGGGTAGTGGCCCAGAGGCAGTGTAAGAGAAGGGGGGGGGACGGGGATGAAAAGCTGGAATAAGAATGGAGGTGAAGCAGCAGTAGGGGGCGCATCTCTGTGTCGTGTGTCGTGTATAATATGTAACGGAGGGCAGAGTGTGACTGAATGGGGTGACCATGGGCCAGATTCCAGGAAATTAGGGTGGAACTGTGCATAGTAAGTGAAGCGAAGGAGGTGCCAAGAATGGGTAAATGGAGGTAACGAGGGGCAGAAGGCGAGGGCACGGTGGCCATATTGTGCAGAGTGTGGGAGGAGGCACAATGTAGTGAACAGAGCTGGCTGCTGAGCAGAGTGGGGGGAATGGAGGGGACGAGGGGCAGAGTGAGTGGAAATGGAGGGAACCAAGTGGTAGAGCGTGATTGAAAACAGTGGAGTGGCACCGTGTTAAGGAAAGTGGGGGAATGTGGCTGACTGTGAGGCCCAGGGCCTGAGTCCTATCTCTGTGTCTCCAGCCCCTCTCTTCCTGCATCTCTTTCTGACATCTCAGGGTTTCTCCCTGGTTTTGCCTCCTCCCATCTTTGTGTACAGGTCAGTATCTTTCTTTTCCCTTGTGTGTCCGTCTCCAACAGAGGTGGCACTTGGAAAGACAGTGAGCCCTCTGGCTTCTGTGTTTCAGAATCTATTACATGGTATTTGCTCATAGAGCCCAGAGGTCCAGAATGCCCCTAGTTCTGAACAGGGCATTTGAGTCCGGAGCAAAGAGTTGGCCAGGAGGGCCTATGGGTGTTATAATGCAGACCTGGGTCACTGTGGCGGTGACTCTGGCCACACTGATGGTCGCCGCCGTGGATGCGAAGATCTATAAACGCTGTGAACTGGCAACGAAGCTGGAGAAGGCGGGCCTCAGTGGCTTTAAGGGCTACAGCGTTGGAGACTGTGAGACTCCAGCTGCCCCAAGTCCCACCCACACCCGGAGCTGCCCACCACACTCAGACCCAGGCCCCCTTCCTCATCTATCACCTCCCTAGGCCAGGGCATGATCCTCTCGGCCATCCCCTGACTGACTGACTCCAATGTCCTTACCATCATTGCCTTCACAGCCATCACCCCCATGTCTACCATCAACACCATCACTACCATCAAAGTCATCACGAATACCATCACCCCTGCCATCCCTCATACCTCACCAGAATCACCATCACCACCACCACCAAACCAAGATCGTCACCTCCACAGCTGGGATGACAACGACCCCTGTCCCCTCCCCTTATCCTACCATCCCCTAGCTGTGCCTACCCCCTCCCTGCCCCAGGGCTGTGCATGCCACACTATGAGAGTGGCTCTGACACCTTCTTCGTGGACCACGATCACGACGGCAGCACCGGATACGGCATTTTCCAGCTGAGCTCCACCTGGTGGTGTAACAATGGTATTACACCCACCCAGAACCTCTTGTCACATCAAGTGTCGAGGTGAGGCAGCACTGGAGACACCCCGAAGCCCTCCCTGCCTGGCCCCACTGCCCAACACACAGAGTTCAAGGTTGCCTAAGCCATAACCTCCAGTAAGAAGCAGAAAAATGACAAGGAAAAGAGCACATTTGCCTGGGCTGTTAGAGACACCATCCATCCCGTACCCTTACCGACTACGCTGAGATGTGGTCCAGGTCAGGAGGGCTCAGAAGTCCTACACCTCCCCGAGAATGGAGGCTGCAGTTTTCGGGGACTCAGAAAACCAGAAACTTACCTCCATGTGGAATGGAGGGGGAGATTGTCCTGACTTGGCGTTGAGGTTGTTCAGGCCCTGAGGGAAGAAACACATATCTGGCTATAGGAACAGAAATAAGGAGTGTCTGTGCAGAAAGGAGAGAGCTTTCCAGACAAGGGTGTGGTGGTATTGAGGACAAAATTTAATAGCGGTAGTTGTTCGGGGTTGGCCAAAATGGTGCTTGAGGTTGTCCAAGACAGACCAAAATGGGGACTGAGGTTATTAGGGTCCACGCCAAATGGAGGTTGAGGATGTCCAAGTCCTGCTACAGTAACAGAAGAGGTTACCCAGGACTGGCCAGCTTGAAGGTTGAGGTTGTCCAAGACTAGCCACCACAGAGGCTGAAGCTGTCTAGGACAGGGTAACATGAAGAGTAAGGTTTCTCAAGACTAGCTAAAATAAAGGTTAAGGTTGTTCACTTTGAGCCAACATGGAAGTTGAGGTAGTCCAGGATCAGCTATAATGGAAGTTGAGGTCCTTGAATGGTCAACATGGAGGTTGGAATTATTTGTAACTGGTCAAAATGGCAACTGAGGTTGCCCAGGACTGGTCAACATGGCAGCTGAGATCATTTACCTGTCAGAATGGCAGTGAAGGTCGCCCTGGTTGAGCAGTTGGGATCATCTAGAACCAGGCACCATGATGACTGAGGTTGAATGGAACTAACCAGCATGGAGATTGAGGTCATTTGTAACCAAAGCGGCAGTTGAGGTTATCCAAGACCTGACAACACAGTGTTTGAAGTCACCAAGACTGACCAACCTTGCAGCTGAGTAGCTTCCCAACCAGCCGACATGGTGGTTAAGGTGATGTCAGACCAGCTGCTGTTGCAGTTGAGATCATCCATAACCACACAAAATTACAATTGAAGTCATCCAGAACTGGCCAACAGAGTTTGAGGTTGTTAGGACCAGGCAGTATGATGGTTGAGGATATTCATAACCAGGCAAAATGAATCAAGATCATCCAGGATCTGGGGGCACCTGGGTGGCTCAGTCATTAGTTGTCTGCCTTCAGCTCAGGTCATGATCCCAGGGTCCTGGGACTGACCCCCACATTGGGCTCCCTGCCCCACGGGAAGCCTGTTTCTCCCTCTCCCACTCCCCCTGCTTGTGTTCCCTCTCTCACTGTGTCTCTGTCAAATAAATAAATAAAATCTTTAAAAAAAAAAAAAGATCACCCAGGATCTGTCAACGTGAATTAAGGTTCTACAGAACCAGCCAACATGGCGGTTGAGGTAATTCATAACCAGCTGACAAGTGAATCAAGGTCATCTAGAATCAGTCAATGTAGTGGTTGAAGTTATTCAGGCTCCAAGGAATCCAGAACCCCTGGGCCTACCATACACTGTCACCCTGTCCCCAATGCACCAGCTCACTATGTCCCTTTCTTCCCTCCCCCCCGTAGACCTGCTCAGCCACCATATTCTGGATGGTATCTTGTGTGCCAGGCAGGCGGTGTCCTCAGAGAATGGCATGACTTCTTGGTAAGTTCATAGGGGCAGCTTGGACCTTGGGCAGCAGGGATAATGGCACTACCATCTTATCAGCCTGTCCACTTCACCCTCCTTCTCTCCCTTCATTTCCCAGGGATTCATGGACCCGGCACTGTTCTGGCCATGATTTATCTGAATGGTTCAAGGGATGCAATATGCATGCCAAAGCTAACTCAAAGAAAACTAGTAATTCATGATTCAGTTTCCCAGAAGTAGAAATTTTCTTTTCCTTTCTTTTCTTTCTTCTGTGGGTTTAATAAAGAACGGTATCTATAAACAATGCAGGAGTCCTCTGATGCCTAACTCTCTTCATTTTTCAGAAGCAGACTCCCCGCTGAGCAAGGAGCCCAATATGGGACTCGATTCCAGGACCGTGGGATCATGACCTGAGCCAAAGCCAGACGCTTAACCCATGAGCAACCCAGATGTCCCTAAATAAAAAATTTAAAAAAAAAAAAACACTTTTCCCATAGGAGTCCTATATATAGAGTGTGTGTAATGCAGAAACCACCCAACCACCCATGTGCTCTCAGGAAGTCGGTTTACAAATCCATTATTTTCATGACCTCACTCCTTAGTGACATTTTTCTAATGGATGTAGCTTGCCTCAGGTGTCTATTTTGGTTTTTCTGGTGCCTCTCCAGCTGGTCAACTTGGCAGACTTCTAGAAAGACAAATAATAAACCATTCCCTGTGAATATACCTTTTGTTAGAAGCAGACCTCTGATAAGGTTGACTTATTTTAAGTCTAGATACCAGTCAGAAAGAAATTCAAATTACATGTCTCCCATACTTTGAGCTTGAGGGAAAGAAAGCACAAATTGCTCTGACAGAAATTGGAACAAGAAAGTAATGATAAATATCAGTGACTTTGATTAAGAAAAATACCTTAAAATGGAGGAGAGCAGGTGAAAATAGGTTTAGAGAGCTGTGAGTAGGGTAAAGGGATTTTGAAAAGGTAGTAGACCCAGGATTTGGATCTCAAACAGAAGAGCCTTTCAGGAAGGCTGAAAATGGGGCGCCTGGATGGCTCAGTCGATTAGGCATCCCACTCTTGGTTTCAGTTCAGGTCATGATCTCAGGGTCATGAGATCGAGCCCCATGTCAGGCTCCACACTGAGCATGGAGCCTACTTGGGATTCTCTCCCTCTCCCTCTGCCCCGCCCCGACATGCTCGTGCACGCATGCGCGCTCGCTCTCTCTTGCTCTCTCGCTCTCTTAAAAAAAAAAAAAAAAAAGGAAGGCTGGAAACAACTGAGGTGACCAAGAGAATAAGTAGAAGGATGACGCAGATTGTAGTCCAGTTCCTTATACCACTTCATTCCAAGATTACCACGAGACAGCTCACAAAACTAACAATTTGGAGTTAGCAAAAAAAAAAAAAAGTCATATCCTTGAGGAAGATATTTCTCAGCTTTTAAAGACGTCCAGCCCTCACTCACCCACTGGGGCCTTACTCATTATCTCCATCTGTCCGTTTCTTCTCTACCTGTGTAACTCGAACTTGGAATTTCTCTATGATCTGGAGTCCTCTCTTCTCAAACAGGCGATCACATCTGGTTTGGTAACAGGATACCCTGTAATGGAAATGATAGATGATTTAGGCACATCCGTGTGGGTTTCACAGCCTCGAGGTAATGAGGAAGGTACATTTTAATAAGTATAAATTTCACACGAGAGATGAAAATACAAACACCTTATTCAGTCTAAGAGGGATTAGGAATCTTGAATCCCTGGAACCTGAGGTCAAAGTATTGAAACACTTCAGAGGTGGAAAGTCATCCTATCTGGTACACTGTGAATTACTCAGGGAAGCTGTGCTCACCCACAGAGACCAAATGGCTATAGCTCTCTAGCATCACAGCTCTGTAAAGTGTCCTCTCAGAAGATTCCAGATGATTCCACTCCTGGGTGAAGTCCACAGCCACATCCTCAAATGACACTGACCCCTGTAATTGCATCCTTCTATTCAATCAGTTTGATAGAAATTTAAATGGTGATATATTTTAAGATGAAGGGACTATTCTTCAGAGAGAGGCTACTGTTTAATAATTTCCAAAAAGTTTTCTCTGAGATATTTGCAATAGCTATCTCTAGCAAAGGACTAAAGAACTCCTCAAAATCAAGATGATAAATGTAGGCAATCTCATAGAAAAACCAGAAAAAGATTTGAACAGATACTTCACAAAAGATGATATCCAATTGGCCAGTAAACATATGAAAGGGTGCTCGAGGGGCGCCTGGGTGGCTCAGTCGGTGAAGTGTCTGCTTTTGGCTCAGGTCATGATCCCGAGGTCCTGGGATCGAGCCCCACGTCGGGCTCCCTGCTCAGCGGGGAGCCTGCTTCTCCCTCTCCCTCTGCCTGCCGCTCCCCCTGCTTGTGCTCTCTCTCTCTCAAATAAATAAAAAATCTAAAAAAAAAAAAGGGTGCTCGACATCTTTAGTCACCAGGGAAATACAAATTTAAACCACAATGAAATATAACTATATACCAACAGAATGGCTAAAATTAAGACCAAAAATCCAAATGTTGGCAAGGATGTGGAGCAACTGGAACTCTCATATATTGCTGGTGAGAGTAAACTATAAAATAGTACAGCCACCATGGAAAACATTTTAGCTGAATCTATTAATTAATACTAAGCGTACACCTAACCTAGGACCCAGCAACCCCACTCCTATGTATATATCTAATGGAAATGCACACACATCAAGACATGTACAAGAATATCCATAGACGTATTATTTGAAATTGCCAAAATGGAGATATCCACCAGCCGCAGAATGAATAAACAACTGTGATGTATTTATACAACAGAATAGTACACAGTAACGGAAAGAACGAATGATACACAAAATGACAAGAATGGATCTCAAAAACATTATGATAACTGAAAGAAGCCAGACACAAAAGCATAACGTAAGATTCCATCCATGTGACATTCAAGAACAGGCAAAAATAATCTATGCCTATAGAAATCAGAAAGCATTACCCATGAGGCAGGGGATAGTGATTGGACGTGGCATGAAGGAGGCTTCTGGGTGACTTCTCACTTTCTGTTTCTTGATTCAGGTACTGGTTACACAGGCGTTTCCAATTTGTAATTCATGAAAGTGTACACATTATACACTTTTCTCTGTATGCTATGCTTCAACAAAATGTCAACCCCCCCAAATTCTTATCTAAGTAGTATTCCCATAATATTTCCATAAAAAATAGTAAGACAAAGATATAAGAACAAAAAAAAAAAAAAAGGATTTATGCACCTACAGGCAAGGGGCACCTGGCTGATTCAGTCAGTAGAACATGGCAGTTGCTCTCAGGGTTGTGAGTTCGAGCCCCACCTTCAGTATAGAAATTAAATAATATATTAAAAAAAAAAGAACCCACATGAAAAAGAGCAATGTACGTAAAAGAACAATTCACCAAAAGAGGAAAGAATATGAAAAGATACTCAACCTCGTGGCTAACTAAATAAACACGAACAAAAGAAATGAGATATTTTAACTATCAAATGGCAAGGATTAAAAATATGACAAAAGGATTAGGAAGGGTATTTTCATTTATAGATAGAGCTAGAGTATTATGCTAAATGAACTAAGGCAGTCCGAGAAACACAAATACTATGTGATCTCATTCATAGGTAGAATTTAAGAAACAAAACAAATGAACAAAGGGAAAAAAAAGAGAAACAAGCCAAGAAACAGACTCTTAAGAATAGAGAACCAACTGATGGTCACCAGAAGGGAGAGAAGTGGGAGAATGGGGGAAGTAGGGAATGGGGATTATAGAGTACACAGCTCATGATGAAAAAAATAAAAAAGGGACGCCTGGGTGGCACAGTCAGTTAAGCGTCTACCTTCGGCTCAGGTCAGATCTCAGGGTCCTGGGGATCGAGCCCCCCGTTGGGCTCCGGCTCAGCGGGGAGTCTGCTTCTCCCTCTCCCTCTGCCCCTCCCCCCGGTGTGCTCTCTCTCTCTCTCTCATGCTGTTTATTTCTCACTCTCTCTCTCAAATAAATAAGATCTCTCAAATAAATAAATAAGAAAAAAGAAAACAGAAAGTTTTAAAAATAAAGTATTGAAAACAAAGAAAAGAATGAAGAGAATTTTTTTAAATAAATAAATAAATGAAACATCTCTTTCTACCAAAAATAAATAAAATAAAAATATGACAGAAGGATTAGGAAGGGTATCTTCATTCATTAGCAGGAGTACAAACTTGCACAAACTTTTCAAAAGGCAATTTGGCAAGGTCTGTGAAGGTTCAAAACGTGCCCAACTTTTGAACCAGAAATTGTAGAAATGCTCAGCACGGTACAAGATAGAGGAGAAGAAAGATTACTGCCATGCTATGCATCGTGGCACATGCATACAAGACAAAAATAAGCAGCTATTAAAGATATTGGTCTAGGGGCGCCTGGGTGGCTCAGTCGTTAAGCGTCTGCCTTCGGCTCAGGTCACGATCCCCGAGTCCTGGGATCGAGCCCCGCATCGGGCTCCCTGCTCCGCGGGAGGCCTGCTTCTCCCTCTCCCACTCCCCCTGCTTGTGTTCCCTCTCTCGCTGTGTCTCTCTCTGTCAAATAAATAAATAAAATCTTAAAAAAAAAAGATATTGGTCTTGACAGTGAAATATCTTCTATCGACAAGTATTCACGGAATGGGGACTGTCCCAGCTATGCCAGTAACCAGCTCTGCAACTCCACGCCACTTGCTTACCCACTCTGGGACTCAGTTCCCACATTAGTAGAATGCGGATATTAAAGGTACCCACTTCTCAGGGTGGTTGTGAGGACTAAGGTGGTCATGTGTATGAAGTACTGAGTAGGGGGCGCCTGGGTGGCTCAGTCAGTTGTTAAGCATCATGTGGGCTCAGGTCATGATCCCAGGGTCCTGGGATCGAGCCCTGCTCAGGGGGAAGCCTGCTTCTCCCTCTCCCTCTGCCTGCCGCTCCCCCTGCTTGTGTGCTCTCTCTCTCTCTCTCTCTCTCTCTCTCTCTCTCTCTGTTAAATAAATAAATAAAATCTTAAAAAATAAAATAAAGTACTTAGTAGAGTGCCCGGTGCAGTGCAGGCTCATTACGTGTTAGCTTCTGTTCCTGCCACTAACATCATCATCATCCCCATCCTCTGTATTATCATTATCATTACTCCTACTACCTTCATCAAATGTAAAGAGAAAACAGGGAATTGCAAAAGTTTGTATATTATGAGCATATGTTAGCAAAGGAAGTTCTGTATCAACAATATGCTTTTACGTGTATGTAAATATAAAGAAGAAGGGACAGAGAGAGGTATAGATGGAAATTAAATTCACCATAGAATTGGTTATCTGGAGGGAGCCTGGGTGGCTCAGTTGGTTAAGCAACTGCTTTCGGCCCAGGTCATGATCCTGGAGTCCCGGGATCGAGTCCCACATCGGGCTCCCTGCTCGGCGGGGAGTCTGCTTCTCCCTCTGACCCTCTTCCCTCTCGTGCTCTCTATCTCTCATTCTCTCTCTCTCAAATAAATAAATAAAAAAAAAATCTTTAAAAAAAAAATAAAAAAAAAAAGAATTGGTTATCTGGAATGAGTGATGATATGAAACCTGGAGGTATTTTCTCTTTTTAGGTTGTACATTCCTAAAAGAGTTTGAGTTTTTGGTGCTACTTCTTTTGTAGGGAGAGAGAAAAAAATGACAAAACAATATAGACATGTTTAAAAAGGGCAAAAGGGAGAGAGAGGCGCCTAGGTGGCTCAGTCATTGGGCGTCTGCCTTTGGCTCAGGTCGTGATCCCAGGGTCCTGGGATCGAGCCCTGCAATGGTCTCCCAATTCAGTTCAGTGGACAGTATGCTTCTCCCTCTCCCTCTGCCCCTCCCCTCGCTTGTGTGTGTGTGTGTGTGTGTGTGTGTGTGTGTGTGTGTGTGTGCAGGCGCGCTCTCTTTCTCTCTCAAATGAATGAAAGAAAGAAAGAGAGAGAGAGAAAGAAAGAATAAAGGGCAAAAAGTAAAGAACTGAACATAGTCAGGGACATCATGAATTCTCAGCCTGAAAAGGAAAAACGCAGACCTTTGGATCACTCCGGCTTTGCTGAAACCCCAGATGAGGAAAAAAACCGTATTGGAGGGGAGGTGGGTGGGAGGATGGGTGAAACAGAGAAAGGGGATTAAGAAGTACAAACGGGGCATTCGGCGGCAGCCACTGAGCAGACCGGACTTCACCTGCACGCGCACCTCGCTCCGCTTCCTCTGCAACCATGTCTGACAAACCCGATATGGCTGAGATTGAGAAATTCGCTAAGTCGAAATTGAAGAAGACAGAAACGCAAGAGAAACATCCACTGCCTTCAAAAGAAACGATTGAGCAGGAGAAGCAAGCAGGCGAATCGTAATGAGGCGCGTGCCGCCAATATGCACTGTACATTCCACAAGCATTGCCTTATTTTACTTCTTTTGGCTGTTTAACTTTGTAAGATGCAAAGTGGTTGGATAAGTTTAAATGACTGTGCTACCCCTTTTCACATCAAAGAATCGAGAAGTACTGACAACCAAGGCGCCTGCCTCTCCCATCTGCCTGTCTGGCTGGCAGGGAAGGAAAAGAACTTGCGTGTTGGGGAAGGAAGAAGCTGGGTGGGACGACAGTGAAATCGAGAGTAAAAACCAAGCTGGTCCGGGGTGTCCTGCAGGCTGTAAAATGCAGTTTAATCAGAGCGCCATTTTTTTTGTTCAAATGATTTTAATAATTGGAATGCACAATTTTTTTAATATGCAATAAAAAGTTTTAAAACCTGAAAAAAAAAAACAAAGAAGTACAAATGGCCTGTTATAAGTAAGTCAAGGAGAGAAAAGTGCAGCATAGGGAATATCATCAATACTGCAATAATGTCGTCTGGGGACATATGGTGACTACACTTACTCTGGTGAGCATTGCGTAAGGTAGAAAATTGTCAAATCAATATGTTGATTTGAAACTAATATAACATCGTATGTTAATTAAACTCCAATTTAAAAAAATCCTGGAAAATAACTTGAAGGGTATGGGGTTTACTGGTTATTTCTTTTTTCTTAAGATTTTATTTATTTATTTGACAGAGAGAGACACAGCGAGAGAGGGAACACAAGCAGGGGGAGAGGGAGAGGGAGAGTCCCCACTAAGCGGGGAGCCTGATGTGGGGCTCCATCCCAGGACGCTGAGATCATGACCTGAGCCAAAGGCAGCCACTTAACAACTGAGCCACCCAGGTGCCCCGTTTACTGGTTATTTCTTGACCGTTAAGGTTTTATCCTTGTATTGACCCCGAACACGAGAGCTGCTTGTGCTGACATGACTGTGGTTTCCTGAAGTGTCACATCCCTTTAGTTCTGTCCCAGCAGGACGCCTTTGGCTGGTATGAAGACATATTTTAAGTCACATGCAGAACAATCGTCTCCCTGTGATTATCCCAAGATTGCTGATGAGGACATGGCTGACCCATAAGAGAAATACCTTGAAACCTCAACATCAGGAAATCTTTGCTTCTGAGGGAGTGGCTTACTTTCTCTCTATGGGTAAGATAAATCAAGTGAGTGTTCCTCCCCTTTATGTGACGGCTTCCAGGAAGCTCAGAAAAAGAACTGTAGCTCAACATAAGTATATAGGATCCTATGACCTACATATATACATTTCAACCTTGCTTTGGTATTGCTCTGTTTCCCTAATCCTAACTTTTTATGTGTTTATACATGTACATTTTATGGTATAAATAATAACGTCAAACCCATATATAAAGCTTATTATGTGTGTGCCAGGCTTTGTTCTAAACACTTAATTTTTTTTAAAGATTTTATTTATTTATTTGAGAGAGAGAGAGAGCACAGAGGGGAGGGAGAAGCACACTCCCCGATGAGCAGGAAGGCTGAGGCAGAGCTTGATCTGAGGACCTTGAGGTCATGACCTGAGCTAAAGGCAGACTCTTAACCAACTGAGGCATCCAGGCGCCCCCTAAACACTTAATATTAACTCAACTGATCTTCACAACAACCATAAAGGCTTAGGTATCATCATCATCATTTTACAAATGGGGAAACTAAGCTACAGAGAAGTTAGAGACCACCTAAGCTCACAAAGCTATTATGAGCATTTTGGCCCCAGAGTCCGTGCTCTTGACCACTACACATTACTGCTTCTTTGCTTCTAAATGTTTTCACATTGGTCAGGGAGAGGGGAGCAAGTAAGAACTTACCTGGAAATTAGTCATGTCTGCCTTATGGAGAGAGGGCAGTGGCCTAGAAAAGCAAAGCTGTTGAGAGGGGGGAGAAGAAAAGAGAAGAGGTTGCAATAACATGGAAAAATGGAAAGCTCACCAAATCATCAGGCTAGCAATCCATAAACGCCAACTGGTTAGCTGTAGCCAAGAAAAAACAGGAAAGAACATTCATTTGCCCCACACAGCCCCATCATTCAACAACACCAATCGGTCACGGTCCTCACAGACCTCCCAACACTCACCCTCACCCATCACTGACTCCAGACACCCCCCATCACCCCAAAAACCCTCATTACTCACCCCACGGACCCCATGACGCACCCCAGAGATCCCCCGTCACTGACTCCAGAGACCTCCCATCACACACCCCACCCCCTACAGCCCCACTCCACAGACCCCACCACTCACCTTAGAGGCCCCCTTACCTAGCCCCCAGAGACTCTCACGACGCATCTCAGAGCCCCCCTCCAAGTACTCACCCGGCGAATTCGCGTCTTTACAAAGCCCGCACTCGCACGTGCCGTTCCGCCCGCAGACCAGCGCTGTCTCCCTGCAGCTCCGAGCGAACCGTCCGCCCTCCATCCCCTGCTCTCCGGGTTTCCACCTGGATTCTGGCGAGGTCCGCCTGGAGTTTCTCAAGTTCCTCCAACAACCACTTTATTGGTCTTTTACCCCACCGTCGGTGGGGGCCGGCTCTAGTCCTCGCATGCGCAGTTGCCCTCGCTGCAGCCGTCGGGTCAGCGGCCAGTAGCAGCTCGGTGCGTGTGTGGTTTTGCAAGGGCCTTGACCGCACGGGGCGGGGGGGGGCGGGCAGAGAAATGGCCGCGCCAGTAAACCGGTTTGGCAGGGAGCAGACATCTTTCAAAGGTTCCAATTCCGTACAGCGGAGATCGGCGCCTCTGAAAGTTCAGAAGACATGGGATTTCGGGAGGACTTTGAAAACTTGCCACGAGCGAGGCCCTTGGGGCAAAGGCTAGTGATGGGCGAGTTATGCGCGTGGTTGCGGGTCTGATGGGAACTGATCTGAACCGACGCAGGGCTGAGGACAAGACCAACCCCTCCGTGGGAAGATACCACGGCGGAGTTGGGCGTGGGGAGACCGGGAATAGTACAGTTATCCCTGGGAACTATTAGTGGGAAGAAGGGAGGCAAACTGGGAGTGATCCCTTCCTCTACCACTGGGGAAATGGGGAGAAAGTGTAGGGGTGCAAGAAGGTAACACTGGGTAGATGGGGGGGTGGAGAACCGGGGGAGTACAGTCCTTCTGATAGATACTATTCAGCTAGCGGTCCTCTGTGGGAGATACCACTAGTGCAGATGGGGGAAAGTCCGTCCTCGGAGAAAGAGACCTATGAAGAAAGTGACAAGGGTAAGCATAAGTGCAAGGAGAGCCAGAGACAGAAGCCTGAGAGATCTGGGGCAACAGGGAGGTCCTAGTCGGCGACTAAATAAGAATCCGAACCTGACAGTGATCCGCCAGGTCCACATTCCATCCCCTTTCTAGGAATCTGCCCCCAGAAAGTTATGGGAGGGTCGAGATGCCAGGGTCCGGAGTCCTTTGGGCCCAGGTCCCAGGCCTCCGGGCCTCAGTAACCTGTGGAGGAACAACCAGCACACAGTGCTCAGGTCCTGGACCTTAAACACTCTACCCTATTAATCACACTCTACCACTTAGTCATGTGAAAGGGAAAATGCACGGGATAATTAAGGAGATAATTTTTTCCCAGGCTATTGCAATGGGGAAAACTCGTTAATGAGGAACATCTCAAAAGCAAGGAAAGGGACCTGGGGTTTTATAGAGTGTTAAATAACAAAACCAAGTAAATTTGAAGATCTAGTTGGTTTTATTAAACGGTTCATGAATCGGGCGGCAGCACCCCACCCCCAGCAAGTAGCGAGGTGCTCCAAGGAGTTGTAAAAAATGCCAGGTTTGTACAGAAGGGTGGGGGCAAGAAAGTTATTAACAAAAGAAAAGGATTGTTCCAGGCCAGGCCTCGCTCTAGGGGGAAAAGCAAGGTGTCTTATCCTGCAGATTACCTCATCTTTTTTGGGAGGGGTATGGAAAGGGCTCAAGTGGCAGATTCATTGGTGTGGATTTAAAAATTCCTGGCTGTCTGATTAAGACTGTACTTCTGCGGGAGGTTGAAACTGCAATTAGATTATGACTTTGGGGGATACAAAAATGCAGATTTGAAGGGGTACATGCACCCCAATGTTTATAGCAGCATTATCAACAATAGCCAAACTATGGAAAGAGCCCAAATGTCCATCGACTGATGAATGGATAAAGAAGATGTGGTATATATATACGATGGAATATTACTCAGCCCTAAAAAGAATGAAATCTTGTCATTTGTCACGGTGTGGATGGAGCTAGAGTGTATTATGCTAAGTGAAATAAGTTAGAGAAAGACAAATACCATATGATCTCACTCATGTGTGGAATTTAAGAAAGAAAACAGATGAACATAGAGGAAGGGGGAAAAGAAAACAAGGAGAGAGGGAAACAAGCCGTAATTGACTCCTAATGATAGAGAACAAACAGGGTTGATGGAGGGAGGTGGGTGGGGATGGGCTAGATGGGCGATGGGTATTAAAGAGGGCATTTGTTGTGACAAGCCCTGGGTCTTGTATGTAAGTGATGAATCACTGAATTCTACTCCAGAAACCAATATCGCACTGTGTGTTAACTAACAAAATTTAAATAATAAAAAAAGATTATGTCTTTGGGAATATATTTGGGAACTCAGCCTAAGTGACTCCATTTTGAGCCTATGGGTGTTTTTTTAACAAGAGGCAAATAGAAAAAGTGTCACCCTTGAGTCAGAAAGGACGGAGACAGGTCTTACCTTGAAATATGCAAAGGCATTGGGAATTGCTATGGACTGAATTGTGTACCCCTCAAAATTCATATGTTGAAACCCTGGCCCCCAAAATGATGATATTTGCAGATGGGACCTTTGGGAGGCTAATTAAAGTTAGATGAGTTCATACAGTGGGGCCCCAGTTGGATGGGATGAGCATCCTTAGAAGAGACACCTCTGCCCAAAGAAGAGGTCATGTGAGGACACATTGAGCAGGTGGCTCTCTGCAAGCCTGGAAGAGAGTTCTCCCCAGGAACCAAATCAGCTGGTGCCTAGATCTTGGACTTCCCAGCTTCCAGAACTGTGAGAAATTAATTTCTGTTGTTTAAGCCCCCAGTCCATGGTATTTTGTTATGGTGGCCTGAGCTAATACTGGGAACTCTGCGGTTCTCCATTTCCTGGAATGCAAATAAGTAGGGGTATTTCTTCTCCATCAATGCTTTCCAGAAGAACAGGACTCATTCAGATATAAAGTCTGACTCTGCCAGGCCCCTCCATTCCAGCTCACCTTTGCCCCTCATGGTTCCCCATTCCTTCCTACGCTACCAATCATTCTAATCTATTCTCTCCCACTGTGCCCCAGATTTCCCCATTCGGTCCCACTGTTTATTCACTTCCATCCACTCTGCTTCGTGGCCACCATTCACGCATACTGCACCCCATATTAACACCTTTAAAGAAAAACAAAAGGTCCCACATATTCATTACTGAAACAACCTGCTGGTGCAGAAGCACAGAAACAAACAGAAAAATCATTTTCCCAATTAAACATGTCCAGCTGTCCAGGTAGTGGTGATGTTTTCGGCTTGATAAGGTAAGACACAAGTGACCTTGATACAGCATAACTATGTGTGTGAGATCCTGTGCAATTCCTTACACACCTCGCTTGGTTCTTCCCCAGTGTCTCCTCTTGGAGTTGTACCTGATTTTATCACCAGTTTTCTTTCAAACCCAATGAGGAATAAGTTAATTCTGCTTATGTTTCTTGGCCAGGAATCGCTTGATCCTGAAGGTCTTGTGAGAAGACATGATGAGGAACAAAATCAATCACACACACCACAATAGTAGAGAAAGGGAGAGAGAATGAACACCTTTTTTATTGTGATAAATACATATAACATGGAATTTATTATTTTTACCATTTTAAAGTGTATAATTCAGTGTCATTTAGTACATTCCCAATGGTGTGCAACCATTACCACTATCTAGTTGCAGACTATCTTCACCACCCCGAAATGAAACTCCCTACCCATAAAGGAGTCATTCCCCAATTCCCCCCTGCACCCTCAGCCCCTGCCTCACACTAATCTGTTTTCTGTCTCTATGGATTTGCCAATTTGGGCTATTTCATATAAATAGAATCATACACTATGTGGCTTTTTGTGTCTGGCTTCCTTCACTGAGCATAATGTCTTCAAGATACATCCATGTGGTGTCATGTATCAGTATTCATTCCCTTTTATGGCTAAATACTCTATTGTAGGGATATACCACATTTGGCTTATCCACTCATCAGTTGGTAGACATTGGGGTTGTGTCCACCTTCTGGCTATTGTGAATACTGTTGCTATGAACATCTGTGTACAAATTTTTGTTTGGACACCTGTTTTCAATTTTATTGTGTATATACCTATGAGTGGGATTGCTGGACCATATGGTATTTCTATGTTTAACTACTCAAGGAACCACCAAACTGTTTTTCACTGTGGCTACACTATTTTACATTCCCACCAGCAGCGTAGCAGAGTTCCAATTTCTCCACATCCTGCCCAACACTTGTCATTTTCTATTTGTTTTTATTATAGCCATCCCAGTAGGTATGAAGTGGTATCTCATTGTGGTTTTGATTTGCATTTCCCTGATGACTAATGATGGTGAGAATCTTTTCATGTGTTTATGGGCCATGTGTATATCGTCCTTGGAGAGATGTCCTTTCAAATCCTTTGCCCACTTTTTAAATCTTTTTTTTAAGTAGGCTCCATGCCCAACATGGGGCTTGAACTCATGTCCCTGAGATCAAGAGTCACATGCTCCACAGACTGAACCAACCAGGCGCTTTTACCTATTTTTTAAATGGATTTTTGTCTTTTTATTAAGTTGTAATAGTTCTTTATATATTTTGGATACCAAACTCTTATCAGATATCTGATTAGTAATACTTTCTCCCATTCTCTAAGTTGTCTTTTTACTCTCCTGATAATGTGCTTTGATGTACAGAAGTTTTCAATTTTGATGAAGTCCAATTTACCTATTGTTTCCTTGTTGCTGATGCTTTTGGTGTCATATGTCAGAAGCCACTGCCAAATCAAAAGTCATGAAGATTTACCCCTATGTTTTTGTCAAAGAATTTTATACTCTTAGTTCTTATATTTAGGTCTTTGATATATTTTGAGTTAATTTTTATATGTGATGTGAGGTCAGGATCCAACTGCCTTCTTTTGTATGTGGATATCCAGTTGTCCTAGCACATTGTTGAAGAGACTGTTCTTTCCCCCATCTAATTGTCTTGACACACTTGTTGAAATCAACTGACCGTACATGGGTGGGTTTGTTTCTGGACTTCCAATTTTATTCCACTGACACACACACACACACACACACACACATATGTGTATATATATATATGTATATATACACATATATATATGTCTATCCTTGTGCCTGTACCACACTGTTTCAATTACTGTAGCTTTGTAATAAGATTTGAAATCAGGAAGTGGGAGTTCTCCAATTTTTTTCTTTTTCAAGAATATCTTGACTAGTTGGGGCTCCTTGCAATTCCATATAAATTTTAGGATTTGCTTTTCCATTTCTGCAAAAAAGGCCATTGGAATTTTGATAGGGATTACATTAAATGTGTACATTGCTTTGGGGAGTATTGCCATCTTCACAATGTTAAGTCTTCCAATCCATGAACACTGGATTTCTTTCCATTATTTAAGTCTCTTTCATTTCTTTTACTGATATTTTGTACTTTTCAGTGCACGAGTCTTGCACCTGCTTAGTTAAATTTATTTCTAAGTATTTTATTCTTTTTGATCCTATTATAAATAGAACTGATTTCTTAATTTCCTTTTCGGATTGTTCATTGCCAGTATATAGAAATACAAGTGCTTTTGTGTGTTGATCTTCTATTCTGCCACTTTGCTGAATTCAGTTATGAACTCTAATAGTTTTTTTGTGGATTCTCTAGGATTTTATATATATAAGATGATATTATCTGGGAATAGAAATCGTTTTACTTCTGTTCCAATTTGAGTATCTTTAATTTCTTTTTCTTGACTGAAAATTGCTCTGGCTAGAACTCTGAGTACAATGTTTATTAGAAGTGGCAAAAGTGGGCCTCCTTGTCTTGTTCCTGATCTTAAGGAAATGCTTTTGTTCTTTCACTATTGAGTATGATGTTAGCCATGGGTTTCCCATAAATGCCTTTTATCAGGTTGAGGAAGTTCCCTTCTACTCCTAGTTTGTTGAGTGTTTTTTCATGAAAGGATGTTGGATTTTTGTCAGGTTTTTTTCTGCATCACTGAGATGACATATTCTCATTAACATGTGGTCCAAGACATTTTCTAATTTCTACTGTGATTTCTTCCTGACCCATGAGTTATTTACAAGTGTGTGACTTATCTTCAGATATTTGAGGATTTTCTAGTTATCTGTTGTAGATATATAATTTAATTCCACTGTGGCCAGAGAACATACACTGTTAAACTTCATCTTTTGAAATTTGTTGAGACTTTCTTTATAGACCAGCATGGGATCTACTTGGGTAAATGTTCTTTGTGCACCTGAAAAGAATGTGAATTCTTCAGTTGCTGGGCATGGTGTTGTCTATGTACCAATTACATGAAATTTGTTAATTGTGTTGTTCAAATCTTTTATATCATTTCTGATTTTTTTTTTCCTGCTTGTTCCATCACTGAGAGAGGTGTGTTAAAGTCCATAGCTATTTTGGGGATTTGTCTATTTCTCCTTTTAATTCTATCAACTTTCACTTTATATATTTTGAACCTATGTGATTAGGCGATATAATAGGCAGAATAATGGACACCCAAAGATACCCTGCCCTAATTCCCAGAAACTGAATATGATGAGTTGCCATATAAATGAATATATTTTATCACATAACAAAAGGGATTTTATAGGTATAATTAAGATTATTAATCAGTTTATCTTAATGTAGAGAGATTATCCTGGATTACCCATATGGGCCTAGTGTAATCACATGAGCCCTTAAAAGCAGATGTTGGGGGGTGGAGGCAGGAAGATGGCAGCAGAGTAGGAGGACCCTAGGCTTGCCTCATCTCACAAACAAAACTAGATGTCTATCAAATCATCCTAAATACCCCAGAAATCAACCTGAAGACTGACAGAACAAACTCTGCAACTAAATGGAGAGAAGAGGCCACCTTGAAGAAGGTAGGAAGTGCAGAGACTTAGTTTGGGAGTCAAAGGGATCATGGGTGCTGCAGAGGGGAGGGAACTATGGTCACAGAGAAAGCCAAGAGAGAGAAGAACACACAAGGAGGTTTCCCCAAAGCCACTGGCTTGGAAAACAAGAGGGGCTGAATTTCACAAGTTCTTGCAACCAGTTACCAAAACTGAAACAGGAAAAAATAGAAAATTTGAACAGAGCAATAACCAGCAAAGAAATTGAATCAATAATCAAAAAACTCCCAACAAATAAAAGTCCAGGACCAGATGGCTTCACAGGCAAATTCTACCAAATATTTTAAAAAGGATTAATACCTATTCTTCTCAAACTATTCCAAGAAATAGAAAAGGAAGGAAAACTTCCACATTCATTCTATATTACCCTGATACCAAAACCAGATAAAAAACACCACTAAAAAAGAGAACTACAGGCCAATATCCCTGACGAATACGGATGCAAAAATTCTCAATAAAATACTAGCAAATCAGGGACGCCTATGTGGCTCAGTCGGTTAAGCGTCTGCCTTTGGCTCAGATCATAATCCCAGGGTCCTGGGATCGAGTCCCACATCGGGTCCCTGCTCAGCAGGGAGTCTGCTTCTCCCTCTCTGCCTGCCGCTCCCCCTGCTTTGTGCTCTCTCTCTCTGACAAATACATAAATAAAATCTTTAAAAAAAATATTAGTAAATCAAATCCAACAATACATTAAAAAAATCATTCACCACGATCAAGTGGGATTTATTTCTGGGTTGCAAGGGTGGTTCAATATTCACAAATCAATCAATGTAATATATCATATTAATAAAAGGATAAGAACCATGCAATCGTTTCAATAGATGCAGAAAAAGCATCTGACAAAGTACAACATCCATTTATGATAAAAACCCTCAACAAAGTAGGTTTAGAGGGAACATACTTCAACATAATAAAGGCCATCTATGACAAACCCACAGCTAGCATCATACTCAACGGGGAAAAACTGAGAGCTTCTCCTCTACAGTCAGGAACAAGACAGGGATGTCCACTATCACTACTTTTATTTACCTGGGTACTGGAAGTCCTAGCCACCACAATCAGAGAACAAAAAGAAATAAAAAGTATCCAAACGGGCAAGGAAAAAATAAAATTTTCACTATTTGCAGATGACATGATACTGTACATAGAAAACCCAAAAGACTGCACCAAGAAACTGCTAGAACTGATACACAAATTCAGTAAAGTTACAGGATACAAAATCAATGTACAGAAATCTGTTACATTTCTATACACCAATAATGAAGGAGCAGAAAGAGAAAATTAAGGAACCAATCCCACTTACAATTGAACCAAAAACAATAAGATACGTAGGAATAAACCTAGCCAAAGAGATGAAAGACCTGTACTCTGAAAACTATAAAATACTGATAAAAGAAATTGAAGATGGGGCGCCTGGGTGACTCAGTCAGTTGAGCAGCTGACTCTTGGTTTTGGCTCAGGTCATGATCTCAGGGTCGTGAAATCAAGCCCTGTGTCGGGCTCTGCCCTCAGCAAGGAATCTGCTTGAGATTCTCTCCCTCCACCTCTCCCTCTGCCCCCCCCCCCCCCCTCTTGTTTTTTCTCTCTCTCTCTCTCAAATAAATAAATCTTTTTTAAGAAAAGGAAATTGGAGATGACACAAAGAAATGGAAAGACATTCTGTGTTCATGGATTGGAAAAGTAAATATTGTTAAAATGTCTATACTACCCAAAGCTCAATCTACACATTTAAAGCAATCCCTATCAAAATACCAACAGGATTTTTCACAGAGCTAGAATGAACAATCCTAAAATATGTATGGAACCACAAAAGACCCCAAATAACCAAAGCAACCCTGAAAAAGAAAAGCAAAGCTGGAGGCATCACAATTCTAGACTTCAAGTTATATTACAAAGCTGTGGTGATCAAAACAGTATGGTACTGGCATAAATATAGACCCATAGATCCATGGAACAGAATAGAATACCCAGAAATGAATCCACAACTATATGGTCAATTAATCTTTGACAAAACAGGAAAGAATAGCCAATGGGGGAAAAAATTTCTCTTCAACAAATGGTGTTGGGAAAACTGGACAACAACAAGCAAAAGAATGAAACTGGACCACTTTCTTACATCATACACAAAAAAATAAATTCAACATGGATTAAAGACCTAAATGTGAGACCTGAAACCATAAAAATCCTAGAAGAGAACACAGGCAGTAACTTATTCGACCTCAGCTGCAGCAACTTCTTTCTAGCTTGTTTCCTGAGGCAAGGGAAACAAAAGCAAACTACTGGGACTATATCAATATGAAAAGCTTCTGCACAGCAAAGGAAACCATCAACAAAACTAAAAGACAACCTACAGAATGGGAGAAGATATTTGCAAATAACATATCTGATAAAAGGTTAGTATCCAAAATATATAAAGAACATATAAAACTCAACATCCTAAAATTGAATAATCCAATTTAAAAATGGGCAGAAGATACGAATAGACATTTTCAAAAGAAGACATCCAGATGGCCAAAAGACACATGAAAAAGTGCTCATCACTTATCATCAGGGAAATGCAAGTCAAAACTACAATGAGGTATCACCTCACACCTGTCAGAATGGCTAAAATCAACAACACAAGAAACAACAGATGTTGGAGAGGATGTGGAGAAAGGGGAGCCCTCTTACATTGTTGGTCGGAATGCAAATTGGTGTAGCCACTGTGGAAAACAGTATGGAGGTTCCTCCAAAAGTTAGAAATAGAACTACACTATGACCCAGCAATCACACTACTAGGTATTTACCCTAAGATTACAAGAACACTAATTCAAAGCGATACATGCACCCCAATGTTTATAGCAGCATTATCTACAATAGCCAAATTATGGAAGCAGCCCAAGTGTCCATCAATTGATGAATGGATAAAGAAGAAATGGTACAGGGGCACCTGGGTGGCTCAGTCGTTAAGTGTCTGCCTTCGGCTCAGGTCGTGATCCCAGGGATCGAGCCCCGCATCGGGCTCCCTGCTCGGCAGGAAGCCTGCTTCTCCCTCTCCCACTCCCCCTGCTTGTGTTCCCTCTCTCGCTGTGTCTCTCTGTCAAATAAATAAAATCTTTAAAAAAAGAGAGAAATGGTACACACACACACACACACACACACACACACACGATGGACTATTACTCAGCCAAGAAAAGGAAGAAATCTTGCCATTTGCAACAACATGGATAGGGCTAGAGTGTATAATGCTAAGTGAAAGAAGTCAGTCAGAGAAAGACAAATATGACATGATTTTATTCACATGTGGGATTTAACGAAACAAAACAAATGAGCAAAGGAAAACAAGAGAGATAGAGGCAAACCAAGAAACAAACTCTTAACTATAGAGAACAAACTGATGGTTGCCAGAGGGCAGGTGGGGAGGATGCGGGAAATAGGCGATAGGGATTAAGGAGTGCACTTGTTGTAAAAATGGGTGTTGTTTTACGCTGCCAAGTTCATGGTAATTTGTTACAACAGCAACAAAAAAATGAATAATACAGGTAGATTGAAAATTTGGGATTGTTACATTTTCCCTTGACTTGGCCCTTTTATTATGAAATTTCCCTCTTTATCTCTATCAATACTTCTACTTACAGCCTACTTTGCTATTAGTGTAGCTACAATAGCTTTCTATCAGTGTTCTCATGGCATATGTTTTTCCATCCTGTTATGTACATCCTTTCTATACATCTTCATTCCTTTCTCTAATTCTTGCTTCCATTTGGGATCAGATTAAATAACTCCCTTTAGTTTTTCTAGCAGTATGAGTCTACTGGTGATCAATTCTCGTAGCTTTGTATGTAGGCTTTATTTCACCTGATTTTTTTGACTACTGGTATAGAGTGGGTATAGAATTTTCGGTTGGCAGCTTATTTGCTTTCAGCAGGGCAACAGGTTGTCCACATGAAGAGACAACATTTTTACCCCTTCGACTATAAAAATACCTGCCACTCTGGTCTCTGAGCACTCTGTTCTTCCCCTTAGGTCCTTTCTAAACAGGAGTAGGAAATGATACAGTCCCTATTGAGATGTTTGTTTATCCTGTGCAGTAGAGACTTAATTCATAAGGCCCGGGCTTCCCAAACCTGACACCCTCCAAATGTCTTCAGGACTGGCACTTAAGCAGCTCCTGAGAGATAACATCTGAGTCCTTGGAATATCTTGCCTGATAAGAGTGTCTTTGTATACCTAAGACCTTGGGCCACACCAGTTAGTCTATGCTAACAATCTGATTTATGGAGAATGTATTTTTTTGTTTGTCTGGGTCTTTAGACCACACTGTATTGGTTTGGCCTCTAGAGGGTTTGGAGACTAAAGAGCTGAGTCACGCAGGTGCCCCATGCCTGAGACTGACCCCCAGTAAAAACCCTGGACTCAAGGCTCCAGTGAGCTTCCCTGATTGGCAATACTTTATACATGTTGTCACACATCATTGCTGGGAAAATTAAGTGCTGCCCATGTAACTCCACTGGGAGAAGAAGCTGGAAGCTAGCACCTGGTTTCTCCTGGCTTCTGCCCTGTGCACCTTTTTCATTTGCTGATTTTAATCTCTGTTATTTTGCTGTAATAAACCACAATCACGCATACACAATCACTCTTCTGAGTTCTGTGAGTCTTTCCAGTGAATCATTAAACCTAAGAGTGATCCTGGAGATGGTATATTTGGCATCAGGAGTGACGTTCACTAGAATGACCCTGGGTCACCGAAACATGGCAAAGGTATTGTTGGAGAAAAGGAAAGATGGGGCAGTGGGAGTTAATGAACCTTTGACACCTGGAGAGCTACCAAGTGACCCATGGTATAAAACAGCAGCTATTCTGTGATCAGTTACTAGAGGTAAAATTTACCAGTGGAATTCAGAAATGACAGACCTAACTCCTGAGCAGTTGGGTCACTGGATGTGTCAGTCAGGGTCCTCCAGAGAAACAGAACCAATTATTTTTTTTTAATTTTTATCTATTACTGGTTCTGTTCTATATTATTGTATATATTTCCAAACAGGAGCAGAACCTGTATAAACAGATATGACCTCCATATATATATAATGAGATTTATTATAGAGAATTGGTTTGTGCCATGATAGAGGCTGAGAAGTCCCACAATATATTGTCTATAAGCTAGAGATCCAGGAAAGGTGGTAGTGTAAATTCCAATCCAAGTCTAAAGGCCTAAAAACCAGGAGCATCAATGGTGTGAGTCCCAGTCCAAGGCTAGGAGAGAACTAATGTCTCAGCTCAAAAAGTCAGGCAAAGCCCTTCCTTTGCCTTTTTGTTCTATCCGGGACCTCAGTGGATTGGATTATGCCCACCCACATTGGAAAGGGCAATCTGCTTTACTCAATCTATTTAAATTCGAATCTCATCTGGAAACACCCTCATACATGCAACCAGAAATAATGTTTAGCCAAGTATCTGGACACCCAGTGATCCAGTTAAGTTGACACATCGATTAGCCATCACACTGGATATACAAAGAAAAGCAAAATAATAAGAAACAAGCTGAATATACAATCTCTTGGTTATTATTATCTGTAGTAACTAAAATGAAAATAAAGGAGAGTGTTGAGGCGGTTCCTGACACCGTGCCAACCTTAGATTTTGGCCTGTTTGAACTACAGCTGCTAGCCTCAGAGCGACTACCAAATGGAAAAAAAAAAATATGCTGGAATACCAGATAGTACCTCTACAACCTCTGGTCACCAAGAAGGTAGCCCAGGTGGCAGAGGGACAAAAGAAAGAAACTACTGAAACCAGGAGGTATAGTGCAAAAGAGAGTCAAGACTTTATTTTTTTTTAAGATTTATTTATTTATTTATTTGAAAGAGAGAGAATGAGAGAGAGAGCATATGAGAGGGGGGAGGGTCAGAGGGAGAAGCAGACTCCCTGCTGAGCAGGGAGCCCGATGCGGGACTCGATCCCGGGACTCCAGGATCATGACCTGAGCCGAAGGCAGTCACTTAACCAACTGAGCCACCCAGGTGCCCGAGAGTCAAGACTTTAGCTAAGCTACTCCATGGTATTGTTGCACTGGCATCTATTCTATGTGGACAAGCAGCCTACAGGGGCCTTAAACTGACACCTGGCCACCTCTTGCAAGAGCATGTGCTAGACAACAGCCCACAGAATCATAAGTAAATATAAGTTCCTGATATGACTTCCTCAATGGCCTTTGTGATAAGCAGGTCTTCCCCTACCCCAGGACCTTCTCCTTTCCTGCCCCTTATCTAAGACCCTGTGGAGCTTACCAAAACCTCACTCTTTATGGTTTGATTGACCAATCTGGCCTTATCCCAGAAACCCCAAAGCAGCATACCCATGGACTCTAATAAAGGCATGTGCCCCAGGCCCAGCCTCGCTCTCTGCCTGCACCCTGCCTTGACCTCCCTGTGTGGCCCATCGAGGTGTGCTTCTTCCAGGACCTGAGAACAAGCCACCCTATTTTCAGTTTCTTTGTTGAACCTGGCTCACCATCTGGCTCCCCAGGGCTCTATTTAACAAATGTTAATTTAACAAAATCCTAACAAGGAATTATCTCATTTTTTGGATCAATATCATCAACTTCTTCTGGATCTTACAGATGCTCTACTGACACCAAGTCTTTGAGTTTCCAGACCTAATTTCCATGTTGGGGAAGAGAGCTCCCCCCCCACACACACAAACACACACCAAGCAATTCTAGGACACCAATAGGGTGTCTGGGAATTCGACCCAATTCTGATACTATCTACCCAGAGGTAGCATCAAATTCCATGGGTTAAAGGATCAGTCCTACAAGACTATCCCCACACCCACCCCCCAACCTCAGACACCAGTGACAAGCCCCAGGCTGTTACCTGTACTTCTGACTGACCAGCTACAGATTGGAGGTTCCAACAACCTCCTCCTTGGACTTCAAATGCCAGTCACAATTCCAGATTATTACTTGTACTTCTGACCAACTGGCTAGAAATTAGAGGTTCCCAGCATCTTCTTGTGAGACTCTTTGAATTTGCTAGAGCAGCTCACAGAACTCAGGGAAACACATTTACCAGTTTATTAAAGAATACAAATCAACAGCCAGATGAGATACACAGGGCAAGGTATGGGGAAAGAGCACCACTGTCCTCATGTCTCCGTGTGTCCACCAACCCAGAATCTCTCTGAATCCAGTCCTTCGGGGTTTTATGGAGGCTTCATTGCATAGTCATGATTGACTAAGTCATTGGCCATTGGCTGATCCAACCTCCAGTTCCTCTCCTCTCCCCAGAGGTCAAGCGGTGGGGCTGAAAGTTCCAATTTTCCGATCATATGGTTGGTCCTCCTGGCAACAAGCTCACGGAGGGTGGGATCCAGAAGTCACCTTCATTAGTAACAAGACAGCCATGTCACCTTTATGTTTCTGAAGCCTTCTTAGGAACTGTGGATGAAAACCCAATATATCTGAGAAATATATTGTGGTTATCTGGACCAAATATATATTTCTTATCAATTATGATATCATAGATGCTAAGAAAATTAGACTGATGCACAAAAGAATGGGGAAATACAAAAGGGAAAGTCAAGGGACTTGTCTGAGCAGGGTGGGAATCTTTAAACAGTTATTGAGAAATGGGATTAATAAAGCAGATATTGACGGAAACCTACAGAATTGCCAGAGCCCACACAGGTTCTTAATTTGAAACAGTATAGAACGGGCACCTGGGTGGCTCAGTCGGTTAAGCATGTACCTTCAGCTTAGGTCATGATCCCAGGGTCCTGGGATCAAGCCCTGCATTGGGCTCCCTGCTTGGCGGGAAGCCTGCTTCTCCCTCTCCCTCTGCTGCTCCCCCTGCTTGTGTGCTCTCTCTTTTTCTCTGTCAAATCAATAAATAAAACCTTAAAAAAAGAAAGAAAGAAAGAAAAGACACAGTATAGAAGACCTGGTGGACAAAAGGGAATAGACTGGAACTTATGGCAAAAAGTCCATGAGTGCCACCCAGTGGCGATCACTAAGAGTCTGGACCAGAAAATTTCCAGACACAGCAAGTATAATAGACACTGGTTAAGAAACAATTACTAGCTTGCTATTAGGCATTCATTGAAACCGTCCCCATGACTGAAGGTCACATAATAACCTTGAAATACGAGATACCCATCATGTCTTGGGTAATGTCAGAGAAACACTCCAAGAAGAAAGGCAGTGCCCAGAAGAGTTCCATAATAAAATGGAAATGGTTTATATAGGAACACACTGCCAGAGGAACGCAAGAAATCATATTCACAAGCGGGTAGACCCCTTTCCTGAGGGCTGACTTTGGAATCACCTGAGGAGCTGCCAAATCCTATTGCTACACGGGTGGTGTCCTATGAACAGCTCTATACTGAACAACAAAAAGCTGCTTAGTCTACAGATGGCAGTTCCAATGTGGACAGACAACATCCTGTTTGGAAGGCCACCACATGGCAGCTGACTGATATAAAGAAGGTGAGAACAAATCAACTCAGTGGGCTGAATTGCATGATGTTTTCCTTGCAGTGATGGAAAAATAGAGCAAGAACCACTATGTTTGAGTTTTTACTGACTAATGGGTTGTAGTCACTGGCCTGGCCATATGGTCAGGCAGATGGGTAACAGAAAAGTGGACTATTAAAGGGGTCCCCATATGGGTCACCTGTCCTGTGAAAATCACTGGGGAATTTAAATGGTGCAGTAAAGTAGAGCATGTCAATGCTCATCAGAAGAACCCGTTTCCAGAATGCAAAGGAACTGGCAAGTGGATATCCTGGTGTGCTGGCTTGAGGCAGCCATCCAGGTCTATGAAATGAGTGGACATGGGAGAGATGCAGCAATGCAGACATTTTCCTCTAGCACCCACTGAGACACAAAATGTCAAAAAGAACTGTCCTGTCGAGGGATACCTGGGTGGCTCAGTCGGTTAAGTGCCTGCCTTCAGCTCGGGTCAGGATCCCAGGGTCCTGGGATCAAGTCCTGCATCCGGCTCCCTGCTCAGCAGGGAGCCTGCTTCTTCCTCTGCCTGCCATTCCCCCTGCTTGTGCTCTCTCGCTCTCTTTCTCTCTCTCTCTCTCTCTCTCTCTCTCTCTCTCTCTCTCTGACAAATAAATAAAATCTTGAAAAAGAAAAAAAAGAACTGTCCTGTTGAGGGATGCCTGGGTGGATCAGTCGGTTAAGGGTCTGCCTTCACTCAGGTCATGATCCTGAGGGTCCTGGATCGAGTCCCATATCAGGCTCCTTGCTCAGGGGGGAGCCTGCTTCTTCCTCTGCCTGCCGCCTGCCATTCCCCCTGCTTGTGCTCTCTCGCTCTCTCTCTCTCCCTCTCTCTCTGACAAACAGATAAATAAAATCTTGAAAAAGAAAAAGAAAAAAAAGAACTGTCCTGTCGAGGGATGCCTGGGTGGCTCAGTTGGTTAAGTGACCGCCTTTGGCTCGGGTCATGATCCCGGGGTCCTGGGATCGAGTCCCACATCGGGCTCCTGGCTCAGAGGGGAGCCTGCTTCTCCCTCTCCCAGCCACTCCCCCTGCTCTCTCTCTCTCTCTCTCTGACAAATAAATAAAATCTTTAAAAAAAAAAAAAAAAAAAACCTGTCCTGGGGTGCCTGGGTGGCTCAGTCGTTAAGCGTCTGCCTTAGGCTCAGGTCATGATCCTCAGGTCCTGAGATCAAGCCCCGCATCAGGCTCCCTGCTCAGCGGGAAGCCTGCTTCTCCTTCTCCCACTTCCCCTGCTTGTATTCCCTCTCTCGGGAATAAATAAATAAATAATCTTTAAAAAATAAAATTAAATTAAAAATTTAAAAAAAAAAACCTGTCCTATTGAATGACAAGACAGAAACCTCGGATGACTATGGAGCAGATTCCTTTGGAGAAGGCCCCACACATAAACTGGCAAGTCAATTACGTCAGCCTGCTGCTGGTAGTTCTGGGAAGCTGTAAACAAGTCTTTGTTTTTTGTGTTTTTAAAAAAGATTTTATTTATTTATTTGAGAGAGATTGAGCACGGGCTGGGTGAGGGGCAGAGGGAGAAGCAGACTCCCTGCTGAGCATGGAGCCCAATGCGGGACTCGATCCCAGGACCCTGGGATCATGACCTGAGCTGAAGGCAGACACTTAACCAACTGAGCCACCCACGCGCCCCCTTTGTTTGTCTTTTCACTGAGATATAACGGACATAACGTTATATAAGTTTAAGGTGTACAATGGTGTTGATTTGGTACATTTACATATTGCAATATGGTTACCATTGTAGCATCAGCTAACACCTCTATCATATCACATAATTATTATTTCTTTTCTAAATGGGTCTTGACAGGAATAGACACTCTACTGAGCTTTGCATACTTGGTGGTAGCTACAAATATTCAGAACACTAGTTTTTTTTTTTTAAGATTTTATTTATTCATTTGAGACAGATACAGAGAGAGCAAGAGCAGGGGGAGAGGCAGAGGGAGAGGGAAAAGCGGACTTCCCGCTGAGCCGGGAGCCCAACGTGGGGCTCGATCCCAGGACCCGAAGGCACGCACTTAACCATCTGAGCCACCCAGGCGCCCCTGTACAGGCTCCTGCGGTGAAGCACTTACGCTGCAGGCAAACCCTGTCCAAGTGTCACCTGATAAAGCTTGTGTGTGCTACTGCCACCTCGTGGTCATATATTTTTCCTTGATCAGCCCCCACATACCTCAAACTCCCGTACACAGTAGCAATGAGCAAGAGAGGATTTCTGGAGATCATTAGGAAATAGATAGGGGGGCCACCCAGTCAGGAGCACGACCAATTGGCAAAAATCCCAGGACAGCCTCAAATGGCTGGGATTCAGAATTTGGAATGCCCACCGCCTCACTTTGGCATGGCATCGCTCTGGGCTACGTTACACATTTATCATGGTCTCCCCATGCCTCATTACCTCAGCCAGGCAGTTATACCAGTCTTTGAATGAATCCAAGCCACTGGAACTGACTTTTGAGGTCTAGGGCACTGAGCTGCCCGAGGAAGGAGGTCAGCTCACCTGCCTGGGTGCCCCCCCTAAACAGGCAATGAAGAATGTTAAGACCTGCAGGCCTGAACAGAGAAGGAGAGGAGGATGTGCCCCCCCCGCCCACCCCGCACTGAGGGTGAGCTACCCCTACCCCATCACAGGCTATGGTAGGAGGCACTCCCTGTCACGGGCCAGTCACTCAGGGGTACTCTGAGAGGAGAGGTCATCCTCGCCTCTGGGGACACTCTGGCAGCTAAACAAGTTTATAAGGCAGAGACATCAGGCCAAGGCCAGTGACCAAAGACAAGGAAGTTTATATTCCTGCTCCTTCCAGGACTCCTAAACTGGGGGCTGTCTTGCTGAACCGGGGCTCCACACAAGGAGAGGCACATCAGGCCGTCCCCTTGGCGGCTTCTTGCTAGGACAGGGAGACAAGATGGATGGGAGGCCCCAGGGGCAGGAGAAGAGGACTGGTGCCCTCTAGAAGAACAGGCAGCACAATACCACCATGGTAGTGGAGAAGAGAACCTACCCTCTCCCCAAGACCACCTGCAAAGTAATATAGACCAAAGAGACAAGTTGGGAGGGTCAAGAAGGAGGGGACTCCTCTTCCTCCTTCTTCTCTCTCTCTCTCCCCCTACCCCCACACCAACCCCTACCCCCCACCCCACTCTCTCATTCAGAGTTCCACCTAATAGGGGTTGAAACAAAAACAATTGGCTGCCATAGTACAGGATGGAAAAATGGATTCCATACTAAAGGATCCTGCACAATTGGTAGAGAAGGTGAGAAGGATCCCCAGAGGAGGCTTCGGACCCCAGTCCACATATACCTTGTTGATGTGGATTTTTTACGGCTTAGAGGACCACCCACCCTACATTAGGCTTTATATCCACCTGAGCAGACTGTCAACAGAAAATGCTAGCTGAGGCCAAAGATCTCCTCCATCAGCTGGGAATGCTGGAGTGGGCTTATCAGGTAACAGATGGTGTGCTGCATGACTTGGCAAGTTAGAGGAGGCAGAATTGAATCCTGAGTCCACACAGTTGTTTCTCGGGGGGGTGGGGGGGCTCCTGACAAATATAAGTCATCTTTCGTGACAATGATGGCTAATGTTAAAACAAAACAAGAAACCATAGCCGCCCTGAATTAAATAGAAATTCATGAAAAACAAACTCAGAGCCAAGTATTTAGGCCATCTGACCTAAATCAAAATTACAATCAACAGTGAAGCTGCCTGCCAACACCCCCCCCAGCCCCTGAGCCAAACAAACCACCGACAGTCAGGGCTCTGCTTAAGCGTAAACCTTAAGAAAACAAGACAGGTTATACATTAGTCAGGATTATCCAGAGAAACAGAACTAATAGGATGTACACATATAGAAAGAGGTTTATTGTGAGGAATTGAACTCACGTGGTTAGAGACACTGACAAGCCCTAAAATCTACAGTCCTCACTCTGGAGCCTCAGGAGAGCCAACGGCATAGTTCCGGTCCAAAGACTTGCTGGCTCAAGGCCTAGGAAAAGCCAATGGTTCAGTTTGTGTCCAAAAGCAGAAAAAAAATGAAGTCCCTGCTCAAGGCAGTTGGGCAAGAAGACATGCCCTCCTACTCATGGGAGGGTGAGCATTTTTATTCTATTCATGCCTTTAACTGATTGCTTGAGGGTCACCCACATTGGGGAGGGCAATCTGCTTTACTCAGTCCACTGATTCAAATGTAATCTCCTCCAGAGACACCCTCACAGACAACACCCAGAATAATGAATGACCAAATACCATGGCACTCCATGGTCCAGTCAAGGTCACACATAAACTTAACCATCACAGATGATATTGAACCCTGAGAAACGAGAGGGTCCCAAATTGGATGTTCTCTAATAAATAAGCGGAGTAATTACAATGCTAGGGTTAGATTACAAGCTACAGCAGGCTTCCCCTTCATAGGCAGCCTCATTTTCAGTACCTACCTGTGATCTCCATCAGTGACCAGGACAGCCCCCATACAGGGATTCAGCAGCCACAGAAGTGAGGACCCTTCTAGAAGAAAATCACCCTTGTATCGTATGATTTGGGGCTCCAAAAAATAAATACACTGACTGGCTCTGTCGGACATGGGTGCTCAAACCTCCCTAAACCCAGGGAACACTCATGCTTCAAAGGGACCCTCCAAAGGAGGGGACCAGATTGGGAGGAGAATTAATTAAAGGGAAAATTACCAACTTAACTATTAAGATTGGCCCCCCAGGGGGGCGCCTGGGTGGCTCAGTCCTTAAGCGTCTGCCTTCAGCTCAGGTCATGATCCCAGGGTCCTGGGATCAAGCCCCACATCGGGCTCCCTGCTCTGCAGGGAAGACTGCTTCTCCCTCTCCTAGTCCCCCTGCTTGTGTTCCCTCTCTTGCTATGTCTCTCTCTGTCAAATAAATAAATAAAATCTTAAAAAAAAAAAAAAAGATTGGCCCCCCAGGGAGGGTGAAAGAAATAGAAAATAAAGTTGGCCCAAATTTGCTAAAAGATGTTTCTTTCCTGGTGGGTCCCTTGGAGACTCTACCTGTTCCCAATACTGGAATGGACCATCTTAGTCCGCAGGTAACCTCATGGAACCAACCTAAGGCTTTTACACTATCAATGGATGCCAACCAGTGGGAATGAGTTTCCCCATCAGTGTGGGCAGTAAATACACCACAGTAACAGCTACAGCAAGGCACTAAAGGACCACATCCTGTCATGGCTGATGTAAAGAAGGGGTATCTACCATCTCACCTTTCAGTTCCCCATTATGGCCTGTGCTTACAGACTCTACTAGTGAGTGGAAGTTAATTATAGATTAGAGAGGATTAAACAAGGTTTTTCCCTCCACTAGAGCTCCTCTACCAGATATCACCACCTCAATGAACAACATTCAAAATAACATGGATATGGCTAATTGAGGTAACTGGGTGATGGGCATTAAGGAGGGCATGTGATGTGATGATCACTGAGTGTCATATGCAACTGATGAATGATTGAACGCTACATCTGAAACTGATGATGTACCATATGTTGGCTCATTGAATTTAAATTAAAAAATTAACATGGGTAAATTGTTTGGAGTTACAGGCTTGGCTAACATGTTCCATTCAGTGAAAATCTCACAGGAGAGTTGACTACAATCTGCCTTCACCTTTGAGGATCAAAAATAGACCTTTTCCTGGTTGCCTCTGAGGGACTTCAATAGTCTTGCCATTGTACATGGGTTTTGCTGACAGGACCTAGATGCCTGCACCCTATCCCACCGAAAACTCAGCTCTGGCATCGTATTGATGACATCCTCTTCACTGGACCTAGCCAAGACTCTGTCTCATGAGCTGTCACAACGTTGAATGAACACCTCACCGAGAGGAGATGGACAACTGCCCTCCCATAAGATACAAGGGTCCTCCTAGTCTGTTAAATTCGGAGGTTACATTTGGAACTGAGAAGGGCAACTATTCCCAGTCTGATAAAAGAAAAGCTCTAGTGTTCCAAACTCCCACATCAATAAGGAGGCTCAACATTTGCCAGAAAAATTTGGGTTTTGGTGTCAACACATCCCTCACCTTAACTCTTTGCTAGGCCCTATCTACTGGGTAGTCCATAACTCTTCTGTATTCAGTGGGGTCATGAGTAACAACAGGCACTACAAAAATTAAAGGGGGCTTTCACTCCAACTTTCCCAATAGTGCTCCAAGGACAGGACATACAATTAGAAGTTTCTGCCACCAGGGTGCCTGGGTGGCTCAGTCGGTTGGGCATCCAACTCTTGGTTTCAGCTCAGGTCTTGAGCTCAGGGTCATGAGTTCAAGCCCTGTGTTGGGCTCTACACTGGCCATGGAGCCTACTTAAAAAAGAAGTTTCTACCACCACAAAATTTGCTGGGGCCTCTGGACTAAATGGACAGGCAAACTCCTACCCATGGGCTTCTGCTGTGGGCTCCCAGTCTCAGCCCAAATGTATTTGCTACTGGAGAGGCAACTCCTAGCAGCATACAAGGCCTTCCTGGGGCAAAGCCAGTTACCCTCAGACAGAGATTTCTAGTATGCGCTGCATAAAGGAAAAAGCTCCCCATAAAAATCAGATCAGCAACAGAGGCCTCCTTATTAAAATGGAAATGGTATCTGAGGGTGGAGCTAAACCCAGCCCTACTGGAGTGTTAGAAACTCCATGAGGAAATAGCTACATACCCTGCCACTGAGGCTAACTCACCCAAATCCCAGAAATGTCTCTACTCAATGGGGACAATAGGGAGGATGGTCAATACTCTCAAAACAAGAAAAGCAGTGGTCTTCCTTTAGCAATGGTGTAAGGATAGGATATAAGGGGCCAGCAATGGATAGCTACAGCCTGTCACTCCCATTCAAACACTCCAAAGTCCATACGGGGGGCATACCAAAGTGCCCAGTGGGCTGAACTATGTGTAATATCCTAGCAAAAGAGTATGACTTTGACAAACGTGCTCCAAAGGCTTACATTTTTACTGACTCCTGGTCAGTGGCTAATGACCTAACTACTCGGTCAGGACTCTGGCCAAATCAGAGAGGACTAAAAAAATACAAGCTGAGACATTTGGGATACAGAGATGTGAGGAGATCACCATATTGGCTCCCACTATCCTATCTGGGTACACCATATCTCTGTTCATGCCAAACAAGTGACAGAGGAGGCACGTTACATTGCCAAACCTTATGCATTAACCAAACCACCAAAGGAGGTAAGGCTCTAGAAAGAGGGGGAGTCTCCAGACCTTTGGGAGGAAACACCCTACCCCTTTTATCAGTGGGCCCATAAGAGGTGAGAGCATTTGGGCAGCATGCGGTTGTAAAAATGAATTGCTTTTTTTAATGTAGTAATAGAGGAGTCTATGCAACAGAGAGATATTTAAACAAAGCCATTAGGGACTGCGCCAGATGCCAGAAATCCAGACAGTGGGCCTACTTCACAGGAAAAAGATTTACAAAAAAGGAGGGCTGCCTCTGAAATAGCAAATCAATTTCATTAGGCCTCTCCCTGCAGGGACAGGAACTGTTATATATGACTTAATAATGGTGGATATTGACATGCGCCTTCTATCCTCACCAACCTGTGCTGATGTTATTGAGGGGTTACAGCCTTTGAGAGTGTCACGAGTTATATAATCAGATCAAGGATCCTGCTTCACTGCAGAGAAAATGCAACAACAAGCATTATAAAATAACATTGCTTGGGTTTTTCACCTACCCTATTGTCCTACAGCAGCAGGTATCATAGGAAGACATAATGGTATTTTTAAAACAAGGTCTCCTAAGAGAACATGGAGGACAATGGTCCCTCAGGTTCAAAAGTACTGCCCATGGTCCTGATTACATCAAATTCGCACCCCTGTGGCACAACCGCACCATATTAAAATTCACAACAAATGAAGAGACCATTAATAGAGATGCTATGACCTCTGCTAGCGTACACATCTACGCTGGCCATAACTCAATTACCAATTTTTTTTAAAGATTTTATTTATCTGAGAGAGAGAGAGAACGAGCAGGGGGAGAGAGAAAGGGGGAAGCAGGCTCTCCACTGAGCATGGAGCCCAATGCTGGGCTCGAACTCACAACCCTGAGATCAAGACCTGAACCGATATCAAGAGTCAGACACTTAACCAACTGAGCCATCCAGGTGCCCCTCAAGTACCAGTTTTCACAGACACGGGAGTCCTGACATTGTCACCCACCGCAAAGCCATGTCCACTTTCTTTTCTCCCTTACAGAAAATCCAGAGCCTAGTCACTTTCCCCTCCAACCCAACAGGGCCCAGCCATGGACCACCGATTCTGGGCCCATCCTCTCAGCCTGCTTCGCTCCTCATCCAGCGTAAGCTGGGCAAACCACGCAGCACTGTCTGCAGGGAGAGGCGTCCTCATCTGCTGCCCACGTGCTCCACTGAAAACGCCATAGAACAAACCCAGTAGGACAATTTGACTGATTCCCTTCTCCTCCCCCCCCACCACTGCTGCCCACAGATGACTTCCGATTTTCACCTCTGCTCTGTCGCTATGCCTCCTCCTTACCTGAGAACTTCCTACCTTCACCAGCGTCAGCTACATACCCACTGATGGATCGCCTAACAGCCTACTGCTGACAAGGTCTGTCTGAAAACAACATACAGCTTGTGACTCACAGGTGTCTTCTAACCCTGTGGGCCAACTTCTACTTCAAGTACGGGGCCAATCATAGTCTGAGCCCATAACCAGTTGATTTGACCCAGGTGCTGAATATGCGGTGGCTAACACACAGGTTTATTTGGTTACACTATAACATTATAAACATCTATTGACACCACCTGGAATTGCATTAAGCCACACAGCTTGCCTTCACAGGAACACGGAATACAGGCAACAGAGGGAGCCTGGTGGGCCTCTAAGGGAATCCCTTGTAAAGGGCTTCCCCTATTACAAGCTTCCCCTTGTCCAACACTGGACACTGGATTTGAGTCAAAATTCCAGTAGAGTTTTCCTCAACAGCAACCCCCCCAGTGACTTGCCCTCAGCAACCACACTAGCCAAGACCCTCCAACACTACAAACAAGCTTTCCAAATATTCCCCTGATAGGGGCACCTGGGTGGCACAGTCGATTAAGCATCTGACTCCTTGTTTCAGCTCAGGTTGTGATCTCAGGGTCCTGGGATGGAGCCCCGTGATGGGCTCCATGCTCAGTGTGGAGTCTGCTTGAGAGTCTCTCTCCCTCTTCCCCTCCTGCTCAGTCTCTCTCTCCCCCTCTCTCTCTTTGTCTCAATTAAATAAATCTTAAAAAAATATTCTCCTGATACTAACCACTTGAAGATCACTAATTAGAGTAGAAGGGAGCAATAAGAACAGCATATGTACAAGACACCACACAGCAATGAAAAGAGACTCAGATAGCTGTGTCCTGGGCATTATCCACACAAATTAAATAAATTGCCAAGAACTGAAATTCTTGGCCAATCTCACCATACTTTAGCAGACACAGTGTTAGACAACAGCATAGCCCTAGATTACCTATTGGTTGATGAAAGAGAAGTCTGGGCCCTTACTAATACATCTTGCTTCATGTTGGTTGTCAAAGAAAAACAAATCAGGACTTAGTAAGGAGAAACTTTTTTTTTCAAAAGGATTATTGCAAGGGAGGGAAAAGGACCATTTCAATGGTGGAGGGGGGTGGTTGCAATGGGGAGGGTGCTGTGACCTTAAGTTTGCGAGGGTCTCAAAATGAAGCAGGAAGAAAAGGCTTTTATTTTATAGGGTAAGGAGGAGGCAACCAAAGATAAGCTGAATATTCGGAGGGGAAAGTTGGAGAAGCAAGGGAAAATGACCGGTGGGATTGTCAGTTCCCAGGAGAAGCTGAGAAGGGGGGCACATTCCACTTTTTTGTGTTTGCTCAGGCTTGGAGACAAGCAGAGTTCAGGAAAAGAGAAGCCTGACTAAAGTGAGGTCAAGACAAAGCAGAGGGTAAGCAATAGGCAATTTTGAACACTTGGTCCCCCCTGTTGTTTAAGACAGACAAAGTCTGCCCTTAAACACTATTAGGGTAGGGGATGGAATAAGACTCATTGGGAAGTTGAGCTTGGTCCAAATAGTTTCAAGAGGGGCTGACCTTCATGTTCTTGTTGTTTCTTTTGTATCATCTGTTGATTGCGCTGTCAGGCTGCCACCTGTTGGAATGTGTTAGAGATTAGGCATTTAACAAGAGATTTACCCAGGAATAAAATAAAATCATAGTTATTAAAGGCTAAATAAGTGAATAAAAGCAAGAGTTAAGGTTTAGAGCCATCCAGTCAAGATGATTCCTAGACATTGGACCTGTAGCATGTTCAGGTAGTGGAGTGAGGATGACAGACAGTGGTGATCTGAAGAATTTCCTGAAGTGATTGGATGCTTTTGGTGATGGCATAAACAACAGGGAGGTTTCAGGGAGTACACGCACAGCCGTACCTTCCAACCATTAAGCAAGTGCCCCCTTGAGAAGCCAGGATCGTGGCCAATGCTAGACAATTATGAAGGACCACCGGCTGGAGTTCCTGTAGTTCTTTGGCAATCATCTTGGTGGTTTTGGTAAAATTGTCCACAGTCATGGTTATTTCCTGTAGCAGAGCATGGAAGATTCAGGAGTTCTAGTGAACTCCAGGGTGGCCCACACAGTAGCAGCTGCTCTAAGCATGCAGGTTGCCCATACATGATTTGCTGCAGCAAAATTTTTAGATTTACTCCCAGTCCAGCCTCTTGTTCTAAGGTTTCTTGAGAGCATGATGAGAAAAGAAGGCCACAGCCTCCTTTTGGGACTTGAAGTATGCCTAAGCTTATAGATGTAACATGCTTTTGTAGACCTTTTGGCTCATCTAGAGTCTGGAAAACTTAAATCAGAAGGAATAGAGTACTTAAGATGAAAAAAGAAAGCAATCTGGCTAAGCATAGATTGCCCTTTTTGAAAAGTATTGAGGTTGAAGGAGATTCCTTATATCTAGGGAGAAAAGCCCAGCATAGGGCTCTGCCTTCAACAGGGAGTCTACTTCTCTCCACCCTCTTCCTCTGTCCCTCCCCCCTGCCACTCATGCTGCTCTCTCTCTCTCCCTCAAATAAATAAATAAATAAATAAATAAATCTTTTTTAAAAAAGCTCCTTGATTATAATGGACAAAATACAGAAGCATCATGCCTGATATACCACAGTGTGCTGTGTACAAGTATATATAGCCCTTGTTTTTATAAGCGGAGAACTACTAAACAGAATGGAGCGGGGGGAGGGGGGAGTGGGTTTCAGTTGGGGAATAAAGCAGTAGGCATTACATGGTCGGTCCAAATTCCCTGCAGGACAGCCCTTCTCTGACATGAAGAAGGCTTTTGGAGGCCTGATGGCATACTCAGACTAAATTACATCTAGATGTGCCTACCACTCATTTAACCCTAGTAGAGGTCCCCAAATTTTGGAGTACAAAACATGTATCCTAACTACACTCAGGCCATTAGTACACAGCGGCAGCAACATGCATGGTGGATTAAAACAACATTAGTGGGACATCTGGGTGGCTCAGTCAGTTAAGCATCTGCCTTCGGCTCAGGTCATAATCCCAGGGTCCTGGGATGGAGTCCCACATTGGGCTCCTTGCTCAGCGGGGAGCCTGCTTCTCCCTCTGCCTGCAACTCCTCCTGCTTGTGCTCTCTCTCTCTCTCCCTCAACCTCTCTCTCTCTTTGACAAATAAATAAATAAAATTTAAAAAATAATAATAAAACAACATTAGTCCATGAAACAAAAAAGGCTTTAGTGAAGATAGGTGCTAGTTTGGGTATCATGGGACAAGTTGAATTCACTTTTAATGAAGAGCAACATTCAGAGGAAAAAGATTAACTAGAATGAGCAGACTAGAGGGATTCTCTTCCAGGAGGAAGGCAGAGGATAGGAGTCAGCTCTTTAGTGAAGTAGGTCAGGCAGACTCAACAAATAATGCTGGATGATGTTAGGATCTAGTACTTGTACCCTAACCTAACAGAATCTCTTGACTGTTTTAATACAGATGGAAGCTGAAATGGCCATTGGGCAGTAGCTCTCCATTCAGCTACTGAGGCTCAAGGGACACACCTATGGTGATGTTATGGGTCTCCAAACCCATGGAAGGTCTCTGGGGACCCTTGTAACATACATCAATGTACTATGACTACCATTGCCCCAAGAATAGATCAGAATGAGATATATCCTGTAGTACAGTTAGCAGAGATAGGAACCTGTCCCTGAATACCACCTGTGTTCTTCACATAGGAGGGAAGTAGATCCTGCTGTATAACAGCATACAAAGCAATATACAAAAGAAGCCAGTCCCAGTCCCATGAATTGACATAGGATGACTAGTTTTCTCCCTGACCGACTTGGAACCCAGAAATAACCAAATTATAATATATTACAAATTGTAATGTCACGTGTCCAGCATAATATCTGGTATATGGGTAAGAGCTGATTCTGTTGAGAAGGCCTAGTAAATACCTCTGTAATTCTTTTTTTTAAAGATTTTATTTATTCATTCGACAGAGAGAGAGAGTACAGGCAGGGGGAGTGGGAGAAGGAGAAGCAGACTCCACCCTGAGCAGGGAGCCTGATGCGGGGCTCCATCCCAGGACCCTGGGATCACGACCTGAGCCAAAGGCAGACGCTTACCTGACTGAGCCACCCAGGCGCCCCTGTAATTCTTTTTTTTTTAATTGTAGTTAATACACCTTTGTAATTCTTACTGACTTGAAATGAATCATACCCTGACCATACTGTAATATGGTATAACACTGGCGCGATTGGTAGGATTCAACTGCCTTATGTAAATAACTCACGTGATAGTACTCATATTGATGACAAAATCATCAGGAAATTGAGTTAAAGCCTTTTCAAGATGTAAGATAATAGAGAATGACTAGCCTAAGGAAAAATTGGATTTACCTAATCATGAGCTCATTTCTATGCTAAATAGTTCTATACAAGTTTATGGTAAGGTTCATATAGCAGTGGATCAAGAGGACAAATGAGAAATCAAATTAGTACAAAAACGTAATGGCTTTATAAGAGGATTAGTTGTTTCTTTAAATCTACCCCTACCCCATACTAGTTCCTCCAAATATACAGGAATATTCATACTGGTATTATTGCTGTACCTAATATATGCTGTATTAAATACGACACTAAATGTAGATGCTCAGACAAGTATGATCATTTTGCTGTTACAGAGCCTAGGTAGAAGGCCAGGGGGATGGACTATGCAGTTAAATGATTAACTCAGTCTTATATAAGACTGATGAATCACAAACCTGTACCCCTGAAACAAATAATATATTATATGTTAATTAATGGAATTTAAATAAAAAAGAGAAAAAGAAGCTTATAAAAGGGTTATCATTTCTAAAGCACATCAACTTAACAATAATAAAAGAGTAGGGAGAAACAGAAAAATTAAGAAAGGCAACTCTCATGGAGAAATTATGGATTTTTTTCTTTCTCTTTTTAAATTTGAATTTAATGCCTGTTATAAAATTGTTATTTAATAAACAAAGAGCAAAAAAAAAGACTGTTCTCAGGGTGTGACCTTCTCAATGCCTTATTTCTCTTAGTTCTTTCTCTTCCGACCCTGATTCTCCAAACTTCCATTGATTCTGTGTTTCTAGCCACTGCACTGCAAATAAAACCTTCTTCTGCTTAAAAAAAAAAAAATGGGCCTTATTCAGAGGACCCTGAATATGAAAGTGAAGCTATAGACTTACGACCACCTGGTCTCTGTGGGTAAGAATGGCCACCCTCTGTAATTTAATGAACCTTTTCTCTGTCCTTCAGAGCTGTCAGTGCCAAGATCTTTATGTTTTTCCCATAACAGAGTGTTTCTTCTTCTATTACTTTTATGGTTTCTGGGGGTTTTTTTAGTGTTTACCTTTCTGTTACATACCAAATTTTTTTTTAAGATTTTATTCATTTATTTGCGAGAGAGAGAGAGGAAGCACATGAGCAGGGGGAGGGGTAGAGGGAGGAGAAGCAGGCTCCTCACTGAGCAGGGAGCCCAATGTGGGACTCAATTCCAGGACCCCAGGGGTCATGACCCAAGCTGAAAGCAGACACTTAACCGACTGAGCCACCCAGGCACCCCCTGGAACTTATTTTTGTGTATGGTATGAGTTAGGGATCCAGTTTTGATGGGAGGTTAATGGGCAACTTTATTATGATGTCCCTGAAACTGCTTCTTTTCTTCATGAATTTTTGAACTGTCAAGGCAAAGACCTTTATGATTTTCCCTTAACAGCATTTCCTGTTTATTAATAGAAACATTTTGTGCTAACGAATTTGAGTACTACTTTAACTGTTTGTGATCAATCCAATGGTATTCTGTTTTTTAATAATTAAATTTAGTCCTGTTATATTTATAGATCTAACAGATCTATTTAGCCTTATATGTGTTAGATATACTTTATTATATTATTTATTTATTTTTAAGACTTTATTTATTTATTTGACAGAGAGAGAGAGACAGTGAGAGAGGGAACACAAGCAGGGGGAGTGGGAGAGGGAGAAGCAGGCTTCCCACCGAGCAGGGAGCCCGATGTGGGGCTCTATCCCAGGACCTGGGACCATGACCTGAGCCCAAGGCAGACACTTAACTGACAGCCACCCAGGCGCCCCTTATTATATTATTTAATTCTTTTCCAACTTTTTTATTATAGATCAATACATAAAATCTCCCATTTTTAAGATGTTTTGAATTTTTTTGTATTTCTTGTAGGTTTTTTTTTTAAAGATTTTATTTATTTGTTTGACAGAGAGAGACACAGCAAGAGAGGGAACATAAGCAGGGAGAGTGGGAGAGGGAGAAGCAGGCCCCCCGCCGAGCAGGGAGTCCGATGCGGGGCTCAATCCCAGGACTCCGGGATCATGACCTGAGCCGAAGGCAGACGCTCAACAACTGAGCCACCCAGGTGCCCCCCCTTTTTTTTCAGAGAGGGAGAGGGACAGAGGGAGAGGGAGAAAGAGAATCTTAAGCAGGCTCTGAGCCCAGCACAACCCAAAGGGGGCTCGATCTCACAACCCTGAGACCATGACCTGAGCTGAAATCAAGAGTTGGATGCTTAACCGACTGAGCCACCCAGGTGCCCCATAGTTTTTGTTTTATTATAAATGTTGAGGGGCGCCTGGGTGGCTCAGTCGGTTAAGTGTCTGCCTTCAGCTCAGGTCATGATCCCAGGGTCCTGGCCCCGTGTCGTCGGGCTCCTTGTTCAGCAGGGAAGCCTGCTTCTTCCTCTCCCTCTGCCGGCTGCTCCCCCTGTTTGTGCTCTCTTTCTCTCTCTTTCTGATCAATAAATAAATAAAATCTTTTAAAAATACTATTGGGATGCCTGGCTGGCTCAGTCGGTAGGCATGTAACCCTTGATCTCTAGGTTGTGAGTTCAAGCCCCACATTGGGTATAGAGGTTACTCAAAAATAAAATCTTTTTTAAAAACTGTCTATATTTTCTCATTTGTTGCTTATTGTTCTAAACTCAACATTTTCAGATGTTAAGATTCTCTTCTCACTTCCCTTTGTTTGCAATTGTCAAGTGTGATTTTATATTTGCCCTTCTATTTCTAATCTTTCCAAATTGTCTCTTAGATTTTGGGTTTTGCTTTGTATTTCAAACTGAATATATTTGGTCGTTCAGTAGGCAAGGTTACCCTGATTTTGTCTGTACACATGACAGATCTATTTGATCTTAGGTCTCCCAGTCTATTTCCTATTGTTCATGCTGTTTTCATTGCTTTTGTCTTTTAATCTTTTGTCATGTGGTCCTGGTTTCCTTCATATTATTTTGGGCATGTTTCTTCTATAACAAAGGGAGGGACACTTCTGAAGGGTTTGTGGGGAGCCAACATAACTGTAATACACAAATCTGAAAAGTATGGACCAAAAAAGCAAGCAATAGATCAGTTTTATTTGCAAATATCAATGCAAAACTACTAATTAAAATACCAGCAAAAGTTTGTCTGCTGCACGTTGGTTTATGTTTATAGCATGAACAAATGAAGTTTATTCCAGTAATGCAAGAAGGGTTCAATATAAGGACATTTGTTAATATAATTTATTATATAATGGATCAAAATGAATAGTCATATATGATCATCTCCATAAATGCTGAGAGGTAATTTGATAAAATTCAACAGGTATTCTTGATTCAAAAAAATAACTCCAATAAAATAGGAACAAATGGATACTTCCTTATCATCATATACTATCTCTCTCTCAACTCAAAGCCTACATATTCTGTGGAGAAACAATGCATATGCCGACTCAACAATATGAGAAGCCCAGGAAGAGTAAGTGCTATTGTGTAATATTGTTCTGAAAATACCTGACAATGTTTTTAGACTTTAATGGTATATAGCTAGATTTTATATCATACAATGTGACAATTTTCTCTTTTAACTGGGGGGTACAGTTCATTTGTATTTATTATGACTGGTGGTATATTTGTATTTATTTCTGCTGTATTATTTCATGCTTTTTATTTGTAACATTATTTTTCAATATTTTCATTTCCCTTCTTGCTTTCTTTTGGGTTGATTTGTTTTAATCCACCTGTGATAATGACCACCAAAAATGCCCATGCCCTAATGTTCAGAACCTGTGAATATGTTACCTTACATGGAATAGGGGTCTTTGCAGATATGATTAAGGTTAGGGACCTTGAGATGGGGAAATTATCCTGGATTAGCAAAGTGGGCCTAATCTAATTACATAAGTGCTTAGAAGTGGAAAACCTTCCCCAGTTATAGTCAGAGAGAGATGTGACAATGTAGGAGGAGTAAAAGAGCTGTAACCTGCTGGCTTTGAAGATGGAGGAAGGAGGTCATGAGCCAAAGAATTCAGATGGCCTCCCGAAGCTGGAAAAGGCAAGTAAATGAATTCTCTCTGAAAGCTTAGAAATAAATGTCGCCTTGTAATTTGTTACAACAGCAGTAGGAAAATAATACTCCATCCATTTATTGACTCTATTAATTTGGAAGTTGTACACTCTTTCTACTATTTTAGTGGTTACCTTCGAAATTTTAGCAAGCATTTTAACTTACTAAAGTCTAAATTTGGTCAATATATTTCCTACTAAGTGTCACATGAACATGATATTTCTGTCTTGTTCTTATACACATACTTTATCATTACCGGGTTTTTGTAGTTAGTGTTCATTTAAATTTACCCACATCTTTTTTTTTTTAAGATTTTTATTTATTTATTTGACGGAGAGAGACACAGTGAGAGCAGGAACACAAGCAGGGAGTGTGGGGGAGGGAGAAGCAGGCTTCCTGCCCAGCAGGAAGCCCGATGTGGGCCTCGACCCCAGGACCCTGGGATCATGACCTGAGCCGAAGGCAGACACTTAATGACTGAGCCATCCAGGCACCCCTAAATTTACCCACATCTTTATCACATTTTTTGCTCATCATTTTTGTATCTCAGATCATTATTTGGGATCAGTTTCTGTTATAGATACATCTTTTAAGATACCCTTAAATATTATCTATGTTACATTAAATTTTTTATTTTATTTTTACTATATTAAAAATACACTTATATGTGATACATATTATATAAATGTATTTTTTTGAAGATTTTATTTATTTGTTTGGCGGAGAGATACAGAGAGAGAACAAGTCAGCAGAGAGGCAAGCAGAGGGAGAGGGAGAAGCAGGCTCCCCGCTGAGTGGGGAGCCCGATGCGGGGCTTGATCCCAGGACCCTGGGATTATGACCTGAGCCAAAGGTAGCCACTTAACCGACTGAGCACCCAGGCGCCCCTATATAAATGTATTTTAATATAATATAAAAATTTTTTATTGTCCTTCTCTCTATGAAGACAGGGACATTTTTGTCTGCTTTGTTCACTGCAGAATCCTTAGAAGACTGCCTACCATGCTCAATAAAGATTTGTTGAACATGAAGTAATAATGTCCATCCACACTCTGGGACATTTTTAGGAAATTCCCCATTCTTGCTGTAGCTTGCTGCAAGTAACTGACCCCCTAAGAGACCAGACCCCAGAAGCTTGGCCACACCACAGCAAACAGACATTGCACTATTGCTTATCCTTCACTTCAAGAGCAATCACCAAACCAAAGTTACTCACAGTACAGTTTTCAAAAACATGTCCTGCTCAAGGTGGGCAAAGACTGCTGACACAAATTTGGAAACAAAAAGGCTTTACTCTCTGTGAAAGAATGAGCTAAAAATAATACCATCTCTGCCCAAAGGACTGTAAGAGAAATTATATACCTTAAATCACAGTATTAAGCAGAAAAGTAAAAAAGTTCTCTGAACATTTATGATCAAAAGTTTGCCACCATGCTTCCTTGCAGCCTCAAATCTCATCTCTCAGCTATTATGGGTTATCAAGATTATGGATACCATAATTCTGCTAGCTTCCTGAAAACCTTTTGGAAGTGTAGCTCCCTTTGCTATGCTCTGGAACACAAACACATCGAAAATAGAATAAAACAAATTACAACACATGATGAAAGATTAAAAGACATAAAAGCAATAAAAACAGGATGCACAACAGGAAATATGCTGGGAGACCTAAGACTAAATAGATCTGTTATACCCACAAACAAAATTGGGTTATACAGTAGGACTTACCTACCAAAAACCAGAATACTCTCAGGTTGAACCACAAATAGCTAAAGTAGTTCTCAGATTAAGACACAGCCCAAAATACATCTATAAACAGACCAGAAAGAATGAGATTAATTGACTTACACATTCAACTAAAGAAGTTAGAAAAAAATAGAAAAGAAAATGGAAGGACTAATGAAATAAAAAGTACAAATGAATGAATTGGAAAATAGAAAAATTATATAAATGCAAGAACTGGTCTTTGGCGGGCCATAAAATAAATAAAACATTAGTATTAGTTTACCTGAGGAAAAAAAATCACAAATACACTCTATCAGAAATGATAGTGGAGAAATAACTACATATTTAGAGAAAATTAAATGAATCATATGAGATCACTTTGCTCAAAATGTCACAAATATATTTTTCTTTTTTTTTCAAAATTTCACAAATATATTAAGAACCTTGAGGAAATGGATGATTGTTATGAAAATTATAGGGATTCATATATCTATACCTATATATTGATAGATATATCAACATAAATACATATGTAATCTAAAGAGAGAAAATATAATGAAAGAAATACAGAAAGATTGCCTTCAAATAATGCACCATACCCAAATAAATTCAAGGAGAGTTCTACAATACCTTCAAGGACCAAATAACACCAAAACAGTGCTAACTGTTCCAGACACATTTATTCTGTGAGGGGGGATGGGATACTTTGTGAACAAATGCATTCCATATTTACAGTGTTGAAAATCTTCTGAGAGCCTGACCAGATCATTCTGTGGAAGGGTAATCAGAAATACTTAGGAATTGGGGTGGCTGGGTGGCTCAGTCGATTTCAGCTCAGGTCATGATCTCAGGGTCCTGAGATCAAGCCCCACGTTGGGCTCCAAGCTCAGCACAGAGTCTGCTTGTCCTTCTCCCTCTCCTCCTCCCCACCCCCTCAAATAAATAAATAAAATCTTTAAAGAAAAAAAGAAATACTTAGGAACATATGAGTCTATTCTACAGTTAAGGAGGTGCCACATTTTTTTCATGTCCAACACATCCATAGAATTTCTGTTCAGTGTGAGTTTTTTCATGCACAGTGAGGTCTGACTTCTGGGAAGACCTTCCCACAATCAGTACATATATGAGGTTTCTCTCCTATGTGGATTCTGATGTCCAGTGAGGTATATATGCTGGCAGAATACCTTCCCACAGTCACTGCATTTAGAAGGTTTCTCCCCTGTGTGTGTTCTCTGATATGTGATCATCTGTGATTTCCGGTTAAAAGCCATCCCATATTCAGCAGATTCAGAGGGTTTCTCCCTAGTGTGAATTTTTTGATGTACAGCTAATGGAGACTTCTCACAGAAGGCCTTTCCACATTCACTACATTCATATGGTTTCTCTCCAGCATGAGCTCTCTGATGTATAATGAGATGTGACTTCAGGGAAAAGGCCCTACCACACTCAGTACACTCATAGGGTTTCTCCCCTGTATGAATTCTCTGATGAATAATGAGGGGTGATTTCTGGGAGAAGGTTTTGCCACAGTCACTACACTCATAGGGTTTCTCCCCTGTATGAATTCTCTGGTGTATAATAAGAGGTGACTTCTGAGAGAAGGCTTTTCCACATTCTGTACATATATAAGGTTTTTCTCCAGTATGAAGTCTTTGATGTCCAGTAAGGTGTGACTTTTGGGAAAAGGCTTTTCCACAGTCAGTACATATATAAGGTTTCTCTCCTGTATGAATTCTTTGATGCCCTATGAGGTGGGACTGCTGGCAAAAGGTTTTTCCACATTCACTACACTTATAGGGTTTCTCTCCAGTATGTGTTCTCCGATGGATGATGAGTTGTGTTTTCCGAGGGAAGGTTTTCCCACATTCAGTACATTCATAGGGTCTCTCCCCAGTATGAGTTATCTTGTGTATAAAAAGGTGAGACTTCTCACAGAAGGCTTTCCCACATTCACTGCATTCAAAGGGCTTCTCTCTAGCATGCACTCGCTGATGAATAATGAGATGTGACTTCTGAGAGAAGGCTTTTTGACACTCAAAACATTCATAGGGTTTCTCTCCAGTGTGGACTCTCTGATGAACGATGAAGGGTGACTTCTGGGAGAAGGCCCTCCCACACTCAGTACATTCATAAGGTTTCTCCCCAGTATGAATCCTCTGATGCACAATGAGGTGTGATTTTTCACTGAAGGCTTTTCCACAATCGCCACATACAAACGGTTTCTCTCCAGTATGAATTCTTTGATGTATAATAAGCCGTGACTTCTTAATAAAGCCTTTCCCACACTCGTTACAAACATTGGGTTTCTTACCAGCTTGATCTTTCTTATACTGAATATGGACTTGTTTATGATTGAGACCTTTTTCACATCGACTATGTCCACGGGGTTTCATGCCAGTGTAAATTTCCTCAGGCACAGAACAGGAATCATTATAGCTAGGTGGTGTCCCACATCCAAATCTCTCAATGAGGTTCTTCCTTGCATGGCTCCTGTTGCATGTCAGTGAGTTTAAATTAGATTTCAAGCTCTTTTCACATGAATCAAAATCACAGAGTTTTTTACTTGAAGGATCAAGGTCTATGCACACACCAAGTATTTTTCCAAATGTATTACATTTGGGACCTTTCTCTTTGGCCAATGTTTCATGGCTAGTGACTGTGACCTGCTTCAAAACTCTGTCTTGGTTTCCTTGATACCTATCTATCTGACCATCAGTATGCCAGACTTTTAAGAGAGGATACAATGAATTATCCTTTGGGGTTTTTTCCAATATCTCCTTTTGAAATGAAAGCTCTTCAGAAATGATCTGCTGGGAAGAGTCAAGGCTTTTCTCTCTGTCTGAAAGAAGAAAATAAAGATAAAATCAAACAGGGGCGCCTGGGTGGCTCAGTCGTTAAGCGTCTGCCTTCGGCTCAGGTCATGATCCCAGGGTCCTGGGATCGAGCCCCACATCGGGCTCCCTGCTCAGCGGGAAGCCTGCTTCTCCCTCTCCCTCTGCCTGCCGCTCCCCTTGCTTGTGTTCTCTATCTCTCTGTGTGTCAAAGAAATAAATAAAATCTTTAAAAAAAAAGATAAAATCAAATAGAAACCAAAAAGAAAACAGCAACAAACAGAAGTGCTAGGAAGGTGCTGATGTAGGATGGATGTTATAAAGCAGACCTAATGAATTTTAAGGAAGAAAGGAGGCCATTGATGTCAGAGAAGAAGAAAATGCCCTCTTAGCCGTCTACCCAATTCTTACTTACCTGAGTGGATCCACCTTGACAACTCAGTCTTTATGATCCATGGGTCCTCTTCATGTTCCAACTTGAAGATTACACCTGGTTTTATACCTGAACACCCTGTTAAGGGAAAATTATAATGGTCTTGGCCTTGGCCATTCAGAAATTCATGGGGAGAAGAAGCAGTCTCAGGGGCCTCCCAGGAAAGATGGGTCCTTAACTCACAAAAATAAATTCCAGATATAACAAAAATATGAATGTAAAACACAAACTATAAAAGAAAAGACCCTATTCATGGAAAATCATAAAGGTCATGGTCTTGAGAGCTCTGAAAGATGAGGAGGATTCGATTCACTGTTACATGGAGAATGGGCCCTTACCCACAGACACCAGGTGGCTGTAGATCTCCAGCATCACATCTCTGTGTAGGGTCTTCTGAGCAGGGTCCAGGTGCTGCCACTCTTCCTGGGTGAAGTCCACAGCCACATCCTCATATGTCACTGGTTCCTATAACAGTACATTCCTGTACAATCTGCTCATTCTGATCATTTTTTACCACAGCAATATCTGTAGGATACCTAGTTAGCTTTTTGTATAGCATACTTAATGAGAAAAACTTTGTAAAATTTTGCCATTAGCAAGAATAGTTAGTGGAAGGGAATAAACAGTCTAAAACTAGATATAAATAAAAATGGGAAACTTAATATATAATAAAGGAGTATTTTAAATAAGTGCAGGGGCACCTGCCTGGCTCAGTCAGTGGAGCACGTGACTCCTGATCTCGGGTTTGTGAATTTGAACCCCACGTGAGGTGTAGAGATTACTTAAAAATAAAATTTATAAATAAATAAATAAGTGCAGAAAAGACAGATTACTCAAAACTGGGTAGCTATCGGAAGAAATGTAAAGATGGACTCCTTATTTCACACTATACACAAAAATAAATTTGGGATATAACAAAAATTTAAACAAAGAAAAAGAGAAGCCATAAAATAAAGACAGGAGAGATTTTAAAAATAATTTTGATTTGGAGAAAACTCTTCTAACTAGGCATGCTACAAAACCCAGATGCCACAAAGGAAAACACTGATAAATTTGACTACTTTATGTATTGCATAACAAAATAGATCAGAAACAAACAAAGGACAAGCATCTAACTGGGGAGTAGATATGTGCACAACACATAAATGGACACAGAGCCAATTTTCTCCTTTATAGAGTTCCTACAAGCATGAAGAAAAAGATCAACAACTTGACCTTTTAAAAAATAATCAGAGGACATGACCATCAATTCACAGAGAAGGAAATGCAAATGGCTTCTAAACATGTAAAATGATGTTCAACTTCATTCACATGAAGAGAAATGCAAATTAAGACAAAACAAAACATCATGTTTTTCTTACATATTATCAAAGATGAGAGTTTGATAAGTCACTAAGTTGGTAAAGATATCAAAAAAAGAGCAAACTCACATTGTGGGTATACCCTGGTACAAAATATTTTGAGGGCAATTAATTTGACAATATCCATCAAAATTTTAAATGTGCACATTATCTGACCAGCAATACCATTTCTAGAAATTATTCAATACATATACCCATATATGTGAGCAAAACAGCATATGTGAAGGTATTTCACTACAGTACTGCTTATAACAGCAAAATAATGAAGACAACCGCATGGGGGATTGGATGAATTATGCTTCAATCCCCATAAGGGAATACCATATACAATCATAAAAAGCAACAAGGATTGATATGCAACAATCTCTATGATATACTGCTAAGTGAAAAAAATTTCATTTATTCAGCAAGCTGTTATTGAGACCCCACTGAATACCAGGGATTGTTCTAGGAACTGGGGATCCAGCAAAAAAGACACCTGAAAAAAGTATCTTCCCTCAAGCATCTCATAATCTAGTGAGAGGAGACAGCCAACAAGGCTGAGTGATAGATCAACACATAGCCACACACACAAAAAAAGTTTGTAATGTGTACTTCAAAACTCACATCACTCATATACAAAAAGCTCCTAGAAAGCAATAAGCAGGGCACCTGGGTGGCTCAGATGGTTAAGCGTCTGCCTTCAGCTCAGGTTATGATCCCAGGGTCCTGGGATTCAGTCCCACATCAGGCTCTCTGCTCAGCTGGGAGTCTGCTTCTCCCTCTCACTCTCCCTCTGTGCTCTCTCTCTCAAATAAATAAATAAAATCTTAAATAAATAAATAAATAAAATAAAAGAGCCCATCAAAAAGGGGCTGTGTTCTACAAACATTAAAAGAATAATAAAAGGATGCTATGAACAATTTTATGACAAGAAATTTGAGAATGCAGATCGTAGGACAGCAGAGTATGGCACACAGGCCAAATCTGGCCCACGAGCTAAGAATGGTTTCTACGCTTTTAAATGGTTGAAGAAAAAAGTCAAAGGAGAATATTTTGTGGCATGTGAAAGTTATATGAAATTCAACTTTCAGTGTCCATAAATAAAATGTCATTGGATTGCAGCCATGCTCATTGGTTTGCATATTGTCTACAGCTGCTTTCGACCTACAAAAGCAGAGCTGAGTACTTGCAACAGAGACCATGCGGCCGACAGGCCTAAAATATTTCTATCTGGCCCTCTACAGAAAAAGTTTGCTGACCCCTGACTTAGACAAACTGGACAAATTATTTGAAAATCACAGCTTAACAAACCCAACATACAGGGGCACCTGGGTGGTTCAGTCGTTAAGCGTCTGCCTTTGGCTCAGGTCATGATCCCAGGGTCCTGGGATCGAGTCCCACATTGGGCTCCCTGCCCAGCGAGAAGCCTGCTTCTCCCTCTCCCACCTCCCCCTGCTTGTGTTCCCTCTCGCTATGTCTCTGTCAAATAAATAAATAAAATCTTTTTTAAAAAAAAACCCAACATACAAAGAAAGAGAAAATCTGAATGGTACTATATTATTTCAATAAGGCAAATTCATAATTAAAAACCTACCCACAAAGAAAACTCCACACCATAATGACTTCACTGGAGAATTCTTCCAAATATTTTAGAAGGAAATAATATTAATCTTACCCAAACTCTTTCAGAGAATACTTCCCAACTTGTTAAATAAAGCCAGCCTAACTGTTATGCCAAAACATAAACAGGAATACAAGAAAAATTATAGGCCAATATGTCTCATGAACAGAGTAGTAAAAATCCCCAACAAAACATTAATAAAAGACTGGCTTGATGATAATGATGAGGAGGAGGATGACAGGAGTTGGTGAAGATTGACCATAGATAAAACAAAGATTGGCCACCAGTTGATAATATTTGCAGGTGAGTGATAAGTACAAGGGATTCACAAACATCTACTTTTGAGTATGTTCAAAATTGAAATTTTCCATAAAAAATGTATAAAAACTATATTTCTTGGTAAGGTTTTATCGGTACTTTTTTTAAAGTTACAGAAGATACAGTGTGTGTGGTAAAGAAAAATACATGAAAATAATAAAATCACTCACACACATTTATACAGATATATCTATACACACAGGGGTTTTATGTATCTGGAAGGATCATCTCCAAACTACATAATACTAGTTATGCCAGGGAAAGGGGCAGAAGTTACATTACAGAGATATTTCCCTTTCTTTCTAGTTTTTACTTTGCAATATTATTTACATTCTTTGCACCATACATACATTACCCTTGCAAAGAGGGGATAAAAAGACATAAAATGGGGGCGCCTGGGTGGCTCAGTCGGTTAGGTGTCTGGCTTCAGCTCAGGTGGTGATCCCAGCGTCCTGGGATCTAGCCCCACAGTGGGCTCCCTGCTCAGTGGGGAGTCTGCTTCTCCTTCTCCTTCTGCCCCTCCCCCCCAACTCGTGTTCTCTCTCTCTCATATGGATGGATAAAAATCTTTTAAAAAACTGTTTAAAAAAAGACATAAAATGGAAGAGCAGAGAAGGAACTGGCCTTGAGTTGGGGAATGATCCCACAAACTATGAGATGACAGCAAAGGAGCCATGGAAAACCAAGAAACCACCCACCCTCCAAGCCTCTGCCAGAAATTTTTAACTAAAAATAGCCTCTTTGAAACGACTATCGATGATACCATACTGAGCTGAAAATCACTGGCCTTTAGGAAAATTCAACAATAAATTTCTTAAAGTCCCAGAAATCTTGACTTGCTGAAGAGCTGGACAGATGAACTGATTTCTCTTGATGGAGAATGCAAACCATCTAACATATCCTTTTTGCCAGTTTCACTGTGGCTGCCAGGAAGCTTGAAGGTAAAATGTTTAGCTCAGTTTATATGAAGTAAGGCCAGATAATCTATGTATCTTAACAGCAACTTCATCTGCATCTTGATCTTCTATTTTGTCTAACTTTCTCTAATTCTTATTTTCAAAGTATCGTCCTTTCTCATTTTACAGTGGGAAAACCAAGTGGGAAACAAAACAACTTAACTGGGACTCAGTCATTTTGTTTCTCTTTGGAAAGCAATTGGGGGTGCAGTGGGGTACAGAAGAATCTTCAGAGACGAAGCTGGGTTAACCACTCTCCAATGGCTGAATGTAACACGTGTTGTTTGTTAATTCATTGATAACTTATGTTTATCAACTGACCAGCAATTCCATTTCTAGAACTTTGTTCTAAGGTAATAATCATGGATGTGTGCAGAAATTTAACTGAAAGAACTTTCATCACAGCTTTGTCTTGAACACCATAATTTTGAAAATAACCAAAATGCCCAATCACTGAGGACTGAGAAAGTAATTTATGGAACCTCCAAGGGATGGAAAGGCAGGTGACCATTTAAAATAACACTAGGCACAATTAAGAGGCTCAAAAGATCCAGCAACCAAATGTAAAGTGTGGACCGTGTACGGATCTTAATTTGAACAGACAAAAAAATCTTTGAGATAATCATGAAAGTTTGAGCCCTGACTAGATATTTAATGATATTAAAAATTTTAACCAATGATGATCTGAAGTTATTATTGTTAATTATTTTACCTTGAATAACAGTATTGACCTTTAAGACCTTATCTTTTACAGGTACATGATGAAGACTTTATTATGAAATGATACATCTGGGATTTGTTTCAAAATAATAAGCAGGACTACATATGTAAAGATACATTTAGCTATACACTTAATATTTGTGCATTTTAGGGGTGCCTGGGTGGCTCAGTTGATTAAGCATCTGCCTTCGGCTCAGGTCATGATCCCAGGGTCCTGGGATGGAGTCCCACATCGGGTTCCCTGATCAGCGGGGAGTCTGCTTCTCCCTCTGCCTGCACCACCCCCTGCTCATGCTCTCTTTCTGTCAAATAAATTAATGAAATCTTTAAAAAAAATACTTGTGCATTTTATGTTATCAGTAACAAAGAAAAAACAATCTGGGAGGGAGAAATAAATGGGTGGTCTAGACTAGGGGTTGGCAAACTTTCTCTGTAAAGAGACAGATAGTAAATATTTCAGATTTGTGAAGCCCACGGTCTCTGTTGCAACTACTCAGCGATCGAAAGCAGAGCCACAGGGGCGCCTGGGTGGCTCAGTCGTTAAGCGTCTGCCTTCGGCTCAGGTCATGGTCCCAGGGTCCTGGGATCGAGCCCCGCATCGGGCTCCCTGCTCAGCAGGAAGCCTGCTTCTCCCTCTCTCACTCCCCCTGCTTGTGTTCCCTTTCTTGCTGTGTCTCTCTCTGTCAAATAAATAAATAAAATCTTTAAAAAAATAAAGAAAAAAAAAAAAGAAAGCAGAGCCACAGACAATACATAAGCCAATGCTGTTTATCGGCTGTGTCCCAATAAAACTTCATTTATGGAACACCTGGGTGGCTCAGTCGGTTAAACCTCTGACTCCTAATTTCAGTGCAGATCATGATCTCAGGGAGGTGAGATCGAGCCCTGCATTGGGCTCCACACCAAGCATGAAGCCTGCCTGAGATTCTCTCTCTCCCTCTCCCTCTGCCCCCCATCCATTGCCCTTTCTCTCTCTAAAAAAGTTTTTTAAAATACTACTGTTTAAAAACCTCATTTATGAGCCCTATAATTTGAATTTTATATCCTTTTCATATGTCGCAAAATATTCTTCTTCTGATTTTTTTCCAAACATTAAAAAATGTGAAAACCATTCTTAGCTTACGGCTGTATAAAAACAGCAGTGGGCCAGATTTGGCCCACTGCCTATAGTTTTCCATCCCCTGGTCTAGGTGAAACAACAGTGGCCATCAGGTGACAACTGATGAGACTGGGTGAGGGGCATGATGGGAGTTTATTATATAATTCCCTCTATTTTGCTGAATGTTTGAAAATTTCCATGGACATAAGCTTAGTAGTATTAGGGAAATAAAGTTAATAGCATGGAAATATAGCTGCAAAATGAAGAGGCACACCACAAGATCACACTCCCAATTGTTTAATAACAGCAAACATCTGACCCCTAAGATACCACAACGGTTTGTGGCCCTCCAAAGCTCAACGCTGCCTGACAAAATCTTATTCCTTGGCATTTAATTTCTTTTATTCTATTTTCTCGGGTATTACATGAGTAGAACTGACCTTGAGTTCATGGATGATCCATACAAGGTCAGTGCTACAAAACCATGGGGAATAGATAATAATCAGGTATTAACTCACTTAATTATCGTCCCAAGCCTCAAAGGATAGACCCTGCTATTATCCTCATTTCACAGTGAGGAAACTGAGGCCTAAAGAGGTTTAGTCACTTATCCATGATCACACAGCCAGTGACTAGAGGGTGAGCTGGTGAGAAAACAAAAAGCAGAGAACTCCTCCCTAGCTGTCATGGCACCAAAGTTTTCAGAGATGCAACTCTCTATTCCTGAATGCCCTAAAAAGTTAATTCTCGCCCTAAATTACAGAGGACATTGTCTGATTTTTAACTTGAGAATAACAAAACTCTAAATTTACATTGTGCTTTACAGTTCAAAGTTAACTAAAAATCTTAATATTCAAAGCCACAACGAGGAAAAGAGAAGCCAAGAATCAAAGAAATATTTGCAAAACACATACCACTGATAAAGGAGTAGTTATCAGAATATATAAAAACAAGTCCTACAAATCAATAAGGAAAAGGCAGACATCCAATAGAAAACTGAGCAAAAGATCTGAACAGGTGCCTCACAAAAGAGGATCTAAGAGAAAGATATGAAAACGTAGTCATCAGGGAAATACAAAGTAAAGCCTCAATGTCTGTCGCCTCCATTGGAATGCTGACACCACAAGGGCAGGGATTTTTGTTTATTCATGTTTGTATTATCAATCTCAAAGAGCCGCCCATCATGGACCTCACAGAATCCCAACATTGACCCTATGTATTCCCATTCCTGTCCCCATGGACCCTCATCACTCACTCTAAAGACCACCCCAATGCTCACCCCAGATCCCCCATCATTCACCCAACGAACTCTCCATCACTCACCCCTGACCCCATTCACTCACCCTACAAACCCCTTTCACTCACTCCCTTGAAACCCTATCATTCACCCTACAGACACCATTGCTCACTGCATACTCCATCACTCACCCCAGGCCCCTTTCACTCACTTCCTAGAAACCCCATCATTCACCCTACAGACACCATTGCTCACTGCACAGACTTCCCCCCCGGGTCACTCACTTCCAGAAACTCCTCATCGCGTGTCCCACACACAGTCCTACAGACTCCCTTCCCTATCACTGCTCTCCACATCATTCAGCCCGAAGGACCCCCTCATTGGTCCTTCCACGTGTCCCCATCACTGACCACACAGACCCGCATCCCTCAACCGGGCCCCTCACCCTGGCTCTGCTCTCAGGACCCCAAAGCTCCTTCTCAAGACGAGCTTGGCTCCCTGCTTGCACAAACGGGCTCAACATCGCCCGAAATTCCCTTTCCCCTCCAGCCCTCCTTGGTGGGTCTGGATGACGCATTAGCTTATCTTTCGCAGGCTCAGCAACAGCCTCCAAGCCCGAGCTCTACCAGTAACAAAAATGGCGTCATTCGGTCTGCGCCAGGAACTCTGTCGCCGGCCAGAAAAATGGCCAGGGCCTCACACTGCTTCTTGAGGCTCCCATTCCAGCCTGAAGAGATATGTGTTTTAGGGTCCGGGAAGTCCCCGTGATATTTCCGAGGCCGGGTATTCGGATTTGGTGCTTCGAAAGCAGTGTGAGGCTCGGATGTGTAGCGACTGTTCCGGGAGGGTGAATGGGCGTTCCCGGTCCTCAGCAGAGGCCCGGCCTGAGCAAAGGCGTGGCGACGTGCGGGTAGGGGTGTTCGGTGGGAACCGGGACCCAGGGAGCGGGGCGGGGAAGGGGTGGTAAGGCCGGAAGGTAGAAGCACCGCCTGGCAGATTGCTCTGCAGAAGCCTCATTCCTAAAACCTCTGGTGAAAGCGAAGAGTCTTCGGACATAACGTATCCTCTCGTCCACACTCCCGGCCCGCCTCTCGCAGCCTGGCGTCATAGCCCTCCCGCCTTCCTATTGTTCCTTCAATGGGGCCGAGCCCCCTCCCCGTCTGCCACTCAAGGCTCGGCCTCGCGGCGCTCCTGCTCTTCTATTGGCTCCTTGGAACACAGAAGGCCCTCCCTCTCTTGTCACTCACAGGCCAGACTTTCTGCCCGCCTCTCCTAAAGTGGGCAGATGTGGCCTTTGGCAGCCCATATCAAAGCTGAAAGAAGTAGGAGGCAGAGGTTTAAGGTAGAGCCTAAGGGGCATTGATTTTAGAAAAATTAACAAAAGACTAGATTTGAGGTCAGCCCGGAATGGGATTGAATAGTTAACAAAGGCTCGGATTCTAGATCTACAAAATAGAGTACTGATGGCGAAATAGTCAAGACCTCTACCAAGGTTCATGGATTGAGAAAACTAACAAGTTAAGAGTTAAGAGTCGGCCTTCGGCTCAGGTCATGATCTCAGGGTCATGGGATCGGGTCCCACACGGGGCTCTCTGCCCAGCGGGGAGTCAGCTTCTCCCTCTCCCTCTCCCTCTCTGCTCTCCCCCGCCTCAAATAAATAAACACATAAAGTCTTTAAAAAAAAATCTTACTTCTAGATCAAAGGACACTGAAGGTAAAATAATGACTAATTAGGAAGTGTAGCCTCCTCAAGTCTCTATGACCTTCTGCTTCCTCCATCACACCTTCTTTGACTCTGACCCTCCTCTTTCCTTCGTATAAGGACCCTTGTGATTACATTGGACTCATCTGGATAATCCATAATAATCTTCCCATCTCGAGATTTTGATTTAATCATATCTGCAAAGTCCCTTTTTCCATGCAAGATAACAAATTAGAGGGTCAATGGTGGTGGAAGACTTGATTGAGACACAATGTATTAATAGGGAAAGACTACCAATAGTAGATCAGGTTTGAATTCAAACCAGATGGGTATCAATAAGGGGTCCAGGCTTTTATTTTTTCAGAATTTTTTCAAAGGCCTGGGTTCAAGGTCAGAACAAAGGAAACTGATGGAAATCTCAGTAGACACCCCTGGACCCTAGGTAATGGTCATAGGAGCATTGATGGTGGAAAAGTTAACAGAAGCCCAGGTTTAAGATCTAGAACACAGACACATTGATGGCAGAATACTTAACAGAGCCCTGGGTTTAAGGTTAAAGCTAAAGGTCATTGATGAATAAAGATTTAATAGACAGCCAGAGCCAAGGTCAGAGAAGAGGGACATTGATGGTAAAATCTATAACAGCAATCTTGATTTAATATATAGATCACTGGGGAAAACTAATGTTAATAGCCTTGGATTTCATTCACAGATCGGATTAGGCACTGATAGAAGTAAAGACTCAGGTTTGCTTTTCATGACAGAGTACATTGATGATAGAATAACTTGTTGACAGAGACCTACATTAAATGCCCCAACAAGTGGAGTATTAGTGACAGAAGCATTAATAGAAGGCTGTGTAGAGAGAAAACTGAGCAGAGAACCAGGTGCAAGGGCGGACCTGAGTGTCTATGAGAGTGGAAGAATTAACAGAGGACCAGGACCAAAGTTCATATCTGAGGGATAGAGATTCATTATTATTTCATGTTCAGGCTCAGGGTGAAAGTGTGTTGGTCCCTGGGAGATGTGTTCTCCATGATTCTATGCTCCAGTTCCCTTCTGCAGTAAATGTTTCCAAAGCCCTGATTGCAAATGTCCCTGCCTTCTGGACTCCCGGGGTGTGATGTGTTAAAGGAGATAGGGTTCGCCTGAGCTCTTAGTTGTTAGATCGTACAGTCTAAAGACTCAGAAATTGAGGAGTTTCACTATTTTATTTAATTTAGGTTTTAAAAAAAGATAAAGTTTGCCCTGTACACCAGAGTGGCCAATATATAGTTCTCATCTCTAGAGTAATTGCTACAATGGTAGGAAATAAAATGTTACAGAAAATTGTTTTTCTAACTAACAAACATGAATTAAAGTTGTCCTCTAAATAAAGTCTAGTTAATTATGCAAAATATACTTTAAGGTGTTTTTTTTTTTTTTCAAAAACAAGAAGTTTGTAGGTATAAGTAAAGAAAAAAAAAACATCATTATGAAAACCTACAGCGTGGGGAGAGGCAGGGCTGACTAGATGGGCCCTTTCCAGTTCAGGAGTCTTGGCCCGAGGCAGGAAGATGATGCTGAGAGTTCCTCATCATCCCCCGGCTGCCTCCCTCGTGGTTGATGCCACATCTTCAGAGGTGGTTTGCGGTGAATTGTTTCATTCAAGGCTGGGAGGGGACTGATGCCCTGGTGACCTCAACAGGGTGTTAGCACTATCAGGGTCCCCCAGGATGTGACAGCAACAGGTGATTAAGGACAATGTCACCGGCCCTGTTGTGGTTGTATTAGGCTTTGGACATCAGCTCGAGATGCTGCAGCCAGCACCTTTAGTCAAGAGGTAAAGAGGAGAGAAGAACAAAAGAGAGAGAGTGTGGGAGAAGGAGAGAGGCCTGTGAGAGATATTTAACTGCCCCCGCCTCCCAGATAAATTCACATGTCTAGTGAAACCTGTGAAAAACAACCCCAAGGAAAAAGGTCAGGAGCTGAGAATTGATGCCTTCCTCCCACTGAAGCGGCCTCAGAAGGGACTTGGGAGGGACTAAAGGAAGCAGAGAAACTGCCTCTGCCCAGGAGTGGCCAGGGTATCCTCAGGGCAGGAGTGAAGAACCTGTATCTGACACCCTTGGTATAGAGCTGCAGGAAGTGTCCCCTCTCTGTGCTGCCTATGCCCCAGCAGGTTGTTTTGTCCAACCCTCTGCCTCCAGGTACCAGGACATACCAGCTGCACCAGTGGATCCAAAGGCCTCAGGGGAGGAGCCTGTCTCCCAGGTTTCTCGGCAGATGGCCTAAGTTACTTTGCTTTGCAGCTCTGTAGGTTGAAAGGAATTAGGGGTCAGGGGCCAGTGGAGCCATGGAACCTCTGGGCCAAAGGGGGAAAAACACTGGATAAATTACTCGGGATTTGATGAGCAGCGGCATCTGGATTTTTGCAGCAGTGTGGATCATCAGGTCCACTCCCATTCCTCCAGTTTCTGGACCAGTCAAGTTTCCCAGAAACACATTTCACAATGGAGAATCTGATTCCACAGCATGACTTTGTTCTAGCTTGATCAACCTAAAAGCACCAGAAACAAACCTACAGTCCAACAATGTCAAGTTTGTTGACCCTTTTCAATGAGGGAAACTGCATATCAGAAGAACCGTGGGACATCTCACCAAGTAAAAGAAAAGGTACAGTTTTCACAGGATTTGAGGAAAGGATAAAATTGATATGAAATTTAAATGAGCCCTGCTACATCTATCAACATCGTGTTATCTGCATAAGGACATTTATTGTGAGGATCACATCTGTGTATGTACTGATTTCTAGTGCAGAATTTCTCAACCTCAACACCATTGACATTTTGGGCTACATAATTCTTTGTCAGAAGCCTATCTTGTGTATTATAGGATGTTTAGCATCATCCCTGGGCTCTACCCATTAGATGCCAGTAGCCCCCTCATCCCAGTTGTGACAAAATTTTGCAGACATTGCCAAATGTCCTTTGGGGAGCAAAATCATCCCTGGTTGAGAACCACTGTTCTAATGGTTTACTGATAGTGAGTATGATAGTGAAAACTCAGTAAAAGGTTTTATGGGATGGCTTCTGTTTTCACTTTTCTATACATATTTTAGGGTGAAGTATTAAATGAAGAACACATTAAAATGACAAATCTGTGGTTAAAAGCAAGTTCGTTGTAAAAAAAAAAAAAAGACAATGTCAGAGATGACGTGACCATCTTTGTAGAAAATCCAATAGATTTATTAAAAAGCTACTAGATTTGGGGCACCTGGCTGGCTTGGTCGGTAGTGCATGCGACTCTTCCTCTTGGAGTTTAAGTTCAAGCCCCACATTGGGTGGAGAGATTACTTAAAAAATAAAATCTTGAGGGGTTCCTAGGTGGCTCAGTCAGTGAAGCGTCTGACTCTTGATTTCAGTTCAGGTCATGATCTCAGGGCTGTGAGAGAGAGCCAGGAGGCCTGCAGTGGGCTCTGCACTCAGCAGGGAGTCTGCTGAAGATTCTCTCCCTCTCCCTCTACCCCTCCCTCCTTCCGCTCACACCCTCTCTCTCTCGCTCTCAAATGAATAAATAAATCTTTTAAAAAATAAAATAAAATCTTTAAAAAAAAACTACTAGATCTAATAAATGAGTTTAGCAAGTTTGCAGGATACAAGATCCATATACAAAAACCAACTGTATGCCTATATACCAGCAATGAACAATCAGAAATTGAATTTAAAAACCAATATCATTTACAACATTATAAAAATCATGAAACACTTGGGGATACATTTAACAAAGCATGTGAAAGATCTATACACTGAAAGTTACAAAATATTGCTGAGAGAAACTAAGTAAGATCTAAATAAATGGAGAGATATGCCTCATTCATGGATTGGAAAAGTCAATATTGTTAAAATGTCAATTCTCCCCAAATTTATCTATAAATCTAATGTTATCTAAATAAGAACCTCAGCAAGATTTTTGGTAGAAACTGACAAGCTGATTCTACAATTCATAAAGAACAAAAGACACATGAAAAAATGCTCAACATCACTTGTCATCAGGGAAATACAAATCAAAACCACAATGAGATACTACCTTACACCTGTCAGAATGGCTAAAATTAACAAGACAGGAAACAACAAATGTTGTCAAGGAAGTGGAGAAAGGGAAACACTCTTACACTGTTGGTGGGAATGCAAGTTGGTACAGCCAGTCTGGAAAACAGTGTGGAGGTTCCTCAAGACGTTAAAAATAGAGCTACCCGGGCGCCTGGGTGGCTCAGTCAGTTAAGCATCTGCTTTCCGCTCAGGTCATGATCTCAGGGTGTTGGGATCGAGCCCTGCATCAGGCTCCCTGCTCAGCAGGGAGTCTGATTTTCCCTCTCCCTCTGCCCCTCCCCATGCTCGCTCGCTCTCTCTCAAATAAATAAATAAAATCTTTAAAAAACAAACAAATAAAAAAAACAAGGTGTGCCTGTAGAGGGCTGGCCCTGTGGCTTTCCTCAGCTTACTTTAACTTGCCTGTCACAGAATTTTTCCACAGGCACTCGCCTTCATTTGGTAAATAACTTGCCCAGCCTCACCAGATCCCCTAGCTTTATAATACATCTTTTGTATAAATATATATCGATAAATACACTTGCTGACTCATGTATGCATTTCATGTAAGGTCTCTTTTGAAAGCACAGATTTAAATTTTCTAGACTATAAAATATGGATGTTTCTTTACTTTCTAAATTAGGTACTTTAGGGCGCCTGGGTGGCTCAGTTGGTTAAGCGACTGCCTTCGACTCAGGTCATGATCCTGGGGTCCTGGGATCGAGTCCCACATCGGGATCCCCCTGCTCAGCTGCAAGTCTGCTTCTCCCTGTCCCTCTGTGATCTCTCTCACTTTCACTGTCTCTCAAATAAATAAAATCTTAAAAAAAAAAATAGAGCTACCCTACAACCCAGCAATTGCACTATTAGGTTATTTACCCCAAAATCCAGATGTAGTGAAATGAAGGGGCACCTGCACCCCAGTGTTCATAGCAGCAATGTCCACAATAGCCAAACCGTGGAAGGAGCCGAGATGGCTTTCAATAGATGAATGGATAAAGATGTGGTATATATATATATATATACAATGGAATATTACTCAGCCATCAGAAAGGATGAATACTGGGGCACCTGGGTGGCTCAGTCGTTAAGCATCTGCCTTCAGCTCGGATCATAGTCTCAGGGTCCTGGGATCGAGTCCCACATCGGGCTCCCTGCTCAGTGGGAAGCCTGCTTCTCCCTGTCCCACTCCCCCTGCTTGTGTTCCCTCTCTCGCTGTCTCTCTGTCAAAAAATAAATAAAATCTTTTTAAAAAAAGGATGAATACTTACCGTTTACATCAACATGGATGGAACTGGAGGGTACTATGCTAAGTGAGATAAGTCAATCAGAGAAAGACAATTATCATTTGGTTTCATTCATATGTGGAATATAAGAAACAGTGCAGAGGACAATAAGGGAAGGAAGGGAAAACTGAATGGGAAGAAATCAGAGAGGGAGACAAACCATGAGAGACTCTTAACTCTGGGAAACAAACTGAGGGTTGCTGGAGGGGAGGTGGGTGGGGGGAATGGGGCAACTGGGTGATGGACATTAAGGAGGGCACGTGATGGGATGAGCACTGGGCGTTATGTGCAACTGATGAATCATTGAACATTACATCTGAAACTAATGATGTACTAGGTGTTAGCCAATTGAATTTAAATTTAAATAAATAAACAAACAAACAAATAAATAAATAAAATTCATATAGAAATGCAAAGTATCGGGGCACCTGGGTGGCTCAGTCATTAAGCATCTGCCTTCGGCTCAGGTCATGATCCCAGGGTCCTGGGATGGAGTCCTGCATCGGGCTCCCTGCTCCTCAGGGAGCCTGCTTCTCCCTCTCCCACTCCCCCTGCTTATATCTCTCTCTCGCTATGCCTCTCTCTGTCAAATAAATAAATAAAATCTTTAAAAAATAAAAATAAATGCAAAGTATCTAGAATAGGCAAAACAACTCTTAAAAAAGAAAAACAAAGTTGGAGGGCTTAACACTGACTCAAGAATTATTATAAAGCTACAGTAATTGACACTGCATGATATTGGTGTAAAGATCAAATAGCAGATAAATGGAGCTAAGTAGATACTCTAGACATAAACCCACACACATATGTGGGTTATAACTAATTTTTTTAAGATGCAAAGACCATGCGGTAAGGAAAGGATGGCTTTTTCAACAAACGATGCTGGTACAATTAGATATAGAAACGCAAAAGAACATACTTGGACCCATACCTTGCACCATACTCACAAATTAACTCCAAATGGATCATAGACCTACATTTAAAACCTGGAAGTATAAAACTTCTGGAAGAAACCACAGGGGAAGATTTGTGACATTAAGTTAGGCAAAGATTTTTTAGATTTGACAACAAAAGCAAAATTTACAAAAGAATAAATTGATAAATTAGATTTCATCAAAACTAAAAAATCCATTCTTTAAAGGACACAGTTAAGATAATGGAAAAACAAGCCACAGACTGGGAAAAGTCTTTGCAAAAACGTGTATCTGAATGTAAAAAGACTCACAAAACTCTACAATAAGAAAATAGCCCGGGTCCCCTGGGTGGCTCAGATGGTTGGGTGTCTGCCTTTGGCTCAGGTAGTGATCTCAGGGTCTCGGGATCAAGCCCCACATCGAGCCCCACATTGAGCTCCCAGCTCAGCAGGAAGCCTGCTTCTCCCTCTCCCACTCCCCCTGCTTGTGTTCCCTCTCTCGCTGTGTCTCTCTCTGTCAAATAAATAAATAAGATCTTAAAAAAATTAATTAAATAAAATAAAATCTAACCATGCACCTACCATATGATCCAGCTTTTACACTGTTAGGTTTTGACCCAGGAGAAAAGAAAATATATGTCCATACAAAGACTTGTACAATGTTTGCATGGCAAGTGCATTTGTAATAGTCAAAAACTGAAAACAACTCAAATGTCCATCAAGAGATGAATGAATAAACAAATTAGAGTGTATCCATACAACACAACATGGATGAATCTCAAAATAATACTGAGTGAAGGAAGCTATTCAAATAAGGGTACATAGTGCATGTTTCTATTTATATAAAACTTTATAAAATGCAAACTAATTTTTAGTGATAGCATCAGTGGGGATGAGAGAGTGATGAATATGTTTACTACCTTGATTATGGTGAATATATATATGTAATATATAAACTTACCAAATGGTATATTTCTAATATGTACAATTTATTATATGTCAATTATATCTCAATAAAGCTGTTTTTCAATGTCACAGATAACAATAGTCTGCATGGCCAATTATACCAGAAATACATGCAAGAAAGTCTAAGTGGTTGAACCATGAAACTGTCAGACATGTTTTTCTGATCTCATGCTCAACAGCAATGATTTACCTTGAGGAAAATTAACACCAACTCTCAAATCCTGAGTTCCCTGACCTCTGTCAAATGATAAAGTTACAATTTGTGCAAGATTCCATCTTTTTTTTTAAAGATTTTATTTATTTATTTGACAGAGAAAGACACAGCGAGAGAGGGAACACAAGCAGGGGGAGCGGGAGAGGGAGAAGCAGGCTCTCCTCTGAGCAGGGAGCCCGAGGCCGGGCTTGATCCCAGGACCCTGGGATCATGACCTGAGCTGAAGGCAGACGCCTAATGACTGAGCCATCCAGGAGCCCCAAGATTCCATCTTTATGCTATACTTCAATACAAAGTTAAATTATTTATTTATTTTTTTAAAGATTTTTTTATTTATTTGACAGAGAGAGTGAGAGAGCACAAGCAGGGGAGCAGTAGAAGGACAGGGAGAAGCAGGCTCCCCATCGAGCAGGGAGCCTGATGCAGAGCTCGATCCCAGGACCCTGAGATCATGACTTGAGCTGAAGGCAGACGCGTAACCATCTGAGCTACCCAGGCACCCTAAAGTTGAATTTTTTTTAAAAGATTTTATTTATTTATTTGACAGAGAGAGAGCACAAGCAGGGGGAGCGGCAGGCAGAGGGAGAAGCAGGCTCCCCACTGAGCAGGGAGCCTGATGTAAGACTCAATCCCACAACCCTGGGATCATGACCTGAGCCAAAGGCAGATGCTTAACAGACTGAGCCACCCAGGTGCCCCTAAAGTTGATTTTTTTTTTTTAAGAAGTGGAAATATACTACAGAGTGAAAAAATCTTGGGCTCAACAAACAGTGTTCTTGGGAAATCATGGGAAACTCCCAGAGCCACATGATGCTGGCCTTTTCATCCATTCATCCTGGAGTCAAAAGGTCCACAGCATCCTGGGTCCTGGTTCAGGTTTTGCTCTCATACAGGGGTCTGTCACCACCACTGGTGCAGAGTCTCTTGTTGTCTTTGTGGAAAAGTACTGAGCACAGACATGTACACCATCCTGGTTTTCCACACCAGAGTCTGCACCTGCAAGAGTTGGCAAGTCCCTCCTTACAAATGGCCACCGACTTTCCTGTTTGCAGATGTGTTTATCATTTACATATGCTCTCTGCATGTGCTGGGATTTACAATCCCCTCCTGTGATAGAGACTTGAGTTGCGTTGAAAGATCAGCCATACATGGTCTTCATCTCTTCCTCTGCTATTTGTTGACTGGCTGACTCTGGGCAAATCCTGGCCTCTTGAATCTACGTCTGTGACATGGGGCAATAAGGCCATCTACATCTTCCTGGGAGTGTATGTTAAAATCCCTTGTGAACCCAGAAGAAAGTAAACACAGAATAAGTGCATGTTATTATTGTCAACATGCTCCTGATTTAATACGAACAGCTAATGTTTGTTGATCACTCACAATGTGCCTAGCCCTGTGCTAAGTGCAACTTATAACAGCCCTGTGAGAGAGAAGCAGTTACTACCTCATTTCACAGAGGGAGAAATGGAGAGTCAGAAAGGTTGAGTGACTTGCCCAAGGTCATCAGATGTTGCGGCTGGGGAGTGAATTCAGGTCTATCTGACCACAGAACCCACCCTCCTCCCACCAGGTTGCACCGACTTCTGCCCATGTGGCCTCAGAAAGCTCCAGTCACCCCTTTCAAAACCCAGTGATCCTAGAACTTCAGAACAAAAATGTCTGACTTACTCCTTATAGTAGGCTGAATAATGGCCCCAAAGACATTAGGTCATAATCCCTGGAACCTGTAAATGTTACCTTATTTGGAAAATGGTTCTTTGCAAATAGGATTAAATTAAGGCTGTTGAAATAAAGAGATTATCCTGGATTATCTGGGCGGGCCCTAAATGCAACCACAAGCTGTTAGTGAGAGCCCAGGAACTAAAGAAGCTAAAGGAGGGGGAGAGAGAAGCAGCCAAGGGTTGGAGCCAGAACAGGAGACCCAGCCAGAGTTGGAGGAAAAGCTGCTTTTGCTAAAGCAGCAACTAAAAATATTTATTTATTTTTTTTTAAGATTTTATTTATTTATTTGACAGAGAGAGTCACAGCGAGAGAGGGAACACAAGCAGGGGGCGTGGAAGAGGGAGAGGCAGGCTTCCCGCGGAGCAGGGAGCCCGATGCGGGGCTCGATCCCAGGACCCTGGGATCACGACCTGAGCCGAAGGCAGGCGCTTAACGTCTGAGCCACCCAGGCGCCCGCAACTAAAAATATTTAAAAGATGCTGGTTGTCTTGGGACTGCTCACCGCCTTCCTTTCTTTCCTATATGTGATAGCTCTATCCATTAGGAAACTCTTTGCTGCTGGGGTTTGGAAAACAAGCATGCAGTTTCCCAGGAAGATAGTGGTAATTACCAGAGCCAACAGTGGCATCCGCAAGGAGACGGCCAGAGACCTTGGTAGTAGAGAAACCCAAGGATGCAGTGCCTTCTGAGATATGCTGAAGGGATAATCTGCTGGCCAGTGAAATCCAGGCCAATACAAACAACCCTCAGATGCCAGTTCAGAAACTGGACCTATCCAATACCAAATCCATCTGAGCCTTTGCTAAGGGCTTTCTGGCAGAGAAAAAGCAGCTCCCTATTCTGATCAACAATGCAGGAGTGATGGTGTATCGGTATTCCAAGACAGCTGGTGACTTTGAAACCCATCTGGGAGTCAACCACCTCGGCCATTTCCTTTGTACCCACTTGCTTCTGGTGCCACTGAAAAAGTCTGTGTCCTCACAGGTGATAAACCTGTCATCAGTAACCCACCATGCTGGCAAGATTCACTTCCACAGCCTCCAGGGTGAGAAGCACTATAGCCAGGGATTTTGCTCATTGCCACAGCAAGGTGGCCAATGTATTTTTAGTTGGGAACTGGCCAAGAGACTCCAAGGCACAAGGGTCATGCAGTGCATCCAGGCGTCATCCACTCCCAGCTGGTCTGGGACTCCTGCCTGCTGTGCCTGCTCTGAAGGCTCTTCTCCCCCTTCATCAAGTCAACATGGTAGGGGGCATAGACCAGGCTTCACTGTGCCTTAGCTGAGAGCCTGGATCCCCTGTGTGGCAAGTATTTCAGTGACTGCAAGAGGATCTGGGTGTCCCCAAGGGTCTGAAATAGCAAAACCATTGAGTACCTGTGGAATGTCACTGTGAGCTTCTAAAAATACAGTGGGAGTAGAGATGATGGAAGAGTCACAGCTTTATTGGGACCAGTCCAGCCATAATGAAGGGGGACAAAGGAGAAGGCCTACCCTGAAAGACTGTCCTTCTGGCTGGCTACTGTTGAAAATTCTGCCCTGCTCTGATCCTCCAGACCCTTCTAGAAACCTTTGCATACCCACCTTTCTTGTGAAGCTGGCTCAAGGTACAAGACATTTCACACCTGCAGAGCATTCTTCTCCAGGACTTACAAGAACTGGCTGCTCTCTTGGGGCAGGAGGACAGGGCAGATCCCAGGCTGGTCATGGGGAAAGCAGAAGGGCCTGGGAAACAGGGGCAATTTTCTCACCAATACCAGAAATGCCAGCCAGCATGCTTAGCTGAGGTGACAGGAGCATCAGCATTACATATTTCCAAGGACTCTAAGACTTAAACTTTTGACTGATCACTTTCGTCTTTGAAATACTAGTCACTCAGGAAATACTAGTCATTCAGGAAATACTCAGGAAATTTTTGGTTAACCTTGGCCAACTTTGATTTCTTCCTCTGAGCATACTGGAGCTACTGCATGAAGCTGGACCTTCCCATTTTCTTTTTCTAGTTTTTTTTTTTTGTATTAAAAAGTTTTCACAGCTTTATTGAGATATAATTGACATATAATATTGTATGAGTTAGGACCTACCCATTTTCAAGCATGCAGATGGTTTCCTTTTCAAAAGAGTTCTCCTTACCTCAATTTTTAGAGAATATGAAGACTGTGCCTTGAAAAAAAAAAGAAATAAGCAGAAGAAGACTTGAATAGACACAGAGGAGAAGGCAATGTGAAGATGAAACACAGAGAGATATGAGGATGTTAACCTTGAAGATTGGAGCAATGCCACCAGAAGCCAAGGAATAATGACAGCAACAAAAGTTGGAAGAGGTAAGGCATGATTCTCCCTAAGAGCCTGTGAGGGAGAACAACCCTTCTGACAACTTGATATTGACCAGTGATACTGATTTCAGACATGTGGCCTACAGAACCATGAGAAAATAAATTTGATTTTTTATTGACCCATTGGTTGTTTAGTAGCATGTTGTTTAGCTTCCATGTATTTTTTTCCAGTTTTTTTCTTGTAATTGATTTCTAGCTTCTTTTTTTAAGGTTTTATTTATTTATTTGAGAGAGAAACAGAAAGAGCAAGAGAGAGCACGAGCAGGGAGGAGAGGGAGGAGAGGGAGGAGCAGGCTTCCCTCTGAGCAGGGAGCCCGATGTGAGGCTTGATCCAAGGACCCTGGGATCATGACCTGAGCCAAAGGCAGACGCTTAACCAACTGAGCCACCCAGGTGCCCCTGATTACTAGTTTCATTCAGAAAAGATGCCTGATATGATTTTAATAATCTTCAATTTATTGAGACTTGTTTTGTGGCCTAACATGTGATCTATCCTGCAGAATGTTCCATGTGCACTTGAGGAGACTATGTATTCTGCTTTTTTGGGATGAAATGTTCTGTATATATCTGTTAAGTCTGTCTGGTCTAATGTGTCTTTCAAAGACACCATATACTTACTGATTTTCTATCTGAATAATCTAACCATTGCTGTAAGTGGTGTGTTGAAGTCCCCTACTATTATTGTATTACTGTCAATCTCTCCCCTTTATGTCTGTTAATATTTGCTTTATATATTTAGATGCTCCTATTTTGTGCATAGATATTTATAATTTTTATATCCTCTTGTCACATTCTTCTTTATCATTATGTTATGCCCTTCTTTATCTCTTGTTACAGTCTTTGTTTTAAAGTCTATTTTGTCTGATATAAGTATCGCTACCCCAGCTTTTTTTCTTATTTTCATTTGCATGGAATATCTTTTTCCATCTCTTCACTTTCAGTCTGTAGGTGTCTTTAGGTCTGAAGTGAGTCTCTTGTAGGCAGCATATAAATGGGTCTTGTTTTTTCATCCCTTCAGTCACCCTATGTCTTTTGTTGGAGATTTTATTCCATTTACATTTAAAGTAATTGTTGATAGGTAAGTACTTATTGCCATTTTCTTCATTGTTTTCTGGTTGTTTTTATAGTTCTTTTCTATTCGTTTCTCCTTCTCTTGCTCGCTTCCATTGTAATTTGATGATTTTCTTCAGTGTTGTGCTTAGATTCATTTCTCTTTATTTTTCCTTGTGTGTATCTATTATAAGTTTTTGATTTGTGGTTACCATGAGGTTCAAATGTAACACCCTACGTATATAGCAGTCTTATTTAAATTGATGGTTACAGGGCACCTAGGTGGCTCAGTCGGTTAAGCGGCTGCCTTTGGCTCAGGTCATAACCCCAGGGTCCTGTGATCGAGCCCCGCGTTGGGCTCCCTCCTCAGCGGGGAGCCTGCTTCTCCCTCTCCCTCTGCCTGCTGCCCTGCCTACTTGTGTTCTCTCTCTATCTTTGTCAAATAAATAAATAAAATCTTTAAAAATAAATAAATAAATAAATAAATAAATAAATTGATGGTTGCTTAAGTTCAAACACATTCTAAAAACACTACATTTTTACTCCTTCCCCTCCTGAACGTTCATGTATTTGATGTCATAATTTGCATCTTTTATTTTGTGTATCCCTTAACTACTTACTGTAGATATATTTGATTGTTCTGCCTTTGACTTTTAATCTTCATACTAGCTTTATATTGATCGACTACTTTAACTATATGCTTGCTTTTACTGATGAAATTTTTTCTTTCATAGTTTTCTTACATCTAGTAATGATGCATCTTTTCCATGTAAAGAAGTCCCTTTAACATTTCTTGTAAGCCTGATTTAGCGGTGATAAACTTCTTTAACTTTTGTTTGTCTGGGAAACTCTTTGTCTCTCCTTAAATTCTGAGTGATAATCTTGCTGAATGAAGTATTTTTGGTTGTAGGGATTTTGTGGGGGTTTTGTCCATCAGCTTTAAATATATCATGCCACTTTCTTCTGGCCTGCAAAATTTCTGCTGAAAAATCAGTTGATAGCCTTAAGGATGTTCCCTTGTATGTAACTAATTACTTTTCTCTTGCTGCTTTTAAGATTCTCTCTTTAGCTTTAATTTTTGACACTTTAATTATTATGTGTCTTATGCTCTTTGGGTTCATTTATTTGGGGAATCTCTGTGATTCTTGGACCTGGATGTCTGTCCTTCCCCAGGCTGGGGAAGTTTTCAGCTATCATTTCTTCAAATATGTTTTCTGCCCCTTTCTCTCTCTCTTCTCCTTCTGGGACCCCTATAATATGTGTATTAACATAAAGAATGTTAATATGCTTGATGTTGTCCTAGAGGTCCCTTAATCTATCTTCATTTTTTTAATTCCTTTTTCTTTTTGCTGTTCGGTTTGGATGATTTCCACTATCCTGTCTTCCAGATCACTGATCTGTTCTTCTGCATCCTCCAATCTTTTATTGATTTCCATTAGTGTGTTTTTCACTTCAGTTATTATATTCTTCAGCTCTGATTTGTTCTTTTTTATATTTTCTATTTGTTGACATTCTCAGTGAGTTCATTAACTCTTTTCCCAAGTTCTCTGAACATCTTTATGATCATTACTTTGAACTCTTTATCAGGTAGACTGCTTATATCCATTTTATTTAGTTCTTTTCCTGAGGTTTTGACTTATTCTTTCATTTGGAACATATTCCTCTGTCTCCTCATTTTGTCTGACTCTCTGTGTTTGTTTCTATGTATTAGGTAGGTCCACTACATCTGCTGGTCTTTAAGGTAGTAGCCTTAGTAGAAGGCATCTTATGGGGCCCAAAAGCACAATTCCCTCTGGTCACCAGAACCAGGCACTCCAAAGGTGTCCCCTGTGTAGGCTGCATGTGCCCTCCTATTGTGACTGGGCTGCAACTGCTCGTGGGTAGTGCTGGCCCCCAGCATGACTGCCTGAGAGGCCCAGCTGAATCTGCTGTGGCTGTGTTGGTGGGTGGAGTTATCCCTTGGTGTTGCTGGCTGTGAGGCCAGCCCATGACTCTTGCAGGCATGCTGGTGGATGCAGCTGCCTCTCCCTGTCACAGGAATCACTTTGGAGGGGCAATGGTCCCAACTGAGGCTGCCCACAGGGTGGTGTGGGGCAGAAGCTGCTTTGGAGGAGTATCTGCTGAGATGGGCCCATTGTGCAGGGTGGGGTTGCAAAGGGGTCAAGTGGGGCAAGTGGTGCTAGCAAGGTAGTTGGAGAGTGGCAGAACTGGTACCTGCCAGCTTTGGCCCAGCTAGGCTGAAGGAAGACAAGAAAAATGGTGCCTGCTAGAACTTCTGTTCCAGGAAAAATTTCCTACAGATCTCTACCCCTCCAGGACATGCCTTAGAATTAGTCAATAAATCTTCACATGTGGCCCAGGTACTTTTCAAACTGCTGCCTCTGTGCTGGGGGTCAGAGCAAGTGAGGTTGTGTGAGTCTTTGAAGAATGGAACCTTGGTTTCCTATAGCCCACCAGTTCTCCCAGAGTTAAGCCCCACTGATTTTCAAAGCCAAATTTTATGGAGGCTCATCTTCCTGGTGCAGATCCTCAGGGCTGCAGTTACCTAATGTGGGGCTTGAACCCCTTGTCCTCACAGAGGACCTCCATGCCTGTGATATTCCTTTCACTTGTGAGTTATTACACCAGGGCTTTGGTTCTCAACCAGGGTGCATCCCTATCTTTCCTACCCTTCTTTTCTTTTTTTTTAGAGATTTTATTTATTTATTTGTCAGAGAGAGAGTACAAGCAGAGGGAGAAGCAGACTCCCCACTGAGCAAGGAGCCCGATTTGGGACTCAATCCCAGGACCCTGGAATCATAACTTGATCCGAAGACAGCCGCTTAACCCACTGAGCCACCCAGGCGCCCTATTTCCTACCCTTCTTGATATGACTTTTTCTTCATCTCTTTGGCTGTGGAAGAGTTTTCTGCTAGTCTCTAAGTCATTCTCAGAAAGAGTTGCTCCAGATGTATTTATAGCCTTGATGTGTCTCTGGAAGGAGGAGGTGAGCTCAGGATATTTCTACTCTGCCATCTTTCCCTCTAAGAGTGATAACTTGATTTCTAGTGTCCACATCCAAAGAGGAATTTTGACCCAGGATGGATGATACCCAGAGTTTAATCCATACCTATTTCAGGTGATGAGATTTGGTATTTTTGAGCTGATAATATTAAATGAGATTTTGGACCTGAGTTCATACTGCAATGTATTGAGAAATTGGGAGATTTGGTGATGTAGTACATGCATTTTACGTGTGCAATGGACATGAATCCTTGGGGACCAGAGGGCAGATTACAGGAGAGTGAATAATCCTCCCCAAAGATATTCTATTTTCTGGAATTTGTGTGTTACCTTACAATAATAACAAAAAAGACTTCGCGGATGTGATTAAATTAAAGATTTTCAGATAAGGAGATTATCCTGGATTATTTGGGTGGGTCCTAAATGTATCACAAGTGTCCTTATCAGAGGGAGGCAGAGGGAAATTTGACACCAACAGAAAAGAAGCGGGGGTGTGTGACCATGGAGGCAGAGATTAGAATGATGCAGCCACGGCCAAGGAATGCTGGCAGCCACCAGAAGCCAGAAGAGCAAAGAGCAGATTCTCTCCTAGAGTCTCTGAAAGGAGTGCAGCTCTGCTGACACTCTGATTTCAGCCCAGAGAAACTAATTTTAGACTTCTAACCTCCAGAACTGTGATAAGATAAATTTCTGTTGTTTTATGCCATGGCCTCTCAGCACATCTTCTGTAGAAAATGTTTTCTGACTGCAACAAGAGAAAGCAGAATACGCTATCCCCTCTGTTATGGAAATGTGACTAGAAGAGAGAGAGAGAGACTGTCCTGAACAAGTCTTAGACCTTGAAACTACCATGAGGAATTTTTCCGGTAGCTGAAGATGCTGTGCAAAACAAATTCTATTACTTGAGCCATCATTACAAATATTGTTAAGAAGTATCAAGATGTCCCTGCTCAGCAGGGAGCCTGCTTCACCCTCTCCATCTGCCTGCACTCCCCTTGCTTGTGCACTCCCCTTGCTTGTGCTTGCTCTCTCTGTCAAATGAATGAATAAAATCTTTTAAAAACTTTTTTTAATTTTAAAAAAGGGACTCCTGGGTGGCTCAGTCAGTTAAGAGTCTGCCTTCAGCTCAGGCCATGATCTCAGGGTCCTGGGATCAAGCCCCACATTGGGCTCCCTACTCAGCAGGGAGCCTGCTTCTCCCTCTTCCACTGCCTGTTGTTTCTCTTGCTTGTGAGCTCTCTCTCTCTCTCTGTCCTTGTCAAATGAATGAATAAAATCTTCTTAAAAATAAGACTCAGGTCATGATCCCAGCATCCTGGGATCAAGCCCTGCATCGGGCTCCCTGCTCCACGGGAAGCCTGCTTCTCCCTCTCCCACTCCCCCTGCTTGTGTTCCCTCTCTCGCTGTGTCTCTCACTGTCAGATAAATAAAATCTTTAAAAAAAAAAAATAAGAAGGGCGCCTGGGTGGCTCAGTTGGTTAAGCAACTGCCTTCGGCTCAGGTCATGATCCTGGAGTCCCTGGATCGAGTCCCGCATCGGGCTCCCTGCTCGGCAGGGAGTCTGCTTCTCCCTCTGACCCTCCCCCCTCTCATGTGCTCTCTCTCTCATCTCTCTCTCTCAAATAAATAAATAAAATCTTTAAAAAAAAATAAAAATAAAAATAAATAAGAAGTATCAAGATGAATATGGTGTTTACTCTCCCATTCCAAACTTTCAGATCTCTCAAGATTCAGTAGGGAACAGTAATAGGAGTGAAACATTCACCTCTGAGAAACACAGACTTGTCAAGAAAACACAAGTTTTTCTGGGCATCCCACCTTTAAGTGTCCCTTTTGTAAAGATCAAATTTTATCTGACAGCATTTATGGAATCACTGTAACAATGACCAGATAGTTCCTATTTCAGATAGTTCCTGTGATGTGTCCTATTTGTGTGTCTCTTCACTGGGGAGCTCCTAGGCAAATTACTAGAAATTTTGTTAGTCATCTAATCAAAAACATCAGATTGATTATGGATAATTTGTTCATCTTCATCTAGAGTGGGAAACGCAATATCAGACTGCTGTTGAAGAATCTTTTCAAGTAAACATATGAAGACTGGAGACATCTCTGTACCTTCATACCCGCAAGTGTTATCTTTAATGAAACAACTATAGGAAGTCACTGTTTCAATAATTTGATGTGTATATTAACAAAAGTAATTCAATCTAAAAAAAGTTTAAAATTTCTTAAGTCGCTAGAAAGGTCCTAGAAAAGAGCCCCATATCTGAGGAAGTTGGAGACTGATAGCAAGGATTTGAGGCAGTGGCCTCATATTCACCATTTATTAAAATGAAACAAAAGCAGAGCAGAGAGTAGCGAGATGTACACCAAGGGGAAGGGAACATCTGAGCATGCGCAGGAAGGGGCCTACGGAATCTGCAGTGGCCAATTCTTGCAGAGAGCAATCCTGCTTCAAGCTGGAGAATCAACCCACTTTGAAAAGATGGTCCTGTCCCTGGAGCTGGACTTTTAGACCCCGTTCCTGACTCACTTGCCCCGCCTACTCTCCTAACCCCTGATTGGACAGTTCAAGCTCATTAACTGTTCGGATCGGTTTATTACCCTTGGACAGTGGAATTATGGGATTTCGCCTCGTGGAGTGACCCTTCAGCGCCACCGCTTCCGCTCTTAGGTAAGCGCTTTCTTTGGACGATCTTGGACAGGTTGAAGATAGGCTGGTAAAAAAAGTGAGGAACCTCTGTAGATCACTCAAGTTCTTGCTGTACCTCGCAAAAGCCTCAAGATCCTTAGGACTGAGAAATGACTAAGCCTTTCGGGGCAATCCCAGTCAGGCAAAGATAAAACTAAAACTATTTTTGGTCTGTGAGACTTTCTAATTGCTCTTCCTGAGGGAAGAAGACCCCCCTCAGCCTGAGAAACCCCCAAATCAGCTAGTTGCCCCTAGATTTCTTTAACCAGAGATAAAAGCCACTGCCTAAGTGACTCTTTTATTGCATTCTCCAGGATAAAGCAGAAACTTTCTTGGCCTCAGAGACCCCTAAATTTCCTCTCCCTAAGAGATTCTCAATGCCGTCAGTGGAGAACACCAGACTGCTCCATTAAAAGCCTCCAAACTCTGGGGTGCCTGGATGGCCCAGTGGGTTGAGTCTGCCTTCAGCTCCAATGGTGATCCCAGGGTTCTGGAATCGAGTCCCGCATCGGGCTCCCTGCTCAGTGAGGAGTCTGCTTCTCCCTCTGCCCGCCCCGCCCCCACCCCGGCTCGTGCTCGTTCTCTCTCTCTCACAAAAATAAAATCTTTTTAAAAAATAAAACTCTCCACATTCTCAGCCTAAGTGAAGGCTGATCCTGTAGTCTTGGAGATTCCAGTTCTCTTCATACTAATAATTTTGTTTTTTTATAAAGATTTTCTTTATTTGCCAGAAAGAGAGAGAGAGCATGCCCAAGCAGGGGGAGGGGCAGAGGGAGAGGGAGAAGCAGGCTCCCCACTGAGCAGGGAGCCCAATATGGGGCTCGATCCCAGAACCCTGGGATTGTGACCTGAGCCAAAGGCAGACTCTTAACCGCCTGAGCCACCCAGGCGCCCTTCACACTAATAATTTTCAAATAACCTAGTAATGGGCTCTAAATCCACTCTATATTAGAGATCCTCATTTCTTTTCAACAGAGCAAAACCCCACATCCTTCTGCCTGAAAACCCAAACCCATCTGTCAGAGACACCATATAATCTATGGGACTTACCTCCCCATTCTTCTGCCTCAAAACACACCCCCTCCCCCTTCATAAAACTACATGTTCACTTCACTGCTTCCTCAACAAGTGTCTTTATACCTTTCCTTCAGGATAAGCCAAACTTCAGGCAAACTACTAACAACAGTAGCCAACTCCCTCTCAAAGTCTTAAGGCTGCTTTGATCATGCTTACAGAAAACCTGTCATCCCTAATCAGTACTTTTTTTTTTAAAGATTTATTTATTTATTTTTGAGAGAGTGAGAATGAGAGAGAGAGAGTACATGAGAGGGGGGAGGGTTAGAGGGAGAAGCAGGCTCCTCGCTGAGCAGGGAGCCCGATGCGGGACCCAATCCCAGGACCCCGGGATCATGACCTGAGCCGAAGGCAGTCGCTTAACCAACTGAGCCACCCAGGCGCCCCTCAATACTTTCTTTCATAGATCTCTGGCCCCCCGTTTTTTGTTTTTGTTTTGTTTTAATTTTTTTAATAGATTTTATTTATTTATTTGTCAGAGACAGAGAGAGAAAGCGAGCGAGCGCATGAGTGGGGGGGGCAGAGGGAGAGGGAGAAGCAGGCTCCCCACTGAACAAGGAGCCTGATGCGGGGCTTGATCCCAGGACCCCAGGATCATGACCTGAGCCAAAGGCAGACACTTAACCAACTGAGCCACCCAGGCATCCCTGTTTTTGTTTTTGTTTTTTTAAAGATTTTATTTATTTATTTGTCAAAAAGAGAGAGAGAGCGCAAGCAAGGGGAGTGGCAGGCAGAGGGAGAAGCAAGCTTCCTGCTGAGCAAGGACCCCGATGCAGGGCTCTGTCCCAGGACCCTGGGATCATGACCTGAGCCGAAGGCAGACTTAACCGACTGAGCCATGCAGGCGTCTTGCCCCCTGTTTGTTTGACTCCCCCCACCCTTGTCCTTTCTCAGGGACAGATAAGCCCAGGATGGAGAAAAGTAGAACCTTGATTCCAGGTGATTGACTGAATGTGACCTACCCTCAGTGCTGTCTCCCTTCCTCAGGACCTTTGGCCTTGTGGCTGGAGAGATTAGGCTGCGTCCTTTCAAGATCAAACTATTCCCAGCGCCATGAATAAAGGCGGCTCCTTTTCAAAGAACTCCAAGGAGGATACCGAGAAGTCAGAGAAGAAATGCAAGGTGAGGTGATCTGGAGCGGGTAGGGGAATGGCTCAGGGGATACTCTAGAGGGACTAGATCTTGAGGAGGCAAGGTCAGAGGCACTGGGGAAAAGAAGGAGGGTGTCAGGGGGAGATCCAGAGCCTCCGGATTTTCCCACCTTCACTCTGTCCTCACCTAGCATCTCTGGAAACAACCGGTCTTATGACCTTGCACTGCATTTGGTGACTCTCAATCCATTCTGGAAGGTGAAAGAGCATGCCACCAGCGTTATGCATCTACTGCATGCCTGGGGAAAGGGTAGGGAATGTTACCCATGCTCTCTCAGTTAGCCTTGACATTAACCAGGAAAGGGATTATTCTCCCCAGTTCACAGATCCAACATGGAGGTCCTGTGGCAGAGGAAGAGACCCCCGCCGAAGATGAGGCATGTTTAGCTGAGTTGCTGCTCTTTTTTTTTTTTTCCCTAGGCCTTCAAGGATATTTCCAAATACTTCTCTAAGGAAGAGTGGGCAAATCTTGGATACTCAGATAAAATCACCTATGTGTACATGAAGAGAAACTATGACACCATGGCTAGTCTAGGTAAGAGAAAGTTCTGGGTGCAGACAAACCTGGGAACACATGACCATCCCTCAGTCCCTTACATGCCATGGCTTCTCCCTAGACTGCAGTAAGTGCCCTGCATCTTCCTTTTGTGCAGGGAGAAATCCCAGGGCAGTTTTGAGGCACTCTGTTCTTTTATATTCTGTGCAGGGCTGAGGACCTGGAGTGGCCACAAAGAGGCTCAGACCTAGATCCTGCCCGTTTCTCTTCTGGTCACCCTTGTTTGGAGTCCCCCAGCTGATGAGCTTGCCTGTCCCCCCTGCCTCCCAGGATTCTACCCCACATATGTCCTCTCAGGCTGTCTCTGAAGGAACAAATATTTTGCTTCTTTCTAGGTCTCAAGGCCACTCTCCCAGACTTCATGTGTCCTAAAAAAAGGGCCAACGAATCCAGTGGGTGTGATTCTGATGAAGATCAGAACCCCAAGAATCAGGGTGAGTGGAAGGAAGGGCCTGGACAGAGTCTCCTGAAGCCCAATTGTTTTGGGGTCCAAGTGCTTGGGAAGGATTCTCAGGAGTTTGTTCCCTCAAAAGCATCTTGGCTGAGTGAGAAGAGTTGGATTTAGAAGGTTAAGTAGAGTCAGAGGCCATTCATATAAAATCCCAAAACATGCAAACAAGAGGATATATTTTTATGGATAAGAAGTAAATGGTAAATGTATAAACCCTGAATGAGAATAAAACCCATCAAATTCAGGAGTGCAGGGGCGTCTGGGTGGCTCAGTCGTTAAGCGTCTGCCTTCCGCTCAGGTCATGATCCCGGGGTCCTGGGATCGAGCCCCACATCGGGCTCCCTGCTCAGCGGGAAGCCTGCTTCTCCCTCTCCCACTCCCCCTGCTTGTGTTCCCTCTCTCGCTGTGTCTCTCTCTGTCAAATAAATAAAATAAAATCTTAAAAAAAATTCAAGAGTGCAGAGGGAGGGAGGTCAGGGATCAGTGAGGACTGCACGGATGGCTTCAGCTGTGACTTGTTTATAGTGTTTGGTTATATTTTGAACAAAGATCTCAGAACAATCTGAAGCAGTTGTGGGATAATGGGAAGTTCTGAGTAGACTCAGTGGTAGATGTGCAAGTGTTTCCAAAATTATTCTCCATAATTTTCTGTACGCTTGAAACATTTCTTTTTTACAAGGAGTTATGGTTCTTGTTAAACACTGTTAATGAATCACAGAACAATTAAGAAAAATTTAATTGAAGTGTAAATCCATGTAGAGCGCCTGGCTGTCAGTAGAGCACGGGACGCTTGATCTCGGGGTCGTGAGTTCAAGCCCCATGTTGGGCATAGAGATTACTTTTTTAAAAAAGTGTAGGGATGGGGGTCCTGGGATCGAGCCCCGTGTCGGGCTCCCAGCTCGGGGGGAGTCTGCTTCTTCCTCTCCCTCTGTTGCTCCCCTTGCCTGTGCTCTCGCTCGCTCTCTCAAATAAATAAATAAATAAATAAATAAATAAATAAATAAATAATATTAAAAGTGTAGGGGTGCCTGGGTGGCTGAGTCGGTTGGGTGTCTGGCTCTTGATTTCAGCTCGGGTCATGGTCTCGGGGTCATGGGATCGTGCCCCACATTGGGCTCCATGCTCAGCTCAGAGTCTGCTTGTGCTTCTCCCTCCCCCCACTTGAGCTTGCTTGTGCTCTCTCTCTCTCTCTTAAATAAATAAATAGAATCTTTAAAAAAATAAAATTTAAATTCAAAAAAGTGTAAATCCACAAAAAAACTTCCAGAGTCAATTTCATAATAAGGCATAGGTGTTGGATAAATATCTTAAGAGAGAGCGATGAATGCATTATGAAATGACACACAGCTATTTCCTTATGTATTACCTAAACTAAATAGTCTTCTTGCTCCTCAGCAAACCTGATTCTATGTGTTGAGCTTGAGAGAGGGTTTGAGAAAGTGATCCTCCACACATTAGCTTTTCTCCTTATCAGTGAGCAGAGGTAACATATGGTGAAAAGGGTAGCAGATTCTAGAAATCTTTGTGTATTTGATCAGTTTGTGTACTCACCATAAAGGGGATGAAATGTATTCCCTTGCTTTTCTGCTCTGACAGCACAGCAGTAAGCAGAGACAGAATTGCCAAACTGTCCCCAACAGACCTATGACTCTCCAGGTAAACAGGCCAGATTCTACAAGCTCCCAAAATTGCTGAGAGGGCTGAAAATCCAGTTCTTGAGAATCTACAAAGCTTTTGACACTAAAGGAGTACCTTTTTAAAAAAAGATTTTACTTATTTATTTGTCAGAGAGAGAGAGAGCACGCCCGCAAAGCAGGGGGAGGGGCAGAGGGAGAAACAGACCCCCCCCCCCCCCGCCGAGCAGGGAGCCCGACGCGGGGCTCGATCCCAGGACCCTGGGAACATGACCTGAGCCGAAGGCAGATGCTTGACCTACTGAGCCACCCAGGTGTCCCTAAAGGAGTATCTTTATACTGGAAATACTCCAGAACCAATGGGGCAAATCACCCATAATTCCTCATGCACCTAACGGCTTTGTTCAAGTATAATTGGCATACTATAAAATTTACCTGGTTTAAGTGGACAGTGATTTTAGTTGCCACATCCCTTTAAGTGAATGCAATCAATTTAATTTAATTAATTCAATCAGTGTAATTCTTTGCGGGGAAAGGTAAGAAATATGTAGTAGAATAGGATGAGGCAGTGATGGGGTTTGGTTCACATTTTATAAATCATCAGAAGGAAAATTACAAATTGGTGCTACAAATAAATGTATAAACCATGATTTAAAGATAATTCAAAAGCCAGTCTCAAAATAACTCTTTGACAATAAGTGGACTCATAACCCTTTCCTGCAGAATTCCCTGATACTACAGGAGTCTCTGGAGTTTGGGACTATTTGCCAACAAAGAAAAATTCCCGTTTATCACTTTCTTTCAGGTGAACCTCCTCAGGGGCCTTCTGATGTGCAAGATCAAAAGCAAATGAAGGTGAGTATCTCCCAAATCTAAAGAACCAGAGACTCTTTCTCCCTCCACGGATGTGAATATCGGTAAGAGTGGGAGAATATTGAATATAGCCTGTCCCTCACTGCCTCCCTTTCCTGATCTCTTTATCACAATTCCTGATGTAGCATCAACGGCTTAATAATGAACAATTGTGATAGTTGATACTACTTTTGTTTTCATAGTGATGTCAGATATTTTAAGCAGTTCACAAGGATTAATTTCTTTAATCCTTCAGAAAACCTCTATGACGTTTTCCTATCATTATTCCCAGATAATAATGAGGATGTTAATAATAATAATAACTAATCATAAAGATGAGGATATTGTGGTGCCGAGATTCTAAGTAATTTGCCTGAGACCACAGAGGCAGTGGTAGTAATCTGTACATTTGAAACATTTCTTTTTTTAAAGCGTTTATTGTTCTTGCTAAACACTGTTAATGAATCACAGGACAATTTAAGAAAAGCCCCGAATGATTTCCCAGCTCATGAAACTTTTCATGTGTTTATGAAGTTCAAGGGCTCCCCCGCCCCGCCTGCCGCCGCAGGGGCTTTACCCCACAGTAGCTGCTGATGCTTCCAATTAGACACCCACTCTCGAAACAGAAAGTACCAGCTCCCCTCTGCTCTGTGGCAGGGCCGGTCTCTCCCGGCTTGAGAATGGTGGGCTGTCTGCCCCTCCCTGCTATGAGCTCCTTTGGGGCCTTGTCTGCACCTGAGGCATCTCTGAAGCCAACGAAAGCGGCCCAGGGGGACCCTCTGAGGTGCCCCAAATTGATCCTTGAGTAAGTGATTCCGCAGTTGTAGATTAAACTCTACTTTAGAGGGTCGAGGACCTGGGGAGTTGGATTGCCAGTGTGGGGACCTTTGAGACAATTCAAAGAAGGATCATAAGAGAAAGTATTCATTTTCATTATTACCACATTGAAAAGTGTTTGCAAGCTCAGAAAGTACTTTCCCTTAGCTTCTTTTACTTTTCCTGTTCACTGTTTCCTCAGTGAGGGAGCTGAAGGAAAGGTAGCTTAAGATTGTTGGTCAGTGGGCGCCTGGGTGGCTCAGTCGTTAAGCGTCTGCCTTCGGCTCAGGTCATGATCCCAGGGTCCTGGGATCGAGCCCCGCATCGGGCTCCCTGCTCGGCGGGAAGCCTGCTTCTCCCTCTCCCACTCCCCCTGCTTGTGTTCCCTCTCTCACTGTCGTCTGTCAAATAAATAAAATCTTAAAAAAAAAAAGATATTAAAAAAAAAAAGATTGTTGGTCAGTGACGCACCATGACGCAAGCAAAATTGGTACGGGAGCCATCTTGTCTAATTTCCCATTAACCGTTCTTGCCAGGGCAGGACAGAATATGACATCTGGCGCTGCTTTCTTTGCTGTCTATATTAATTGCTGTGAACCATTCCTTTCCTCTCCCCTGTGCTCATCTCCCCTGTACCATTTTCCAGCAGTGTTCTGTCCCCCTGTGAATTTTTACATTTATTCTCCCAGCAGCTCTCTACTAGCTTATATGCAATCCCTTATATTTTATAGAAGCCCCTCCTTTCTTCTAGAGACCACGTGGATTCTTAGAATGCTACTCTTCCCCAAATTTTCTGTATACCACACTCCACTTAAGTGGAGCATTTTGCTGTTTGCAAGAATGGGTGAAGACAAACGTTCTAGTCCTGGAAACACCCTTCATTTAAGCCATTCCTTTTTGTTCTAACCTTACTCATAATTTAGGTACAGGGGATATAATGATCTCCCAGAGTTGTTGAAGCCATTAACCAAGGTATGCATGTGAAGATACTTTGTAAGCTCTAAAGCACTAGAGAAATGTCATTGATACCGTTTACATGTGACCTTCACATTAAAAAGGTGATGCTCGAGAAACAAATAAAGGAAGAAAGTGATTCAGAACCAATACCAATAACACCTGGCTCTGAGCAGCCTCAGAAAGAGCTGTGCCCCCTGGGAAAAGCAAGTACCTCTGGTCAAGAGAGTGAGAACATACCAGGTAAGGGGCGCCTGGGTGGCTCAGTCGGTTAAACGTCTGCCTTCGGCTCAGGTCACGATCCCAGGGTCCTGGGATCGAGCCCCACATCGGGCTCCCTGCTCAGTGGGGAGCGTGCTTCTCCCTCTCCCACTCCCCCGGCTTGTGTTCCCTCTCTTGCTGTCTCTCTGTCTGTCAAAGAAATAAATTAAAAAATCTTAAAAAAAGATAAATAAAAGAAGATACCAGGTAAGAGGTAGCTATGTGGGAACAACTACTCTGTCTTTCCTGGCTATGTTCAAGTATGTGGTCTAGGTATGGGGGATGGATCCTGGACAGGCTTGGGCCAGACCTGACTGAGGAGCTCGCCCAGCTCCAGCTGAGATGTTAGAACATGACTTCCAGAGTCATAGACTTGAATTGTCATTGATATAAAAGCCAAGTGATTCTAGGCAAGTCTTCTGAATTCTCTGAACTCCAGGTTCCTAGTCCATAAAACGGAAATAATCTTGGTTCACAAATTGTTCAAAGGCGTTAAATCTAGAAAGCCTGGACAACATGGAAGGTGGTCAAGTAATTCCATCTGTGATAACCTGGGAACATATCTTACTCACAGTTGTATCCCCAGCCCTCAGCTCAATGCCTGACACACTATATACCCTTAACAAACATATGCTGAATGAAAGAAGGTCTGAATGAATGTTCTGGTAAGTAAAGAGGTTGGGAATCTAAACCTGACAATGGGAGGAGCCAGAAGCTAAAATTCTAACTGGCATTTGGTGTGTATTGGTGAGGGTCTACATATCAGCCTCTCTGAGCCAGAAGATGTGAAAAACAGACTATGTCGAATGCCTGTGGGCACTCGGGAGGGAAGAGGCATCTCCTCATCTGACAAAACAGAGACTAACCCTCCCCAGCCCATCCATCCCCCATTTACCAACTCTTGTCCACCATAGGACCCAGGAAACGGATGAGTAGTATTTGGGCCTGCAGACTGCGGGAAAGAAAGAACCTAATAGTGTATGAAGAGATCAGTGATCCTGAGGAAGATGACTAACTCCGTAAGTGACCCTTCGTGGTCCACACCTGCACCCCTCTGCAAAATGTGCGTTTCTGTTATGGTACTGGTGTCCCATCTTGTCGCTTGCTCCCCAAGTCATTCCTTTCTCCTAGTCCCTTGAGGTGCAGCATTGAGGCTAAATGATGAGGTTTCCCACGCTCTTTGTGCTCCCTGCTATGTATAGCCAGGGATCCTCGCTACCTAGAATGCTGTGGGCTCCCAAATCTCATGATGTGTAGGCCACACCTTCCTCTAGCCTAGAAACTCATAAGACAGGTAAGGGAGTCACTGTGGCCTGAGCATAAGGTTCTGTTTGAGGAGCAGTGGGAGGTGCTTGGAGATCATGAGGTAGGGCAGAATCCGAGTGCTCGGGTTCCTGCAAGCCCGAAGGAAGAATTTGGTGTTGATTTATCCGGCAATCGGAGCTCACTGCCACTCATGTTCCTTCTCTTTCCTTGCCTCAACCTCAGGGATGTGACAAGTGCCCATGATAAGAAGCAGAACCTGGTGGCCTTTCACGAACATGGGCATGGCTGTGAACTCCTAGCCATCAGGTGTATAGCGAGTAAAAGACAGAGTTCACAATAGTGAAAAGTTGAGCGTGATTTCTCTTACTCTGCGACAAATATTCTGTTAGATATTAGAGTTTTGTTAATGAACAAAACATATACCTAATGCATATTTCTTTCTGTTTATCCATGCACTTAACCTTAGAAAATAAGTATTGTTGGGTATTCTCTGCCCAGAACGGCACGACCCTCCTCCCCTGATGTGATTGCTGGAGGGCAGTTCTGGGTGATTCCACGTGTTTTTCTCTGCATTTACACACACACACTGTACCACTATAAGTATCTCCCACCTGCTTTTCCCCACTGCCTGCACATCCTGGACAAGTACCCCTCATTTTGTTCCCATTCAACAGGTGCTCCATGGTGCACACCCCCATCATTCATTTACATTGCAGCAGTCATTGATAATTAATAAACATTTACGAGTTTCTCTCAGTTTGCTCCTCTCGTTCTTGGGCACAGAGCCCTGTACATATATGTGTGAGTGTTTCTTTAGCACACAGTCTTAGAAGTGGAATTGTCGTGTCAAGGGTTCATTCATTCAAGAAACACCTACTGAGGGCGCCTGGGTGGCTCAGTTGGTTAAGCGACTGCCTTCAGCTCAGGTCATGATCCTGGAGTCCTGGGATCGAGTCCCACATCGGGCTCCCTGCTCAGCAGGGAGTCTGCTTCTCCCTCTGACCCTCCCCCCCCTCATGTACTCTCTCTCTCATTCTCGCTCTCTCAAATAAATAAATAAATCTTTAAAAAAAAAAAAAAAGAAACACCTACTGAACATGTCCTGTGCAACGAGCACTGCTCTAGGTGCTGGGAAAACATCAGGGAACATGACAGACAAATGTCCCAGCTCATGTGGAGCTGACATTCTAATGGGGGATGTTTTCAGTTTTCGTTTTGACGGACACTGTACACCCCAGTCCTGGGCCTGTGCCGGTTGGACACCTTGGCCTTTGTTCTCTGTAAGATCTCCAGGGTCAGGGGCTGGGATGGTCCATTTAGAAGTCTGTGAGACGAGGCGCCTGGGGGGCTCAGTCAGTGAAGCATCTGCCTTCAGCTCAGGTCGTGATCCCGGGGTCCTGAGATCGAGCCCCGCATCGGGCTCCCTGCTCGGCAGGGAGCCTGCTTCTCCCTCTGCCTGCTGCTGCCCCTGTTCGTGCTGGCTCTCCCTCTCTGTCTCTGACAAATAAATAAAATCTTTAAAATTCTAATTTAATCTAAATTTAAAAATTTTTAAAAGAATTTATCCTTGGGCGCCTGGGTGGCTCAGTTGGTTAAGCGACTGCTTTCGGCTCAGGTCATGATCCTGGAGTCCCGGGATCGAGTGCCGCATCGGGGGGCTCCCTGCTCAGCAGGGAGTCTGCTTCTCCCTCTGACCCTCTTCCCTCCCGTGCTCTCTATCTCTCATTCTCTCTCTCTCTCTCTCTCTCTCTCAAATAAATAAAATCTTAAAAAAAAGAATTTATCCTTAAAAACACTTTTCTTCCCAAATCAATAGAATCTTGGGTGGGATGGGAGATAGACGTTCAGGCTCTATTTGCCATCCTCCTCCAATCATCTGTTTTTAGATATGTTCTATATTTTTGTCACTATATGAATGTGATTTTCCTCCATTTAATTCTCTAAAAGGTTCTTCTTGGCATACAGAAACCCATCAGTTATCGTATATAAGGGGTCCCTGGCTGGCTCAGTGGGTAGAGCATGCAACTCTAAATCTCTGGGTCGTGAGTTCAAGCCCCACATTGGGCATGGAGCCTACTAAAAAAAATAAAAAATAAATTATTGTATATAGTATTTTGTAACCTGACTATGTGCAGGTCCCTTTGGGGGTGTAGTTTTTTGGGGGGTTGTTTTGTTTTGTTTGGCTTATAACAACAAACATTTTATTTGCTCCCGATTTTACGGGTCAGCTCTTGGGGTTGGGCCAGGGAGTTCTTTTGCTGGTCTTGCCTGGGATCACTCGTACGATTACAGTCAGCTAGCAGGCTGGTAGGGGCCTCCGCCAGCATGCGTCTTTGCTTCCTGTGGTCTAATCCTCAAACAGGCCAGCCTGGGCTTCTTGACACGGCCGGCTGAGGTCCTTTGAGACCTGCTCCTGCCCCAGGCTCTCTCTGTAGGCTCCCTTGCATCCAGGCTAGCACAGGACTCCATCTGCTTTATTCTCGGAAAAGAAAATTCCTTTCGCAAGGCAATATCATTCTAAAAGGGCAATCTATTGCAGCAGATTTCATAGAGAAGACTGATGGGGGTGAAGGAAGTATGTATTTTACAGAGCTGAGCAGTTCATTGCAAAAATCACCTAAACCACCTTTTCTCCCCCAAAATATCACCCTTAAGCTATTCGACTACTGGTTCTGTAGCTGGGGTGTGGGAGAGCAAGAGCACCTGGCTCTGGGGCGGGGGAGTCCCACACAGCCCAGGTTTGGCCACTCACCACTGATAAAAATCCCATGGCAAAGGACCAAGTGGTGGTGAAATAAATGAATTTATTTCACCGGGAATACTGCGGACTAGTGTCTCAAAGATTGCCTCCAAAGTGCCAGAGAACACTTCCGGGTTTATACACGGAAAATGTGGGGCAAAGGTGGGTGGGTAAGTGCAGGTAAGCCCGGAAGGTCAAAGGGATCATTGTCTTGGGGTCAGTCACACGTGAGCGCCTTGCTGGCTCAGGGCAGTCCTTCTTGCTTGAGGGGGTATCTGTCTGGGGACGCTTTGCCCTGGGGTCTTCGACCTGAGCCAAGAGACAAACTGGAAAGAAGAACCCAACTAGAAAGTCTGAGGTCAAAGTAGATGCAGCTGAAGTCCCCTTTCAGTTTTATTCCTTCTAAGACAGAGAAACTGAAGGGACCCCGTGAGAGACTGCTTTCTTGCTGCTTTTATTCTTTCTTATTTTTTTTTAAGATTTTATTTATTTGGGGCGCCTGGGTGGCTCAGTTGGTTGGGCGACTGCCTTCGGCTCAGGTCATGGTCCTGGAGTCCCGGGATCGAGTCCCGCATCGGGCTCCCTGCTCACGGGGGGTCTGCTTCTCCCTCTGACCCTCTTCCCTCTTGTGCTCTCTCTCTCTCTCATTCTCTCTCAAATAAATAAACTCTTTAAAAAAAAGATTTTATTTATTTGACAGAGAGAGACACAGCGAGAGAGGAAACACAAGCAGGGGGAGTGGGAGAGGGAGAAGCAGGCTCCCCGCGGAGCAGAGAGCCTGATGTGGGGCTGGATCCCAGGACCCTGAGATCATGACCTGAGCCCAAGGCAGACGCTTAACCAACTGAGCCACCCAGGGGCCCTAAAATCTCCTCCTTAAAAAAAAAAAAGAAAGAAAGAAAAACTTCAGACCCTAAGCGAAGACGAGTCTCTCTCTCCTTTCCTTTCTAGTCTCCCAGACACTCTGCCTGCTGTACTCTATCACATATACTATTCAACAAACTCAACAAACTCTGCTCTCATTTCCTCTTCAATTCTTCATTTCTATTCCTGTGTGAAGTCAAGGACCTTCTTAGCTGGTTCTGGGGGACCCCCTCTAGGTCCCTGGACCCAGCCAGCCTGCATCACTTCCATCTATCCCCAATCCTAATATTTGCCCTTTTTATCTTGGGACAATTTTATTCTGCTCAGACTTGGGTTGTCCCGAACCAACACTTAACATTGGCTTCACGAGTTCGAATGACCATTGTTCAAGCTCAGATCCCCAAAGAAACAGACTTTGGGGCATATAGGACGTCTCCAGACAGATTACACAGAGAAATCCAGCTCAAAACAGTGCATGAGGAGAGGGAGGGAGGAGAGAATTTACCTGCCTAGCCCACTCCCAGTTCTTTTTTTTTTATTGATCAAAAAGCACCCCACAGGCATTAACTCCCCACATTTCTAGATCGCATCACTTGACCCCTTCGGCAGCTGTTTGGGAAGCCAGTCTGCACACTCTTAAGATGCAGTTTCATACAGTCCAGCAGTGATGGGAAAAGCCAAAAAGGCCAGGCATGCAGCTCATTGGCCTGGCTTTACGGTGGCATCCAAGGGTGAGAGCTAAATACTCCCAGGCAAGTCCTAAGTTCAGCAGGTAGTTATAATAATAGTCATCTGTGCTAGCTAATTGCCTTTATCCGGAGGAAAGATTAAACTATCTCCATGATAAGCGGGTGCTTATAGCTTGGAGCCAGGTGCCTAGGCTAAACTCGCAGGTGACAGGGAACTGGGCGCTTATCTTCTTTGAGATCCACATTTCAAAGAGACGACTCCAACACTCTTAAGAAAGGCATTCCTGGGTTATAGGCTGGCAACAGGCTTATTTGGGTCTTAAAAAGACGGACATACATATCAAAGGGGCAGAGAAGGATTCACAAATCCTAGGTTTCTCAAGGAAACCTTGAAGAAAAGTACGGGAGGGGAAGTCTCTTTCCTTTTTGGGCAACCGGGAAAATTCACTCTTGTGCTTATTTACCCTAACAGTGTTCCTCTTTGGTTATTCTACCATTTTTAAAGGATATCCACTACTGGGGCACCTGGGTAGCTCAGTCGGTTGAGCCACCGAGTCCCGATTTCAGCTCAGGTCAAGTTCTCATAGGCTGTGGGATCGAGCCCCGAGCCAGGCTCTGCGCTCAGCTAGAGGCCGCTTGAGGATTCTCTCCCTCGTCGCCCCCCCCCCACCTACTTGTGGGCACATGTGTGGTCTCTCTAGATAAATAAATCTTTTTAAAAAATTATCTCCACTGCCATTTCTGCCTTTCTCTGGGAGTTTGTTGCTGCCTAAATATTCTGTAAATCCGTAGTAAGATGCAAAGGAAAGCAATCCTCAGAATTACAACAGAATGAATTTAAAAGTTCAATAGAATACTCACCCTTGGTGGCCAAAGGGAAACCTTTATGTCTTACCAGTGGTGAATAGCTAAAGCAGGTTCTTTCTGGGCGCCTGGGTGGCTCAGTTGGTTAAGCGACTGTCTTCGGCTCAGGTCATGATCCTGGAGTCCTGGGATTGAGTCCCGCATCGGGCTCCCTGCTCAGCGGGGAGTCTGCTTCTCCCTCTGACCCTCCCCCATCTCATGCTCTCTCTCTCTCTCTATCTCATTCTCTCTCTCAAATAAATGAATAAAATCTTAAAAAAAAAAAGGCAGGTTCTTGCTCAGCAATGTGCAAAAATTCTCCTTCCTCACACATTAATTTTCCTGCTTGTCTTGTTGCCTTTATGGCTTGTGCTTTCTCTCTGTCTTAAACCTTCTGAGACCCTGTATGTCTGAAACTGTTTTTATTCCACCTTATATAAAAGTTCCTTTCTTTCAACACTTTCGAGTTATTATCCCACCCTTGTCGGCTTGCCTCCTGTGTGGTGTTTGAGACATCTGATGTCAGTTAAATTATTTTCCTTTGTAAGTGAACTGATATTTCTCTCTAGATGTTTTAAAAATAATTTAAAAAATAAATAAGTAAAATAAAAATAAAAATGATTTTTCAGGGGCGCCTGGCTGGTCAGTCGGTGAAGCGTGTGACACTTGACCTCGGGGTTGTGAGTTCGAGCCCCACGTTGGGTGTAGAAATTACAAATAAAAATCTTTAAAAAAAATAATCATTTTTCGTTATCTTTCATAATCTGACATTTCACTGTGTCAAGGGGAGTGTATATATGTGCGTGTCTTATCTATTCTGCTCAGCACCTATGATCCCATAAAATCTGAAGTTGTCTAAGACTGAGATCTTCTCACTCATTATTATTTTAGGCATTCCCTCCTTAAGAGGCTACTATTAGATGGGTTTTGACACTTATATTTCTATCCTCCCTATTAATTAGCTTTTCTTTCATTTATTCCATCTCTATCAATTCCTGATCACTTTTCTTGCCTTTTCAAATGCATCTGTTTTAATATCCAACCTATCCCACTGAATTATTTGTTTGAGCAGTTAATATCCAGTATTGCCAATAGTTCTTTTTTTTTTAAGATTTTATTTATTTATTTGAGAGAGAGAGAATGAGAGATAGAGAGCACGAGAGGGAAGAGGGTCAGAGGGAGGAGCAGACTCCCTGCCGAGCAGGGAGCCCGATGTGGGACTCGATCCCGGGACTCCGGGATCATGACCTGAGCCGAAGGCAGTCGCTTAACCAACTGAGCCACCCAGGCGCCCCTGCCAATAGTTCTGTAAGCAGAAAGGGTTGGGGTCCCCAGAAAAAGAAAGACCGACAGACAGACGTAGCTTTCTTGACATAAGAAAAGTTATTTTAGGCCCCCAGCCATTTTGTAAAAAAACGTAAGAACAGTCACTATCAGGCCAGGAGATAACCTAATCATATTCAAAACTGAAGACTGACCTTGATGTGAAATGTTGGGGTCCAGGAGCGAATGGTCAAGAAAGAATTCTTGAGATGTCTTCAATGCAAAAAAAAAATAGTGGTTTTATTAGCGCACAGGACAGGACCCGTGGGCAGAAGGAGCGGCACCGGGGTCGTGATGGGGTGACTGATTATATACTTTCAAGTGGGGAGGGAGTTTGCGATAGTCTCTAAGGAATTTGGAAGCAAGGTTTCCAGGACTTTGAGGGGTTAGCTGTTGAAGATAAGGTCATTTACTACTGTCTAGTACCACCTTAGTCCTGAGACCCTTCAGATGTATATCAGTGGGCCATGTGTTTGGAGGATGATGGCTAACATAGATCTTGGGCAGGAACGGGGTGGCGGCAGAGATGAAGTTTCCAAAGGGATTTTTATATGTTAAAGAAGACTTGCAGGATCCTGGAGGTCTGGCTAAAGTCAAGCTAAGTCTGCCTTTTGCCTCTAGCAACACATTAACATTGAAGCAGTCACTGAGGAAGGTCACTCTGCCTGTCCCAAGTATTGTCAATGGACTGCAAGCTGTAGGAAGTTTACTTTTTTTCTGTATTTCTTTTGCCTTTGTTCCCCACATCAACCTGACACACACTGAGTTATCTTTAGGATCTAAACCCCTTTAAGCACTCAGATACTGGACCATCTGGAGCCAGAGACCCAATGATGCTGGCCCTTGCAGGGCCCCCATGACTTTGACCTGGGCCCATTCACCACCTGACCTTAAGATGACTTTTGCCCCACTTCCATGCTGTATTCCCCATTGTGCAAGCCCCTTCATAAATATTCATGCACTCTTAGCTTAAAACTAACATGGCTCTGCTGTTCAGGGAGTCTGCTTTGGGAAATATTTCAGGTGTTCTCCTTTACCTGCTGCAAGTAAAACCCTTCCTTTTCCTATTCGTTGGCTTGGTTTTGTCTTTTGGCTTGACTCCTACTAAAAAGCAAACCTATTTTCAGGTAACAGTTCTTTTTTTTTAAGATTTTATTTATTTATTAGAGAGAGAGAACATGAGGATGGGGGAAGGGGCAGAGGGAGAGGGAGAAGCAGACTCTCCACTGAGCAGGGCCCCAACATGGCGCCCCCGATCCCAGGATCCCGGGATCCTGACCCGAGCCGAAGGCAGACACTCAACCGACTGAGCCACCCAGGTGCCCCTCGGGTAACAGTTCTGTATAACTTCCTGGGAAGATGTGTAGCCTGGACACTCCTTGTGAGTTTGAGGGTTTGGAGGTTGGCATGTCTTAGGGTAGAGAACTTCTAGAGCTGCCCTCTGGGCTCAACCAATCCTTCTTTCCCCTCCCCAGCCTGTGACTCCCCAAAGATGCTTCCAGGACCTCTGCCTTAGCACCACAGGAGAATGTGGAGAGGCTTCAGGGCCGGGGGTGTCATTTGTTGTAGTTCCTTAGCCCAGAGGGTGATGGGAAGAATGCCTAATTACTGGCCAGCCTATCGGCACATTTTCTATGAGCTTTCCCACCCCACTATGCCTCAATGTGACCATGCCACCTCAGACTGGCACTGAGCCACTGCTGCCACTTTTTTGCTCTGTGGTGTTTACAAGACAGGTGATGAGCCTTCCAGAAAATATAAGGAGACAAAATGACATAGTTAGAAAGCCTTACCCTCCATCTGTGGCCTCTGACCTTTTCCCACTCTGGGCCATCTCATCCTCCACTGGGGACCAAACCATTAAGAGTTTTGTTGCTGGGAACTGTTCTGAAACCTAACCACCTCCTCATCTCTTCTGTGGCTTCTGCAGGGTTGGGTTTGGGGAAGGAAGCCAACAGCTATTGCTGGTTCACCATCTTCATCTAGAGCTAGATATGCCCTTACATTTTTTTTAAAAGATTTTTATTTAGTTATTTGACAGAGAAAGACACAGTGAGAGAGGGAACACAAGCAGGGAGAGCGGGAGACAGAGAAGCAGGCCTCCTGCCGAGCAGGGAGCCCTATGCAGGGCTCGACCCCAGGACCCTGGGACCATGACCTGAGCTTGAAGGCAGAAGCTTAACCACTGAGCCACCCAGGCACCCCTATGCCCTTAGCGGTTAACAGACATCTTAAGTCATTACTTAACAGCAACAACAACTATAACTGAATATATATAGTGCTTACCACATGACAGGTGCTATTCTAAGTACTTTACATATATTAACTCATTTAATCATCATAGCCGCCCAATGAGTTTAATAACTATCCCCAGTTTACTCTTAAGTAGACTGAGGCACAGGAAGACTATGTGACTTACACAAGGTCACACGGCTAGTAAACTGAGGAGTCAGAATTCGAACCCATGCAGTCTGGCTCCAGAGTTCATCCTCTGAAAGGCAAGTGCTCTTAGCTATTCTACTGGTCTACCATTAATTAGCATCCACATTCATCCCTTAAACAACAGAAGAACTTCTCTTTTCTTTCCTGTCCCTGCCCTCATCTCCCATGTTTATATTAGCTGGAATTTCAATTCAAGATTGTGATTTTTAAAATTTACAATCAAAACTTATTTAGACCTTTCCATGAAGGCTATTTTTCCCCTCCCCATTGCTTATTAGAACCCAATTATTGTTGCTCCTTAATCCATTTTTTCTTCTGCTGGATCATATACCCTAATAATCTTTTCAGAAGGGGTAGGTATGTGATGAATTTTCTGAAATATTTTTCCTTTCATCTGGATTATCTTGGCTGGATACAGAAATACAGGTTCAAAATTATTTCTCATCAGCTCTTTAAAGAACTTCTCTGTATTCTTTCTTCTCTCTTTTCTCTCTGGGACCTTTCAGGATTTTCTTCTTATCCTTTAGGGTTTTATCTTTAACCTAGAAATTTTATTTCTAGGTTGTGGGTGGGTGGGGGGCAGTGTGTGTGTGTGTGTGTGTGTGTGTGTGTGTGTGTGTGTGTGAATCATGCTTAGAATTTAGTGGTTCTTTTCAGTTTGAAGATTCATGTCTTTTTTTCAGCTCAGAAAATTCTAGAACAGGGCGCCTGGGTGGCTCAGTCGTTAAGCGTCTGCCTTCGGCTCAGGTCATGATCCCAGGATCCTGGGATCTAGCCCAGCATCGGGCTCCCTGCTCGGCGGGAAGCCTGCTTCTCCCTCTCCCACTCCCCCTGCTTGTGTTCCTGCTCTCGCTATGTCTCTCTGTCAACTAAATAAATAAAATCTTAAAAAAAAAAGAAAGAAAGAAAAGAAAATTCTAGAACATTATTTCTTCAAGTCTTGCCTTCTCTCCACTCTTCTATTCTGTTTGGAACTCCTACTAGATGAATGTTGAAACTTCTGGGATCCATCCTCCATTTCCTTTATTTCTTTCATACTATCTACTTTTTTTTTTTTAAAGATTTATTTATTTATTTATTTATTTATTTATGTATTTATTTATTTATTTGACAGAGAGAGACACAGCGAGAGCAGGAACACAAGCAGGGGGAGTGGGAGAGGGAGAAGCAGGCTTTCTGCTGAGCAGGAGCCTGAGGCGGGGCTCGATTCCAGGACCCTGGGATCATGACCTGAGCGGAAGGCAGACGCTTAACAACTGAGCCACCCAGGCGCCCCTCATATTATCTACTTCTTAATCCTTTGTAGTGTAATGTGAAATAATGCCATTGCTTGGACATTTTTTTTCATTGAGTTACTCCAGTTTCTCTTATTGATCTGCAAAAGCTTCATTATATATTAGGGATAGTTACTTTTAATTTGTTGCATATTGTAGGAGACCAGAATATGCCGCCCCAAACAAAATATGCCTCTTTGGCATATCAGTGACTTTGAGCTGATTATTTTGAGAAACAGCAGACTGGAGAAGCTCTGGAAACAGTAGATGTTATCCTCTTGTAAGGGAAATTTACATTTATAAAGGAAATTTCCATTTGTAAGGGTGTCTGCCCCCTCTCTGTACTAGGAAGGGAAGGAAGACTAAATCACAAGAAACTCTGATCAATAGAGAAAGCTGTGACCTAAATCTGCACAACAAACCTTATCCTTGTTTACCACACCTCCCCAGGTCACTTCCCCATAACTTGCCTCCCCACCCCAGAAGCCCAAACCTCCTTTTTCCTGTTTTAGCCCAAATTGCTATATAAACCCAAGCTCTAGCCATCCCTTGAGATACTCATCCCTGAGTCTCTGCCATCGATATATGAGACACATATTAATAGCCTTCTATTTGTTTTTTTCTTATGAATCTGTCTTTTGTTACAGAGCTCCAGCCAAAAACCCAGAAGGGTGGAAGGAAAGTATTTTTTCCTCCCTTACAGTGTTTCAACATTTTCCCTCAAATTTACCTTCTCAAATGGTTGTATATGGTGGCTTTTGACTCGATGAGTCTTTTAAGTTTTATGTCTTTAAATATATCAGATTTATTGCTCACAGCCTTGGTGTAATGCCGAGAAATGCCTAGGCCACCTCAAGATTCATTATAATATTTCCTAGATGTTCTTCTAGTGCTTTATGAATTTACATTTTCACATTTAAACCACTTTATTATCTTATGTGGTATAAGGTAAGATTTTAATCTTTATTTTTTCCAAGTGGATAGACACCTGTCAAACCATCATTTGGTATACAATCCATCTTTTGCCCACCATTTGGAAATACATGCTGAAGTTTTGTATATAGATCAGTATGTTTCTCATCCTTCTATTTTGTTTCACTAATTGATCTGTTTCTGTGTGTATTCGTTTTCTATCCCTCTTATAACAAATTACCACATTCTTGGTGGCTTAAAACACAGATTTGGGGGCACCTGACTGACTCAGTTGGAAGAGCACGTTACTTTTGATCTCAGGGTCATGAGTTCAAGCCCCACGTTGGGTATACACATTACTTAAATAAATGAAAACTTAAAACCCACAAATTTATTATCTTACAGTTCTGTAGGTCAGAAATCCAAAACAAGTCTCACTGGATTAAAATCAAGGTGTTTGCAAGTTATGTTCCTTCCTGGAGGCTCTAGAGGAGAAACTCTTTCCTCGCCTTTTGGTCTCTAGAAGCTGCCCACATTCCTTGGTTCATGGCCCCCTTTCTTCCATCCTCAAAACCAACACATAACATCTCTCTGACCCTGCTCCCATCCTCACATCTCTTTCTCAGACCCTCTTCCACTTACAGGGGGTTGTGATGACATTGGATCTACCCAGATAATCCAGGAGAAGCTATTTTAAGGTTTAGCTACCTTAACTCCACCTGCAACTTCAATTCCCTTTCCCATGTAACAACATATTCACAGGTTCCAGGGATTAGGATGAGAACACCTTTGGTGGGGGGCACTTATTCTGCCTACCACACTCTTCCAGCCCCCTTACCATGATTTTAAAGTACATTTCACTATTCGTTAGAGCAAAACACCCTATTAGTGGGACGCCTGGGTGGCTCAGCCGGTTAAGAATCTGCCTTCAGCGCCGGTCATGATCTCAGGGTCCTGGGATCGAGTCCTGCATCGGGCTCCCTGCTCGGCGGGAAGCCTGCTTCACCTCTCCCTCTGCGGCTCACCCTGCTTGTGCTCTCTCTCTCTAATAAATAAATAAAATCTTAAAAAAATATATTGCTTAGGGCACCTGGGTGGCTCAGATGGTTAAGCATCTGCCTTCGGCTCAGGTCATGATCCCGGAGTCCTGGGATTGAGTCCCGCATCGGGCTCCCTGCTCCTTGGGAGCCTGCTTCTCCCTCTGCCTCTCTCTCATGAATAAATAAATAAAATCTTTAAAAATATATATATTGCTTAAAAGAAAACACCCTATTATTCTTTAGTTTTCAAAAAATTTTTAATTATAAACTAAGTCCTGGGATGTAGTGTACAGCATGGTGACAATAGTTAATAATACTATATTGTATATTTGTAAGTTGCTAAGACAGTAATCTTAAAAGCTCTCACCATAAGAAAAAATTTTTGTAACTGTGTATGGTGACAGATGTTTAACTAGACTTATTGCGGTGATGATTTCACAATGTATACAAATATCAAATCATTATGTTGTACATCCAAAAACTAATATGTCAATTATACCTCAATAAAAAAAGTCATACGCTCTACCGACTGAGGCTGCCAGGTGCCCCCAAACCCAGCAATATTGTAAACAAGATTATTCTAAAACTTATATGGAAGGGATGGGGCGCCTGGGTGGCTCAGTCTTTGAGTGTCTTTCTTCGGCTCGGGTCAGGATCCCGGGGTCCTGGGATCGAGCCCCGCATCGGGCTCCCTGCTCTGCAGGAAGCCTGCTTCTTCCTCTCCCACTCTCCCTGCTCCTGTCCCCTCTCTCACTGTGTATCTCTCTGTCAAATAAATAAATAAAATCTTTAAAAAAAAAAGAAAACTTATATGGAAGGGCAAACAAACTAGAATACCTAAAACAATTTTTCTGAAGATTTTCTTTATTTATTTGACAGAGAGAGAGTACAAGCAGGGGAAGCGGCAGGGAGAGGGAGAAGCAGGCTTCCTGCCGAACAGGGAGCCCGACATGGGGCTTGATCCCAGGACCCCGGGATCGTGACCTGAGCCAAAGGCAGACACTTAACTGACTGAGCCACCCAGGTGCCCCTAGCCAAAACAATTTTGAAAAAAAAAGTAAAACGGGAGGAATTGCCTACTGAATTGCAATACTTACATAGCTACAGGAATCAAGGTTGTGATATTGGGGGAAAAATAGACACATAGATCAATGGAACAAAATAGAAAACCCAGAAATAGTCCCACACTGAATTTTTACAGAATACAAAAGCAAAGGGGTGCCTGGCTGGCTCAGCTGGTAGAATATGCAACTCTTAATCTCGGGGTCCTGAGTTGGAGCCCCATGTTGGGCACAGAGCTTACTTAAAAAAGAAAAAGAAAATAATACAAAAGTAATTCAGTGGAGTAAGAGTTGTCTTCAGAAATAGTGCTGGAGCAATTGGGTATCTGTAGGCAAAGAAAAAAAAAAAGCATCCACCTAAACTTCATACCTTATACAAAAATTAATTCAAATGGATCATAGATTTAAATGAAAATGTAAAATTTTTTAAAAGATTTTATTTATTTACATGTCAGAGAGAGAGAGAGCACAAGAGGGGGAGCGGCAGGCAAAGGAAGAAGCAGGCTCCCAGCTGAGCAGGGAGCCCGACGCGGGACTCGATCCCAGGACCCTGGGACCATGACCTGAGCCGAAGGCAGACGCTTAACCGACTGAGCCACCCAGGCATCCCGAAAATGTAAAATTTTTAGACTTGGGCATGGTAAACAATTCTTAAACATAACCCATTTTTTAAAAAAAGATGAAATTAGACTTCGCTCTGTCAGAAACCCTGTTGAGAGGATAACCTCTTCTTGTGGGTGTTAAATATGAACACTTGCATTTGTAAGGCCAGGTACTGGAATTTCAAGTTAGCCTTGTTCTTTAAAAGCAGGCTTATTGAACTTTAATTTAGTATTGAGATGAGTTAGAGGCAGTAAGGAATGAAGAGGAGTTAAATAAGGAGCATATAGTATGAATCAACTACAGTCAACTGTCCTATTTCTAAATATGGAGAGGAGAAAGATTATCTATAGTGGCCTGCATATGCATTAAAAATTATCTGGGAAGATAAACGAAAAGTCTCTTAAATATCCAAAAACTTATTCCATAAAGAAATACATGTGAATTTTAACAGCAATACTATTTTCACCTAGTAGGTTGGCAAGAATCCATGTCTCATGACTCAGGCTGTTGTGAAATGGGCACTCATACACATTGCCAGTGGGAGAACAAAATGGCCATGCTGGCTCCGGCTCCTACCTCAGGGCCTTTGCACTTGCTGCTGCCTCTGCCTGCAACACTGTCTAAATAACCATGTGACTCGCTCCTTTTGGCCAATCTAGGACCCAGCTCCTAGTCTGCTTGTGAGGCTTCCCTGATGACCCCCCTGCTACCCCAACACCACACTCAACATCACTTATTTTCCTCATAGTGCATATCTTTTTTAATTTTATTTTTATAATCTTTATACCCAAGTAATCTTTATACCCAAGGGGCTCGAGCTCACAACCCCGGGATCAAGAGTCCCATGCTCCACCAACTGAGCCAGCCAGGTGCCCCTCATGGTGTTCATCTTTATCAGAAATGATTAATCTCTTTTCCTCTCTTCGACTAGATCGGGGATCAGCAAATTTTTTTCTGAAAAGGGCCAGATCATAAATAGCTGAGGCTTGGTGGGCCACGTGGTCTCTGTTGCAATTCCTCAGCCCTGCTGTGCTAGCACTGAAGAACCATAAACAATATGTAAGTGAACAAGCATTATTGTGTTCCGATAAAAGATATGCAGACACTGCAATTTAAATTTCATCATTTTCAAGTGTCACAAATTATTCTTTTTTGGATTTTTTTTTTCCCCAGTCAGTTAGAAATGTGCAAACTATTTTTGGCTCAGTGGCCACACAAAGAGGCAGCGGACTGCTGCCTTTGGCCTGTGAGTCATGGTTTGCCTACTTTTGCGCTAGATCACCATCTACAGGGATTATGGTCTGCTTGATTCACTGTTGAAACCCCAGAACCCAAAACAGTGCCTGGCACCCAGGAGGCTCTCAGTAGATGTTTCTCAAGTGAGGAAATGAACAGAACGATGAGTTGGGTGGCAAGTTACCGAAGGAGTGGAGACGTGAGTGAACATTCGAGAGCCGGTTCAATCCTACGCTCAGGGCTTCAGTTTACCCGTGTCTGAACCTAGGCAGGCTCCCCCAGGAAGATTTATTAGAAAGAGATCAGAAGGCTGAGGCCAGAGTTGCAATTCAGCATCTTTATTCTTCCCCTTTAGCTCGAGGGTGATCCTGACAAACAGCTTCTGCCAGGAGAGGCAGAAAGGACTGGGCTGGGCGGGGATTCCCCAAGGACCTGGTCTCCTCCCGCGGGGTTGGGTTGGGCTTAGGGCCATGATCCAAGCTCAGCATCCCTGCGGAGGAAGGAAGCGGACCACTCCGCAAGCTCTGTGGCCCCCCTACCTCCAAGAGCCATGTTAATGGGAACCAGCCATCTCCACACGCCAGGCTTGAGGGACCTGGAGAGCGGCCCCATCTTCCTCCACATGCACGGGAACATGCATGCGCACAGGGGCCCAGGGCGGAGCAGGGCAAGGTCAGTGTCCGGACACATGGCTCTGGCCTGTGGCCCAGTTGGCAAACATAAAGCCTAGACTGATGGCCATGAAGAGGACCCCCAGGAGACCAAAACACAGAGCCTGTGGACGAGAGGGAGAGAAGATGGGGCTGGTTGGCTCTCCACACCAGCACTCCTGGAAATGTTCCTCAAGCCCTCCATCCCCTCTAGAGTGCCCCATTCATTCCTGACCCTCCTGCTCTCTCCCCTGCCTTAACACCAGCCCCTTCCTAAGAATTCTCCATCTTTCTAGAACCCTTCAGAGAGTATTCTCCTTTATCCTCCTTGAAAGTGCTCCCGACCCTTTTCTAATAGCACTCCTTCCATCTGCCTGTAGAATGCTCCCTCTGTCTTGGCAGACCCCGCTGGTGCTCTGTCTGCTCAGCCCCTTCCTAAGACAATCTCCTTCATTCTTCCAGACCACCTGCCCTCCTTTCCCCCAGCCCCCTCGTGACAGTGTTCCTTTTTATCCCTGGCCATCCTGGGGTGCTCCCTCCTCAGAATGCTCCCTCTTTCCCCAGCCCTCCCCTGGAATGCTCACCTGGATCTTAGGCCAGGAGTACAGGGGCTCCACCTCAGATGGCACAATGCGGAGGTAGAAGATGCTAGGAAGGATGAAGATGAGGCTGGGGGCTGAGGTGGACCCTGGAGGACAAGCAGGAGGGACAGAAATCAATGTAAGTTTGGAGTATAGGGCCCCTATTAGGTGGCGTCTGGGACTGGGGCTGGGGGTACTAACCAATAACCCCAAAGATATCCCGGATGGTCGGCACGCAAATGACAAGAACATTGACCAAGACAAGCAGGATCAGGGCAATGGCCACATGTCGTGGCCAGCTGAAGTCCCTGCTTGGGAAGAGCAGCTGCTGCAGGGCCCGGCGGATCTGCGGTCAGAGTAGGGTAGGACACCAGTCAGGGCCCAAGAGCTGCTGCCCCCCTCCGTGTGGTCATCTGGCTTGAACTCCACCCTCTGAGCATCCATCTGTGCCTCCACCCCACGTGAGGTCCCTGATCCTCCCTCCATCTGACTATCTACATGTCTACCTGGTCTGAGCTTCCGTCTGTACCTCCACCTTCTAAATGAGCATCTTGCCACCCTTCTGACAATCCATGCCTCTTCCTTCTGTCTGATCACCCGTCGATGCCTCGACCCGCGCTCTGGAATCTCTGCCTCCCTGTCTGACCGCCCTCCTGTCCTTCCTTCCATTCCGTCTGAGATCCCTGCCTCTGTCGCCATCTGACTAACCTCTCTCCCTCCTGTCTAGTCATCCCACCGCTCCCCGCCCCCCGCATCTGAGGGCCTGGTCCCTCTTATACCTCACTATTTCTGCCTCCACCCATCCTAAGGGATGCTGTCCATCCCTGTCTCTTCATTCTGACTGTCCATCTCTCTCCGCCTCTACCCTGACTATTCCTGCCTCCCTCTTCGGCCTGGCCCAACACCTGGTGCCTCCTCCCTCCAGCTGACTACCCCTCCCCTCACTCATTCTCTCTGTCCTGCCACCGATGTCCCCTTTCTGTCCGACCCTCAATTTTTGCCTCCTCTGTCCACCTGACAACTCTGCCTTCCCTATTGTCCATCCCTGCCTCCTCCATCCGTCCGTCCGTCCGCTCCCGCCTCCGCCCCGCAGCCGAACACCCGTGCCTCCACCCTCCACCCACGTCCGTCCGCTCCGTGCCCCGCCCCCACGTACAGGGAACAGCACAACCGGCACAGTGAGAGTCACTGCAAGCAGCACGGCCAGGCGCACGCAGAGGATGAGCAGGTCCTGCTGGCTATACATGTGCAGCATCTCCGCCTCCACGCTATCTGGGCCGCGGGGCACGGGACACAGGATGCACGGTGTGGCGGGAGCACTGAGACCAGCGCCCCGGAAACACACACACACAGACACACACACACACACACACACACACGGCAACAAAACCCACATGTGCGACGTGTGTCCCCTCTTTGGAAACTGATGGGTCCGGGGCACGGAGGGAAAGAGCTCAGGCTCCTGCCCGAGCAGTCTGCCCAGTCCCCACTCCAGCCCCCACCTGGCCCCAGCCCCACTCACTGTAGAAGGTGAGGTATCCAAAGGTCGCTGTGAGCCCATACATGCAGAACATGGCCCCAATGGACACGTTGGCCACGGCCTGCATTCTGTGCTTGGAGGGCCTGAGTCATAGAGGTTATGGAACTGTCATGCCCAGACCCCTGGACTTGAGGTAGGCCCCTCAAAAGGAGCCCGGGCCCTCCAGAGTCCCCTTCTTCCAGAGCGGATGTCCAGCTGGTACACACTGGGATGCCCATCTCTACTTCCCCCGTGTGACTAGCCAAGCCTCCCTCTGTCCATCCATCTCACCGCATATGACCATCTTTGTCTAGCTCCTCTGTCTGACGACCTCTGCCTCTCCCTCGCATCTGACCCCCATGCTGTGCCCCTACCTCATCACCCACACGTCCCCCCATCATACCCTCCCTGCCCCCCTGTTGTGTCCACCTGTACCCCACTCTCTCTGACCACCCCCACCTCCTCATCCCCATCCATGCACGCTACCCCCTCCATCTCATCATTTCTGCCTCCCCACACTGCCCATTCACGCTTGCACGGAATATTTAAGCCCTAATCAGTAAAAAGGCTCTGCCCGGCACCCCCCCCCCCCCCCGACAAGGCCACCTCAAACCCCTCTCCTGGCATGATCCAGCCACGATCAAGCCACAGTACAGGACTGCTTGAGGGATTGTGGGACATTATGACGATCGCACCACCTACGCCCACTTGCCTGCCCACTCACCGGCAGAGCTCTGTGTAGATGGGCAGCACCTCAGGGTGGCAGACGAAGGCGAAAGCCATTATGGGCACTGTGTAGAACATCTGGGGGAATGGCCCACATACCCGAGATTAGAACCTACAGGGGTCTCTCCCCCACCCTTCTTCCCCCTGGCCCCACCATGGAAGCCCCCTGATGTCCGATGCCCAGCTCCGTTCTGGGCAGGATAGGACCAGAGGTGCAAGCTCTATACACGCACGCGCCCACCCACCTGCGAGTCCACGGTGAACATCTGGGCCTCACAGCTCCTGTTGAGTCCCTGGATGGGAAGGCCCGGGGGATTCTTGCTCTCCACTGCTGTCTCATTGAGACCTACAGCACAGCCAAGCTGGAACTTCTTGTAGATGACCTGGGGGAGGGTGGGGGAGCGAGGTCACGGGGAAGGCTACGTCCCCATGTTCCAAACTCTTTCTTTGCTTTTTTCATGTCCTTCTCCCTCAGACTCACCGAAATGAGGAAAAACAGCATACAGGTCAAAGAGAGACCACTGGTATACCCCAGGTAGCCTGCAAGGGGTAATACATAGAGCCTCAGAAATCAAGGGACCCCCCCCCCCGTATAGCAAATATCAAACCCTAGTTTGGCCTTTCAGGCTACCTCACCCCACTTAGGCCACCCTTTTGCACAAGCTTTTACTTCTACCCGGACCCACCTCCCCTCCATAGCAAAATCCTATTCATCTGTTAAAGCCCACCTCACACAAGCTCTCCCCTGGTATGTCACCGCCCTTGAAAATGGGGGTTTTCTCAATCTGGCTCCCCTTCTCTGAATCCACTATCCAATGACCAACACAGGAAGCCTCTTACCCAAGTGTCTCATGAGGGCCAGTGGCAGGATGATTAACACACTGACAATGATGATGAGGAGGTTTCCCTTCAAGAACCAGCCCCTGGGGAGACAGGCAAACACAGTGACTAGCTGCCTGCCAAAGAAAACCGTCAGGCAGGCGCTCATAGAAGACAGCCGAACAGATGGATTTCTGCCTGCAGTCGGGGGAGATGAGTCGACGCCTCAGCTGTGAGAAGTCATTCAAGCCGTCACAGTGACAAATGGCACAACGGGATGGGCAGAAAGAGCCAGATGGATAATCAGACTGTCAGTCGAACCCTGTCAAAGGGACACAGCTAAGAACACACACACACACACACAGCCGGACAAAACTGTGCCGTCAGACTCACAAGCGGACATACAACCAGATGGGCAGACAGGACCCCGAATCAGTGAGACTCCCACAGTCCCACACACGGTACCGGACACAGAGTGAGTCCTGACCCTGGTGCGTCTGACGGGTCGAACAACAGTCGGATGATCAGGCAATGGCACAAAGTCAGACAAGAAGTCAGGAAGACACACATGTGGTTGTCTGAACAGCTCAAGGTATGTGTTGAACACCTCCAAGTAGCTGGGCCACCTTGGCCACACAACCAAAGATCGAAATGAGGCAAAACCAACCAGCTCTTGTTGGGACCCAGCTCAAAGAAAGAGTGGGATCTGTACAGATATTGGAGGGGGGTGCCTAGGCAAGACAGTTAATACAGAACCGGCTGAAAAACTGCTCATTTGTCCAAAAGAATTGTATTAATTGCCTACTATGTTCCAGGCACTCACACACCATCTCGCACACACAGTGACACAGAAATAAACCGACAAAGTACCACTGACCACATAGTCGCTGGGAACTAATTATAGTAATTAGATACACCTCGTCACACAGATGGTCAGCTACCTAAACAATTTCAGAATCAAACCCGAAGACCTAAGAGGATACACAGAGTCAGCCATCATATACAAACAACTGAACAGACTCAGCCAGCAGATGGATGGAAAATCAAGGGGCGCCTGGGTGGCTCAGTAAGTTAAGCGTCTGCCTTCGGCTCAGGTCATGATCTCAGGGTCCTGGGATCAAGCCCCGCATCAGGCTCCCTGCTCCGCGGGAAGCCTGCTTCTCCCTCTCCCTCTCCCTCTGCTTGTGTTCCTGCTCTCGCTGTCTCTCTCTCTGTCAAATAAATAAATAAAATCTTTAAAAAAAAAAATCAAACATACCGTCAACTAGATGCATACTCAGAACAGTGGTCAAACACACATGGTGGGAACCATAGTCCAGAGGACATATTGTCATAGTTGAGGATCACACACACACACACACACACACACACACACACACACACAGCCAGAGGGAACTTGCCAGAAAAAAATGGCTGCCAAATTAAACAGAAATGGGAGTCCACTGGCGCATACAGTCAGAGCCAATCACATACACATAGTTGGCACCACAGTACACCACACGCTCACACTGACAGCCAGACAGATTTCGCCAGCCTGAGGGACCCTGAATCAAACAGAATCCGCTGGACGGGGAAAAGTCAGAGTAAGCAAATGTCAGACACACATGGTCGGACTCCCAGCACACAGGACACAGCTGTAGCCAGCTGTGGTCTAGCTGGCCAGAGAGTCTTCCAGTACTACGGTCCAGAACCAAATCCACACAGCTTCGGTCTACTTGATGTGTATAATCACATGGTCAGCCTCAGAGTCGACTGGACATACGGAGTCAGCTACCAGATAGAGTCAGCCAGAACAACAGTCACCAAAACCAACCCATGGTCTACTAGATAGAGCAACGGTCACACACGCTGTTGGCCTCACAAAACAGAAGCATCACAGTCTGACCCCACTGGCCTGCCCAACAGTCTCAGAACACCTGGGAGTCAGCTGGGCACAGAGTTGAAGAGAGCAGGCAGACTGCACAGGTAGACTCAATGGCCTGCCGGCCAGAGCCAAGGGGTGTTGCTCACTCACCCCTCGGGGTCCATGTCCAGGAAGGTGCCGATAACCAGGGGGAGTTCGGATTTGATGATGAACAGGTAACTGGACATGGCTGGTGCAGGTGGGGGGAGGTATAAGCAGAAGGATCCCCCTCATCCCCCCAGCCCAGCCTGAGGAAGCCCACCCCACCCCACCCTCTTCCCCCAAGCTGATCCCCTACCTCCCAGAGTCCTCACCCCCAACATTGTGCAGACAGATCACCGCAGCCACCACTACCTTCCCCGCGGGCCCCAGAGCCCTCTGTCCCAGCTGCTCATAGGCTCGGATCCCTGGGGTAGGAAGACAGGAGGGAACGGGTTGTGGGTCCAGGAGGCCAGGCCAGGGGTGAGGGGGTGGGGGGTGGGCCCGAGGGTCAGGGAGCTGAGGAGTTGGGACTGGGGGTAATTGGGTCTGACTGATGGAAGCTGGAGGTGAGAGTTAAGCAGTTCGGGGTGGGGTTGAGGTGGAGCCTGGGAGGTGGGATCTGGGACCAGGGAGAAGGTTGGGGGCTGGAGGTGGGTAGCGGGTGTCTTGGGGTCATGGGGCTGGCTTCCACAATTAGGGGGAGCTAGAGACTGAGGAGTGGGGGTTAGAAGCAGAGTGTCGTAATCTGGGTGTGGGGAGGGTCTGAGAAATGAGGTTTGGTGTCAGACTGAGGGTGAGGGATGAGGATTGGGAGGTGGGGATCTGGGAGCCCAGTTAAGTTCTCAGGGCCACTGTGCAGTCTGAGAGCTGGAATCCAGGGAGTTGAGGATGGAGTCTGGGGTCCTGGGTCCGAGATCTGGGGGTGTGGTGTGTTCATAATCTAGGGTTTGGGTTATAAGGTCTAGGGTCTCAGGTCAGAGGGCTGGGTCCAGAGTCTGGGGTCCAAGATACGGGTTGAGCTCCAGGCCTTACCTACAACGCCAGCACAGGTCAGCAGGAGATGGATGGAGTATGAAGACAGAAGAGCAATGCATAGCAACAGGGCCCTGTGACAGATGGCCCAGCTCAGACTTGGCCCCCAGGCCTCCCGCTTGGCCCACACAGCACCCCTGCCCCGCCCCACGCCCGCCGGCTGCCCAGGACTCACAAGAAGAAGAGGACCCCTGTGTGGGCCATGGCATAGGCCAGTCCCAGGATGCCGCTGCCCATGATGGCGTTGCTGAGATTGAACACTGACATTCCAAACGATGTCTTCCCCTCGAACTGTGGGGAAGGAGCCAGGCCCGGGCACACAGGGGGAGGGAGACCAGGTAAGGAGACCAGGGCTGGGGCCCAGGAAAGACTAGGGGAGAAGTGACTGGGGCGCGGAGAAGCCCAAAAAGGGCCCTAGGACGGAGGCTAGGAAGGAAAAGGAGTTGAAGCCAGGGAGAAGCTGGAAAGGCAAGAGCTAGGAAGGAAGAGCCAGGAGAAACTTCGGAGGGGAGAAGCTGGAAGTGGAGAACAGGGGAGGGCGCAGCAGTCACCAGAGGCAAAACAGCTAGGGAGGGGAGCAGCTGGGGACCGGGGAGCAGCTGGGGCAGGAAACAGCTAGGCAGGGAAGCCCCGGGAAGAGGGAACAGGAGGGGAAGAGAGGAGCCGGGCAAGGTGCAGCTGGGACAGATCCTGTGAGGTCACTCACATCCATGAACTCGATTGGCTTCCTCCCTGGAGCAGGAGGATGGCTGGGCAGGAAGCCTTCGCGTTCCTGCCTGTAGCTGGAGAGGGCAGAGAAATCCGGGGTGGGGGGGTGGGGGGGGGAGGGGGTAATCCTGACCCCTGGCCTTGTCCCCTTGGGCCCCTGACTCACCCCAGAGCATCCGCAGGGAGGGCTCCGTTCATCTTTGGGTCCTGCAGCTCCATGCTGTGGGCCAAGAAATGGGGGCAGGGGGTCAGAGATGAGGCAGGGGGGCTACCAAGTGGGGAGAGCTAGATCGAGAGGGTTAGGGGGCCAGACAAAGACAGATGGAGAACCAGAGAGATGGGGAGATAAACGGAGAGACTCAAAGACAACAATGAGAGGCAACGGAGGAAGACATGGGAGGCAGAGAAGGGAACCGGAGGGGGAGAGATGCCAACAGTTACTCAGACAAGCAGAAAAAGAGGGCAGCGAGAGACAAATAGAGGGGGAGGGGGGGAGAGAGACAGAGAGAAAGGGAGAGAGAGAGAGGGACCCCACAGCGGACGACATGGCCATCTGGAGCTGGAATAGCCTGTCCTCCCAGACCCCACACTCACTCAGTCTCTCTTGCTGCCTCTTTCCTTGCCGCCCCCCCCCCCACACACACACCCCCCTCCCTCCACCCTCACCGCTTGGCCAAGCCTCTCACTCCTTACAGGGACACGTGTCGGCCTGGCTGCCCCACCCCTCCTAACGCCCCCTACCCCCCTCCTCCCAGCCTGGGCCCTGAGCCTGAGCCTGGAGCTGATGCAACCTGTTGAAGGAGCTGGAGGTTGGGGGGGAAGGGGGGGCGCGGGCTTGGAGACCCTAGCCCCCTCCCCAGGCTGCAAATTGCTCTCTGCCACAACTCTGAATATCCTCACTAGAGGCCAGAGACAATTCCCCAAACTGAGCCTCCTTCCAAGGATACAAGTGACCCGGGGATACCCATTTAATCCCCTTTTTAGGGATTAGAGAAGTATTTTTCCGGGACCGCTGTCGAGTCTTAAACACTCGTTCTCCTGGCAGAAGTAACTTTAGAGACGCTTCCAGACTTAAGATCCTTCCTGGTCTTGGGGTGTCTCAGGAACCTGCCCTGAGCCCTAATTTCCCCTCCTGAGGATGAGCTATCTCTGAGACCTTCATCAAAAGCCCCCTCCCAGGGCCTGATGCGTTTCTTGGGGTGGGGGTGATCTGCAATCCCCAAGCGAGCCTGGAGCCCCGGTTTTCTGGATGGAGTGTCTCCGAAGAAACCCCCAGACCAGAGCTCACTTCCTGGGAGCGCGGTATCTCAGAAACCCCCATGCAAGGTGCCCATCACCGCTAAAAGTGCCTCCGGGAAACCCCCTCCCCAAGCCCCGAATCCCCTTCCCGGGAAGGGGACGCCTCTCAAGGAGCCCCATCCTCAGTCGCGAGCACTCTCTGGAGACTCTCGCCCACTTCTGAATTCACTTCCTGGGAGCAGGGCACCAAAAGGACTCCCCCTCCCATTCAATTCCCCGCTAGCGCTAAAAAGGTCTCCAGGGAATCCCCCCCACGGAGGTTCCTCCAGGAAACCTCTCCCGGGATCCCCACTCGTGCGTCGGGGTCTCCGGGGCCCCATCCCGGCCAGCGCCCCCTCCTCACCTCCCTGCTCCTCTCAGCTCCCGAAGCGGCAGTAACTCACTAGGGCTCTGGGACCCCACGGCCGGCGCGGCTCCCCCTCCGCGGACCCTGCCCCCGCCCCGCCCTGTAGCCAATCAGCTCGGCCGCGCTTGCGAGGTGGCTAATCAGCGCCGCCCGAGCCGCATCTGGCCCGCGGATTATTTTTTTTCTGGGAAGAACTTTTAATTTTAATTCAGTTTCCCTCCATCTGGCTCTGGGAGGAGGAAAGGGGGTGGGGGAGGAGGGCGCTTCTCTCCTTCACCTGGACCCACGTGGAGAGAGACAGAGGTGTGTAGGGGCTTTGAGTGGGGAGGGGGGGAGGTGGACAGAAAGATTGAGGGAGTAGATCCACACCTAGAGAGAAGGGCCAGGCAGGCAGGGGCCGCTGACGCAGAGATCGGACACACAGCGGGGAGGGACAGATGGAGGGAAAAGGTGCAGAGAGGAGAGACAGAGATCTTAAGAGAAACAATCACAAAATAGAGATAGGCGGGCAGGAGAAGACAGCCGACAGGAGGACAGAAAGACAGCCGTGTTGTGGAGGATAGATAGACAGGCAGAGGGGCAGTCGTAGGGAGAAAGAGGGGCACAGACAGCCTCAGAGACAGGGTGTAGGCCCCTGGAAGCATCTGGAGGAAGGCAACAGGCAGTCAGGCCCAGGAATATGCAGGAGAGACAACTGGAAGATAGACAGGTGGACGCAGCCAGACACATCCCCAGAGGCTGGGAACAGACACACCAGCCCGGAGAGACATGGGGACAGAGGGAGTGTTTGAGTCAGGGAGACACCTAGAGGGACAGATGACAATAGGTCGAGAGAGGCTGATTCAGGCAGAGGGGCAGACAGGGTGGATGGACAGGCCTGGGAGCAGCAAGGGGACAGGGACAGGGACAGGCAGAGCCAGGCCACTATAGACTGACCTCAGAGAGAGAGAGAGATAGCCTGGCCTAGCCAAAAATGGACCTTAGATCTTGGGGGTCCCCAGAGAGAGGCGGGGGGAGGGGGCATTTGTGGTTGGGTGGGGAGTGTGGATCTACACTGTCTGCAAACAAGGCACGCCCTAAAGTCCTGGACCCCATCCCAGGCTTTGGGTGGGGCCTGTCCACACCCTAACCGAGGAGCCCCACTGTCTGTGTGTCTGCCTTATATGTGGGTCCGTCTGTTCACTCCCATCCAAGCATGTGACAGGCATGTCTGTCCCAGGCAAGGCATGTGTCTCCTGCACAGAGTCAGGCGGATTGGACTTGGGGTCCAGGCCCAGCTTCCACCAGGCTGCTTGAGGTCCCGGTGGACAAGAGGCCTCTGTCCGGGTCTCTTCACCCTCCTGCCCACACACCCCCACCCCCCCCCCCCCCCGCCCACGGGGAGCAGAGAATTCCCGGAAAGGCCAGGGGCTGGCTGGGGCTTCAAAGCTGGCCCAGATGCCCCCACCCTACCCGCAGTCAGTCGGAGGAGGGTAAGGGACGGGGCGTTTACTTCCCCCCAGCAGGAGAGAGCCTCCTGCGCGCTCAGGGATCACAACCCCATCCAGGGCTCAGAATCGGAGGCTGACCCACCACCGCCCGCAGAAGTGCGCGCTTGCGCACAGACCCACAGCCGCACACAGAGAATATAGGCTGACAGATGAACACACAGAGACTGCACCTGGGGCGCCCAGGCCTTGGTACTGTCACATGCTCACAGCTGCACCAAATGACCTCCCACGACAGGGTATCATCACCCACACATGGACACAGGGCAGGCCCACGCTGATTTCCAGCCACTCCAGACTCACAGATATCATCATGCACAGACTTGGCAGCCCTACCCCAGGGAGCACACAGATAGGACTTCACACAGGTGACAACATCAGACGGGGGGTGCGGGGGTGGTGGGGGGGGTGGGCGGACATTGTCTCTCGTATGGATGATTCCAGCTTCAGACAATCCTGAAGGCCCATGTCCAGATTCAGGCTCTATGATGATACCTCTGTGCATGGGAACTCACATGTGAACTCGTGACCCCGGGTGACCACACAGGGCTCTCTCGTCACAGAGAGGGGCATTCACGGGCAGGCACGACCATACAGAGAAGCTGCCGTCACACACCCACACACCATCCCGGTCACGCAGACGGCCGCACACAGCCATGAACACAGACAGCCGTTCGTAAATCAAGTCAGAAGAAACGTGCAGGGAGCGCGTTCTAAATTCACAATAACTACAGGTGCGTGGACAGGGAAAGCAGGGATGCAGAGAGGACACTGAACTGTTGGGATGAAGAGGAAATCCAGAAACTACATCTCAAAGGAACATGAAGAGGAAACAAAGGAACCAGATAGGACACATACAGTGGCCCCAAGAGAAACACCCATAGGGCGCGCGCACACAGTCACTCACCACAACCAGACACAAATATGGCGGCAGAGAAGACACACAGACACAGGAGACACGCACGTCCGGGCGAGACACATAAACACACTCAGCACCCATGAGCATTACAAAGGAGACACATAAACACCCCAGGGACACACACACCCAGCCCCATGTAGATGAACTGCAGAAGCAGACCGCAGCAAGGCACACGGTTGCCACAGGTGAAACACACGAGTTGGCCAGGCAGTCACAGATACAAGATACAACCAGGTAAGCTACACAGGAAGGTATGGGTGGAGCTCACATGTGTGTGTTTGTGGCTGAGAACATGTACAGGCAGATGAGATACACTGAGGATATCCAAACACACACACACACACACACACACACACACACACACACTTCCCTTGTCTATCCCAGCCTATTCTGCTGTCTCTCTCCTCTCATATTTCACCTCCCCCCCCACCACGCCGCCCAGAGCCATTACACATCTGTGTTACAGACCAGCCAGGGAAAGAGACACCTGTCGGCAGAGGCCTTGGCCTACATGGCTATGGTATGTGTGTTGGGGGGCGGGGGGGGGGTGGGGAGGGGGGGAGGAGGGGAGGCAGGTGGCTAGATTTCAAGAAAAGATGAAGCGTCCTGTCCAAAGAACTAGTGTACCCTGGACAAAAAAACAGATGCCCCTACTCACCACATCCCAGCAGCAGTTTCCTGCCCTGATCATTCATGCCCCTGCCCTCCCAGGGCCTTCTTAGACCCTCCAACATTGCCCAGGGCCGGGCCATCAGGCACACAGCAGGTGCTCAATAAATGCCACGTATCAAGTGTCCTATTATCATCATTTTTATCTTTATTTCTGCCAAGTGACCTCTTCTAGGGGAGGGACAAACCCTCATCCAGCCCCGCGCCCCATAACTTAGCTAAGTTTCAGGGCAAACGGCAAGTGTTCAACATATGCTGGTAGGAGGAAAAACAAAGGGAAAGTGAAATCTGGCTGCGGAGGGAGGGCAGCTTGCTTTAGAAGGAACAGATGTCTTTAAGCTTGACCGAGGCCTTGAGTCTGTGCCAGGGATAAGAAGGCTTTGTTAGTTCATCGAAGTTAAGGTCCTTTCGCGGGGTCATTTAAGGCTTTTGTGGGTTCGGTAAAGCAGACTCTTGTGTGACATTTGGGATTGCGATCGAGTCTATTAGAAGTCGGTTTGGGTTCCTGTGGGTTCTTATAAGCAGATCCCTGCTTTCCATCAAAACAGGTCACTGCTCAGCAGCCTTCAGGGGAGGGAGCCACAGAGCCAAGCAGTTAACAGCGTGAGCTTTCCCAGCTCTCTCACTTACTAGCTGTGTGGCCTGGGGCAAGTTCTGAAACCTCGGGGTCTCCACTTCCCCCGGGGCAGAATAACATCGAACTCTTAGGGCCCTGGGAAGACTGAATGAATTAATACAGGTAAAGCACTTAGAACAATGCCTGACCCACCATAATTGCTCAATAACATATTTGTGAAAGGAATTAATGAATTCTTCTCCGCCTGTGAAAGCAACCCCCCACTGGGCTCCATTTAGGATTCTAATCTCTCCTTTCATGCAGGCTCCCCACTGAGAGACTCTTCCGTCCCTCAAAGCAGCCCCCGGGCAGCAAGGCTTTTTGAGTCTGTGTCTGGTCCCCTGCACCTGGACCACCCCCGTCTTTCCCTCCCCCGGTAAGATGCCCTCCGCGGTACAGAGCTGGCCTGGCAGCTCCCCGCGCCTTGACCTCCTCAGGAGGCTGAGGGAGGACACCTTTACACTCAGTGGGGTGCCGGGTGGGAGCTGCAGGCCGACACCCTACTTCGGGAAAAGCCTGGGGAGTTCAGAGCCTGGATCCCGTCCCCCAAGTCCTCCAGCCCTGCTGGAGGAAGCAAGTTGCTTTGCAAAAAATTTAAACATCCTCTTTGTGAGAGGCAAGAAAACAGGACGTGGGAAGCATCCCACAGGGTGAACATGGGCCCCCAATGCCTGGCACCCCCTCCCCTCTGTGGAGCAGCGAGCGGCCAGGTGGCTTGAACCCTTGCTTTCTCACCCTTGCTCACCTCCGCAGGGGAGCCGTGTTCCCACCGCCCCCCACAAGGCCCTGGAGCGCTGCTGATCAGCTCTTGCTTCCTCCCCGGCTCTATGGGACTCCTCCGGGAAGTGCTTCTCTTCCTGTCTCTGCCCGTCTGTCTACACCTCCCAGGGCCCCCGCATAAATGCAGAACGCACCACCGAGGAAAGAATAAAGGAACAAAGCAACAAAAGGGTGGATTCAACTTAGGTCTACTGAATGCCACCTGTGTGCCGGGCCCCGTTCTAGGGCCGGGAGGCAGCAGCGAACAAGACGGAACAAAATTCCTGCCTAGTGAAGCTCAGTATTTCTAAGGAATGATGAATCAATCCTTGCAGTTCATTGAATACTCACCAAGCTTGTTCTCACTTCAGGGTCTCTGCACCTGGTGTTGCCTGTGCCTGGAATGCTCTTCCTCCAAATATTCCTAGGGTGCGTTTCCCTTTAGGTTGCAGCTCAAATGCCACCTCCTCAGAGAAGTCTTCCCTGACTACACTGTCTAAAAGAGCAACTCAGGGGCGCCTGGGTGGCTCAGTCAGTTAAACGTCTGCCTTTGGCTGATCCTGCGGTCCTGGGATCGAGCCCCACCTAGGGCTCCCTGCTTTGTGGGGAGTCGGCTTCTCCCCCTCCTTTTTCCCTTCCCCCTGCTCGTGCG